>NW_004524583.1:29133657-29135899 GCF_000260255.1 Octodon degus
AGTGTATGGGAGAGCTTCCACACTCCCTTGCGCCCTCTGGTCCCCTCCAGACCCAGCCAAGGCCTGGCATACAGGCCTGGGGTGAAACTCTGCAACTGAAGTCCCTGCAGATAGACTAGGGGCCAGAACCACCCAACTAATCAAGGAGCAGAACATTTTGCCAGAGGTGCACAGCAGGTTCACTGCCAAGGGCTGCAGCAGGAAAGAGTTAAGCACAGCCACCAGATACAAGCCAGGAACAACTGGATGAACATAAACTTAGTATATCTGCACCTGAATTTTAGTAGGTGCTAAGGTTATAATGGCACCAAAGCTCTACACCAAAGCTCAGAGGACAGTGCTATACAAAATGACAAAGAGAAGGAGCAAAATGCAATCTTGGGCCCAAAGCCCACCCAAAACAAGTGCAGAGAACACCAGCACAGAAGAAATCAGGAATCACAGATTGAAATGTCTGAAAAAATAGCATCTGAAATAAACAACTGTAGAAAGGTATACAGAACTCAGATCAGAAATAACCTCTGAAATGAAAAAAGAAATCTCTGAATTAATAGATTATGAAGTAAGAATCAAATGCAGAAACATATAGAGGAAATCAGATCAGAAATAATCTCTCGGTGCTGGGGAGATGGCTCAGTAGAATAAGCACTTGCCTGGCAAGCACAAGGGTCTGAGTTCAATCCCTGGTTTCGCCAAAAAATAACAAAATACAAAAAAAAAAGAAAGAAAGAAGCTCTGTAGTAAAAGAATTAATAACTGCTTCTCCAGAAGAAACTGATAAAAAAAAAAATAGAAGAGACTAGAAAAACAATGGATTCCTTGAATGAGCAATACAGGAAAGAAATAGATTGCATGAAGCAGAGTCAAAGAGATATAGAGGAACTGAAAATCTCAAGCACAACCTTGCAAAACCATGTGAGTAAAAGTGAAGATAAACTTTCAGGTCTTGAAGATACCATCACAGCTAGTGAAAAAGTAAGAAAAGATCTCTTAAAAACAACTAGGATGCAGGAAAAGATGATTCATCACTTGCAAGATAATGTAAAGATGAACAATGTGAGACTAATAGACATCAATGATAAAAGAGTCAATACGAATGATATAAAAAGAATATGGGCAGAAGTAATAGCAGAAAACTTCCCAAATATGAGAAAACAATCTGACATTCAGGTAACTGAAGCATACAGAAGGCCAAATAACTTCAATACAATTAAAAACACACCGAGACATATAATAGTCAAGATCCCAGAAATCCAGCACAAGAACAATATACTGAAAGCTGCTAGAGAAAAGAAACATCACATTTAAAGGAAAACCCATCAGAATAACGGCAGACTTCTCTTGAGAAACCATGAAGGCAGGAAGAGCATGGAGCAGAGTACTTCAAGTCCTCTATGATAACAAATTCCAGCCCAGACTACTATACCCTACAAAACTCTCTTTCAAGTTGGATGGAAAAGTGAAATATTTCCATGATAAAGAACAACTAAAGAATTTCACGATGACAAAGCCAACCCTACACAGATTCTAAAAGATTTCTAGAGAGAGAACAAAATGATCAGAACTCCACCAATGATAACAGAAGGAACCCACTAAATAGGACAAACAAACATGGGAGAAAAAGGAGTAAACAAAAGCAGGTAAATAAAATTTCAATCGTAAGTCAATACATCTCATTTATAACCATCAATGTAAATGGACTCAATTCACCAATTAAGAGAAATAGACTGGCACAGTGGATCAGGAAACAAAATCGAACAATATGCTGTAAACAAAAACCACACTTCACTGACAAATTCATAGGCTGAAAGTCAAATGATGCAAAACAATACTACACACCCCAGCACCTCAGAAAAAAGAAGGGGTAGCAATCCAGTTCTCAGACAGTGTCAACTTCAAACCAAGAATGATCAAATGAAATAAAAGAAGTCCACTATATACTGGTTAGGGGAAAAATTCAACAAGAAGAGGTTACACTCATAAATATGTATGCACCAAACACAGGAGCACCCAACTATATAAGATAAATCTTAAAGGACATGAAAAATCTAATATCCATTACCACAATCTTTTTTTATAATAATATTGAGAAACAAATAGCAATGAGTTTCAAAACCAATTACTAGCACAGTTTCACTAAGTAATACATTGCATATTGTCCTTAGTGGTTATTCATTGTACAAGATGCAGACATGATATCCTGTCCACAAACACTATTAGAACAAATTTCTCTATTCAATGA
>NW_004524583.1:29136396-29136961 GCF_000260255.1 Octodon degus
CTGGAAATAACCGAGAAAAGAAACCAGAAAAACCCCATAAACACATGGAAATTAAACAACACTCTACTCAGCAACCAAAGGGTCACGGATAAAATTCAACAAGAAATTGAGTATCTACAATTCAATGAAAATTCAAGCACAACTAATCGGAATTTATTGGACGCGATAAAAGCAATTCTTAGATGGAAATTTGTAGCTGTGAACTCACACATTAGGAAAACAGAACGGGAACAAATAAACACCCTAGTGTTGTACCTCAAACATCTAGAAAAGTAAGAGCAAACCAAACCCACAGCCCAAAGACGGGAAGAAATCATAGAGTAGAGGAGAAAGTGATTCAATTGACTGACACAAAGAAAACAGTTCAAAGAATTAACAAATGAAAAAGCTGGTACTTTGAAAGATTAAATAAAATTGATAAGCCCCTAGCTAACCTCATCATAAACAGGAAAGAAAAAAATTCAAATACAAGCAAAAGGGAATAAAAAGGGACTAATCACCACAGACCCAGTGGAAATTCAGAAGATTCTCAATAGCTACTTTGACAATCTTTACTCTCACACAA
>NW_004524583.1:29139085-29141605 GCF_000260255.1 Octodon degus
TTTTTTAATTTTAGGGAAGGGTCTACAGAGTGTTCAGGGTCTCACTACTAGATCAGACTCATAGTGATCAACATGTTTACAGCCTCCCAAGAGCTGGAATTACAGCAGTATGCCACCACACCCAGTCTCAACTGCCATCTCAGTGTACCTCGGGGGCGGGGCTGGCATGGCAGGTCTGAGGATCTAACCCCCAGGCCCTGCGCCTGCAGAAGAATTTTATATCCTAGATTTTTTACTACCTGTTACACTTGAATAATCTTTGGCAATGGGAATATTTACCAGCAAAGTTATTTTTTAGGCCAGACCCGAAACAGTTTTCAATTAAATATGTGTGCCTAAAAACAAAAATCAAATCACACATACACAAACACAGACACAGACACAGACACAGACACACACACACACACACACAGAGACAAACAAGAAGCATTAGTCACACATTCTCATTACCTGAACAAATTTAGGTGGAAATTTTTGTCTAAGGTCTACAAGTAAAGCATCCACACGCTGTCTCTGAAAAATAGAGCTTGGTTCTTCTTTTCTTTTAGCTTTTGGCTTGACTTTATCTATTAAAATATAAAATCCACATCAAAATATTACCTAATTAGTTTGATGTCTCATATTGTATAACCTTTATCCACAAGTATGTACAAACTTCATTATTTTGAAAGGCCACTATAGTTATACAATCCCCCAAATAACATGAACACAGCATATGTGAAGAAGTATTCCAGCTCTCCTTAAATTTTGACATTTAAAAAATGATAAATATATCTTTTAAAGACACTTTAGTTTCAGTATATGAGTTTTAAAGCTAAAGATTTTCATATTTACCTAAACTACAACCTGGATTATTAGTATCATGCATTTTAAGTGGTCTTTCCCCACAAAACATATTGGAAATAATGAAAAATGCACATTTTATAAACTCAAGTTGGCATGTTCTAATTCACAGGACAAAGGTAGGAGTGGGAGGCCAAAAGACAACTATGAAAGTTTGAAACAACCTGAAGGAAAAATTTTGAATCTATTCACATGTAAAATTCATAATGGTGAGGGATAGGAGGTTACGTACATTGGGTATTAGCTTTAAATTATCTTTTTCTTTTTGTATTTGGTACAGGGTCTCACTAAGCAGCTCGGACTCATAATGATCCTCCTGTTTTCAGCCTCCCCATGGCTGGGATTACAAGAATGCACCATCACGCCTGGTCTCAGTGGCCAGCTCAGCATGCCCAGAGTCGGGACCAGCACAGCACGTGGTGCCAGGGATCAAACGCCACTCCCTGCACTTGCCTAAGCAGGAACTTAGTCTGCTGAGCTATCTCTCCAGCCCTAAATTATCTTAAATTAAGGGTTCTAGAAAGTATTACTCTAAACTTCATTAGATACAGAAAAATAGCTCCTGGGCCAACTGCATTTAACTAAGGCAAACTTTCTTATGCCAAACATCATTGTCTGCACCTATTAAAATCAAAATTACTAAATCAGAAAGACCATTCTATGGGTCTGAATTCCATACAAGGGCTACCTTATCCACTGTAACTTATTTTGAGTTATTAATCTCAGAGAAGAAAATGCAGACCACAAAAAACCTGCTACTGACATATCTCTGTAGTTTTTCTGTAAAAAGGTAACAGTAGCAGATTGGCAGCCACAGGAATTAAGGGACCTGGCACCACAAGAAGGAAGCAACACAGATGGATCAAAAACCAACCTGGTCATCTAAAGACGGGGCTGAAAGAGCAGCCCCTAATTTCCCCTACTTTCAAGACTAAAGTGAGAAGAGTTCAAAGTGTGAAGATAACTCAACAGATAAATAGGAAATACCTTGCTCATTGCCATCCCTGTTGCTCATGTTCCAAAGATTTTATAACCTTCTATGATGAATATGATCATTATGTATATCCAAATTGTGCCCATAAAACTTAAAACAAGAAAACCTTGAAGCACATTTAATAAGACTACCAGTTATCTAATAGATTGAATTTATATCCATTCCTATATAAAAGCTATTATTATCAAACCTAGTTACATGAATCATAGCTTCAGCAATGTCATTCTGCTATGAAAAACATATTTAGACAAAACATCAATAGCTGCTTTCTAAAGAAAACAGTTCCATCCTTAGAAAATCAGAAGTCATTTTAAGAGGGCCTGGGGATTCTACCTACCTGGTTCTTCGTGATCTTTGAAATGCCACCAATATCCTTTGGAGGGATGATATCGACAATAAGACATAGCTTCATCAAAAGCTGACTGAATGCCATGCACTGCAGTAAGCTTGCAAAAAAGATAATAAATTCTAAATCTCTCACAAGGTCAACCAAAATTTCCAAAGTAATTGTAAAATATTAGATATACAAAGAGAGCATTTTCCTATTTTTCTAAATCCATATCACTAAATAACCGGTATATGTACAGTCATGCCTCAGAACACACAAAGGACTGGTTCCAGGACCCTCCACAGACAGCAAAATCAATGCACCATCAAAACCCTTCTATTTCCCAGGCCTGCAG
>NW_004524583.1:29141950-29157817 GCF_000260255.1 Octodon degus
CCCTTGCACTTGCCAGGGAAGCGCTTATTCCGCTGAGCCATCTCCCTGGCCCCAGAAAGTACACAATATTTAAACAACTGTTATACTTTGTTATTTAGGGAATGACAAGAAAAATGTGTGAATATGTTTGATACAGATGTAACTTATTTTTCTGAGTATTTTCCTGCACAATAAATGGACATGAAACCTATGGATACAGGAAGTCAATTCTATGTAATAGCACTGACTTGTCCTGTGCTAAATAATGGTCAGTACATTGCAATGGTCAATATTTCACACAATGTACATAAGGAGATGAGTTCCTGTTTACTTCTTAACAGCAGGGTAGCTCAATTAAAAGCTTAAACAATGTGAAGACACTTACCACTCTGGAGTTTATAACTGATCCCAAGTCTGGTGCCTGGTAAATCACTCCAGCAATGATATAGTAATCAGCAAGAGGGATAACTAAAGCAGGGGAGAAAATGCTTATGAGCACAGCTCTGAACACAAACTTTGAAAGAGATACATATTACAAACGCAAGTAAAATTTGACATTTTCCTATACTAAATTTAATGAAAGGTTTGGTAATTCTTTTTTATAAAGTTTTATTGGAAAACAGCTACACCCACTTATTTGCATGTTATTTGTGGCTGCTTTGGCAATAATTAAGGAAATGTCACTAAACTCAAGGGCCCACAAAGGCCAAATATTTACTCTAGCCTGCAAGAACAGTACTTCTCTAATGAGCAACCAAATTACATTCATCAGTTTAATGCACATTTGTGTGCCAATGCAATAATCAGTCAACCAAACTTTTGGGAGTAAGACCTTACAGCAAGACTGACATGAGTCCCAGCACAAAGACATCAGATGCACCAGACTTGCCTCTGACCCCACGACTGATGCCTAAAGCACACGATGCTGCCCTGGTGCCATCCTCTACAGGTTCTACACCCTGAGTCTTCTTCATCAGTCTCTTCTAAGGTCTCCTTTTCTCTAGAAAGAGACTCTAAATCTTCCATTTTGAAATTAAATTGAGATGCTGGAACCACAACTTCTTTAGCAATCTCTGAAATCGACACTAGAGTTAAAAGTTTTTTTCTAATGTCTTTACCTAATTGAAAGATACAGCCTAGACAACACTACCTGGCTTCTCTACCTTGATCCCTTCAGGGTGAACTTTTCCCAAGTCCTGGTTTGATTCCAAGATGTCTAACAATTCTGCTCCCCTCTATGCTAGATGTCTCAGCTCTCTGACTCAAAACCAAATCTAACGTCAGACCTAGTATCATATGCCTGTAATCCCAGCACTCAGGAGGCTGAGGCAGGACTGTTGCAAGTTTGAAACCAGCCTGGGCTACAAAGTAAGCTCAAGGCCAACCTAAGCTGCACAGCAAGACTATGTCTCAAAACAAACAAACAAACAAAATTCTATATTTTACACACCCCAATAGTATTTCTTCAGCAAGTTTTCATTCAATAATAAAATATAGGTAAAACTTTTGGTTGAATGTAACAATTGATTTGTATATGATTATGATATGACTGCATCTGCTAAGCATTTTATAGCAGAATGAACTCAGTCCACTGAGAAGAGAAGCAAAGTTACTTAGGCTGTCTGAGGCTCCATGGGATCCTAACTACTATGCTCATGGAAAGAGCTCGGCTGTTCTGACTGCTGGTACCTAAAGAACTGCCCTTGGGCATGTTAGCAAAATTACGGTGTCTGTGCATATGAAAAACAGAATGTGGCTTTTTTCTCTAAAATCTTTAATGCATTTATTTGGTACAGTACAAAGTCTCGCTACACAGCCTGAACTTGTAGAGATCTTCCTGTCTCAGCCTCCCTAACGCTGGGATTACAGGCACACGCCACTATGCCTATTTCGGTATCTTACACGGCACACCTGGGGTTCAGGCACCAGCACGGCATGCAATACTGGGGATTGAACCCAGGTCCTTGTGCTTGCCAGGCAGGTGCTTACACCACCAAGCTATGTCCCCAGCCCAGAATGTGGCTTTTGAAACATCCTGCTGAGCAATGTGAGGATAGCAGCCATCTACTTTCCTTCTAGAAGTCTGGAACTCTGGTGGACAAAAGACTCCTACGTGACCAGGCCTCAGTAAGAACGGCTTAACACGGGCCTCTGTGAACAGACATGTACACATGTGGCTGGACCTCACTGCTGAGCAGAAGGAATGCTAGGCGTGGCTCCTCACAGGAGGTAAAGTACAGGGAACCAACACACAGACTCCCCCAGACCCCAACTGTTATGTCTTTTTCTGTTACTAATCCAGTTGTGTGGCCTTACTGTGCAGCCTTATTTCTGAGTAAGTCTACATGCTGAGTCCAGTGAGTGTCCCAAGCAAAGCACAAAACACATGTCTTAGAAACCCTTAAAACAGAACTCAATTCATAGATGGAGGAATAGATGAATAGATAGACTATAAGTCATGTTATTTTTAAGAAAAAAACTAAAGTTTACACTGTTTACCTTGAGCAGGGGACTGCCGCTGTTGCTTTCGAATGATGAAAAGAATTGGTTCTTGAGCATGTAAAAGGATGTACTCAATTCCAACCATCTGACTGAAACAGACAGACACCTCACTCTGAATATCTACAGTGATTCTGTAGAATATGCAAATTACAGAAATTGCAGCAATGCTACAAACAGGATTAAAGTTGCCTGTGTTTGGTATTAAAACTTGGCTATTAAGCAAAACTGGCTGATTTCTTAGCTAGGTAATATACAAATGAAGAACTGATTTTTTTTAACCTTTTTTTTTTTGGTCTTTTTGAAACAGTGTTTCATTATGCAGCTGGGGCTGGCCTTGAGCTCTCTTTGTAGCCCAAGCAGATCGTAAAACTCCCAACAGTATCTTGCCTCTACTTCCCAAGTGCTCACATTGCAGTTGTACAGCATCATCATGCCCTGTTTGTAGGCGGTAGATTTTTTTTTTTTTTTTTTGCGGAACTGGGGATTGAACTCGGGCCATTCTACTGAGCCATCTTCCTAGCCCCTGAGGTGGTAGATTTTATGAAATTAAATTTTTATAGTAATTTAAATGGGTTTTGTTATAAGGTATTAAGATAAGTTATTGTTGCTTTTAAACAGGCAGATTAAAAGTCTATTGGGGTGAGAGTGAGGTTTTTGGTGTTCACTTTTTATATTTTATATTAATTATAGGCCTTGGTCAGGAATTTTTTTATTGCCTGTTTGAAACATTACTGTTTCTCAAAAAAAAAAAAAAAAAAAAAAAAAAAAAAAAATATATATATATACCACCTATGATACTTCTGTAAAAGATGATAAATTACATATAGTTTCATAAACTTTCACAATACTAATAAATTCATAATTATTTAGCATCCTTAGTCTAAAGAATCTTGCTCTGTTCAACTGAATTTTATTACTTTGTCATACAAAGAAAAAAATCTATTATAAACCAGATGATGGTATGACATAAAACATAGAATTAGATTTAAGAAGGAATAATAACTATGATTGGCTAGGAAGTACAACTGCACTGCTAAAACCACTCAGAGAGACAGTCAGATTTTAAATAGATATTATCAAGTTATACAGAAAAGACTAAGTTGCAAGTAACTACTAATAACTTCCTTGGAGAGCATATTTGTAAAAACCCAAATTTTTCTTCCAAAATTCTATTCTGTACCTCATAACATACAATTCAAAAAGAAGTGCTTGTTACAAAATCTCTGGTAGGCAAAGATGCTGCCCTCTTCAAGTGCCTTACTTCAAATGTTCTAATGTCAGCCTCTGCATTTTGACCACTTCGTTATTACATGTTCTGTCATAGAAAGGGTTACTTCTTTCGGAAAAGTAATCCAGGACACTACCACTGTTCAAAATGGGGATCCAAGAGCTGTCGACCCAAGAGATTCCCAGTAGATTATCTACAGGAAAGAAAAGAGGTGATAAAGATTAGAATCAAGGGGAAAAATCCAATTTAACAAACATCTATTTTGAATCTAAGGTAGTAGGCACCAAGGATAAGAATGACATGGATCTTAACCTGTGTTCTCACAGAAGAAATATACAAGAAAACAATGACAACACAATGCAGTAATCCAATAAAAGCGGGTAAATGGATTCTGAGCACACACAAGAGGGAGCAGAATGTTTTACCAAGGGGAATGAAAATGCTGTTTCATAGGGGTAGAAGGTAGACTTTAATACTGTATGTTAAAGATCAAAACTTGAGCAGGCATGGTGGTGCCTGCCTATCTCAGCAGTACAGGAGGTAAAGGGAGGAGGATCCCATGTTCAAGCCCAGCCTAGGCAACTTCACAAAACCTGTCAAAATTTAAAAATGGGCTGGAGGTACAATTCAGTGCTAAGGCCCAGGGTTCAATCTAGAGAGAAACCTCACCATGGAAAAAAGGATAAAGCAATTCTAAACACAGACAATTCATATACAGAACTATAAAAATACAAAATGCATTATATATTCAGAGAACAATTTGATTAGAAAAAAGAAGTGGGACCAGGGAGATAGCTTAGCGGCCTAAGCACCTCCCTGGTAAGTGCATGGACCTGGGTTCAATCACTGGTGCCCCATGCCATGCAGCCCCACACCATCCCAGCCACTGAAACTGAGCATGGTGGCACACGCCTACAATCCCAGTACTAGGGAGGCTCAGACAGGGGATCACTACGAGTCCAAGCTGTGTAGTGAGACCCTGTACCAAATAAATTTTTTAAAAAAGTGTTAAGACATATAATATATATATATATATATATATAATCTTTTCAAAAACTGAAAATCTTGAGTTTTTATGTGCTGCTCATTAAAGTTCAAACACATCCTCAGACATCAGTTAGAGATCTCTCAATTAGGGACAAAGAATAAGTTGTGGAGCTGTTATTATAGATGAGATGATAATAATTAAAAGTTAAAGGATAAAGGGCTGATCAAACAGCTCAGCCAATTAAAGCGCCTGCAAGCAGGTGCAGGGGCCAGAGGTTTGATCCCTGGGCCTGTGGTGCCACCCTGGGGCGCACTGAGATGGCAACTAAGACTGGGCTGTAAACAGGCAGATCACTATGAGTCTCATCTAGTAGTGAGACCCTGAACACCCTGTAGAATCCTTCCCTAAAATGCAAAAAAAAAAAAAGTTAAAGGATAAGTGGTAAGTAGAAATCCCTTACTGCAAATACACCAGTTTATATTTGAGTAGAATTGTCTTTAAAAAGATATGGCAAATAGATACATTTAACTCAGTGGTGTCCTAAATTTTCTGATCAAGGAGATTATGGGGCTACAGAGGAAAGTGATCTATGATGTAGAGTGTGCCTAAGGAGAGTCACATGGAGAGAAAACATTCTCTCAGGCTTTCACAGAGAGCAAATTGGTCAAGCAATGACTGTGACTCATCCACATGGCTGACACTGACAAAAGATCTACAAACTGCTGTACAGGGTTTAAGGGTAAGTCCTGAGGGGATTTGACTGACCATGTCTGATACAAAAGTTACATTTTTTTGTTATACAGGTCTTGCTTTATCCTGGTCTTAGCCATCCAGCATAAAAGTATGACAATGAGGTACAAAAAATAAAGCCATATTAACATGCTGAGCTGTAAAAGGCTCAAGTCAACAACTTCTGACATTGTCAGTCATGTGGATAACCACCTACTATTATAGACTACTGGACTATATTGGATTCCTCTGCTGAATTCATGCACCTACAATACAAGAATGGCAATGGAATACACATCTCTGACAAAAGTAAACAAAAAAGGAGGATATAAATGAAGGACCGTTTTGTAGTGAAAAAAAAAATATATATATATCATATATATTAGTTCAAAACTTTAATAGTTAAGTGTTTCTTCAAAACACTGTATCTGTATACAAAATAGCATCTACAGATACTTAGTTCAATAAGAAAGTTTTGAATAGTGCTAGTGTTTAGACAAGATATCTTGTCTGCATCTTGTGCTATGAATAACTACTACGAAGACAATATGCAATGTATTAATTATTGTAACTGTACTACTAAACTGTTTTGAAACTGTCTCATTGCTACTTCTCAATAAAAATTTTTTTTTTAAAGTTAACTAAGCATTTTTTTTTTTTAAGGAGTACTAAACCCAGCACCTTCACACTTGGCCCTCCTTGGACCTAAATTTGAGACTCTCCTATCTTAGGCTCCCAGCGTGTTGGAGTTACAAGAGTGTACCACCTGGTTGCTTTTTCTCTGCACTGGTAACAATTATTGGCCACTGGTCATGTAGATGTTTCATATCACTAACATCACTAGGTTTAAGTCATAAAACACAAAATGTCTGTAATAACTGGTTGAAAATTTTCAACCTCTCTCTTTTTGATGAAACTCAGGACCTTGTGCTTGCCAAGCAGGCACTATGCTGCTATCTCCCCAGCTCCTCAATCCTTTCTTTCTTTCTTTTTTTTTTTTTTTTTTTTAATGTATTTAGTACAGAGTCTACAGAGTCTCACCACCACAGAGCAGACTCGTAGTGATCCTCCTGTTTTCAGCCTCCCAAGGGCTGGGATAACAGGTGCGCGCCAACACTCCAAGTCTCAACCGCCATCTCAGGGGGTGGGGGGCCGGACGGGACGGGACGGGATGGGACACAGAAGGCCAGGGATCTGCACACCAGGTCAAAGCCTAGGCCCTTACAGCTGCCTAAGAAGGCGCTGAGCTACCTAGCTGGCCCCCCTCAACCTTTTCTATGCTACCATTACTCTAGCACCTTTGAAGAAGTCACATTTAATTCAAAGTGACAGGTTTGAACAAGACGAATCAAATCAGAGTCACTGTATTTTTTTAAGTAGAATGTGTTGTATGTGCCCTAAAATAAAGGAGACAAACAAATGAAATACACAGTAACCAAAATAATTAGTGCAATATTACTATGACCTAAGTAAAATAAAGAAGTTTAAAGCATTCATATTATTTGAAAAAAATAATTAGTATAGACCATTACATCGTTCATTACAAGCGGATCACGCCATAATCAAAAATGAGACACCAGGAAAATTTTCAGAAAAAGACGTATCTTTTGCTAATAAAAAACAACAGAAGATAATCAGTATTTTCAGTTTAAATTCTGTAGTCTAATTTTTATTTTTAATTTTTTGTCTTTTTGAGACAGGGTCTCACTATGCGGCTCAGACTGGCCTTGAGCTCACTTTGTAGCCCAGGCTGGTCTCGGACTCGAAACAATCTTCCTGCCTCAGCCTCCTGAGTGCTAGGATTACAGGCATGCGCCACCACGCCGGGCTTTCAGCAAGTACTTAAATACTTCCGCTGTAAAATAAATAAATACTCTCCCATTCCTAAATAACTGCAATACTGGATGTTAGATGCGAGACAGTATCAACTCAAAACTAAAACTTAACCTCCGTGGGGTGGGAGCTCAACATGGCAGTCCCCGTACGTCAAGTCCCAAGATACAACACAACAAGTAAGTTCATTATCCCACGGTCCTCTCTGGCCAAAGCCCATGCCTTCCCCCTGAGATAATACCCCCAATACTCCTACAGTACAGAGATTGTACTAGGACACAGCCCCAGCTCAGGGGGACTTTTTAAGGCACGCATCAGGAACTAGGGGAAAACTCGGCAACTTTTTTTTTCTAGGTCTATAGACACTACCCAAAAGAGCATGAGAGACCTCACAAAGAAATGTGAATCTTGTCCCCGCGAGCTGTAAGTCCCAGACGTGTCCACAATTAAGTAACAAGCACCACAACATCACCTCGAATATCCACCGCCGCCATAATTCCCAAAGCGCGGGCCAACTCCGCTTCCGGCGCACCGGAAATGACCTCAACGCGAGGCCGGAAGAGCCGAGTTCAAAACAGTACGGGAGGGGAGGAGGGACAGAAAGGGAACGCGCGGACGCGGATGCGCGACGAAGGCAAGATGCTGTCGCGAAGAAGGGTGGGAATGGAGCGGAGCTCAGGGGTGCGGGTAGGAGAACGGGCGGGTGGCTGCTGCTTGTGCCCGAAGGGAGGGCCGGGGCTGGGAGGTGAAAACGGGTTGGTAAAACGCCGGGGTCCGTGCTCCAAGCTGGCGCTCCTGCCTAAGAGGAGGAGGCGCTTAGGGCAGGGCCAAAGGAAGGACGGCAAAGGGCAGGTGGGCTCCTAGGGACAAGGTTAGGCTTCGCGCCAAGGAATCTTCTAAGCGATTGGAAAATTCACTCTTGAAGCCGTGTTGCTGTCGACGTGGCAGATTCTAGATCCGGCGGAGTTGGAGGTGGAGCGCCTACGATTTTATGTTTTTTGTTTTTTTGGGGGTGTGTGTGTGTGTGTGTGTGTGTGTGTGTGTGTGTGTGGAACCAGGGATTGAACTCAGGCCCTTGTGATTGCCAGGCAAGCGCTTATTCTACTGAGCCATCTCCCCGGCCCCAACGCGCCTACGATTTTAAAAGCTCCCAATGAACTGTTCAGATTTAGGAGCTTCCCAGCTGTTCTGTTTTTACCTCTGTGCTAGATGTGGGGATGGGACAGTGTGCACCAGAGAATTTGAGTCCTTTTCAAGATGACTTTAAGTCCACTAAGAAGCTAAACCAATCAGACACAAATTTCACAAAGCAGATAGTGCCCCTTAACTAAAATCTTAACAAGGCTAAGAGAAAAGGAATGCCCAGAATAAGGCCCTGAGGTAGAATAGAAGAAATAGGTAGAACGGAGACAAAGAAGTCAAAATTTTAAAAATAATACTTCAAAGAGAAACGCAGCTTCAGGACACAAGCCAGATTTATGTACTTCTTTTCCTTTTCCCAAGACAGCAAACCTGGCTGTCCCTTTTACTTGTGAAGGGGCCTATTTCACCCGAGCTTGCATGGGTCATCCTTTTGGTTGTCCCCATAGAAATGGTTCACCAAGAAGGGTGGGCCATCCTCTCCCACATGCTAAAATTGAGATGAAGACTATAACATCAAATTCCACAGATTTCCACCTCCCAAAGCATAGCAAAGATCACAGTTCCCGGCTATGCTGTGGCTCCTTCCTTTAAGCATCTGTGCTCCAGTAGTGGTTATGTCTTGTATCTTCCCCTAGTAAATCTTTATGCCTCCTTTTTTTTTTTTTTTTTTTTTTGAGATGGGTGTTAAACCTATGTGCTTATTTTAAAGGAGTGAGTAAAGTTTGAGGACCTTTAGACCCAGCCCGGGACGGAATGACTACATTCCAGGTACAGTAGCTGGAATACTTAGCAAGCCTCCAGGTAGGGAATGATTCTGTAACAGGGGAAGCCAAAGAAGACTGCTATAGTTCCTGTCTAGCTGCCCCCCCGCCCCCCCAAAGCCTTGTTCAGTCATGGGGCGGGGACTTCTAGAGTATGTGATTAACTCATGATCCACTGGGATTATGGGTGTGAGGACTGCGCCCAACCTGGGGCAGATAAGGAGGTGGAAGACTTCCTCTCTGTAAAAGTTGTTGCTGCTACTTCCCCATTTTTGCTCTCCGCCCTGTGCCACTGTGCCTTGGAGCCAGCCAAGTATGGACTGAAACCTCCAGTAACTGTGAGCTAAATAAAACTTTCTTTCCGGGTTGGGGAGATGGCTCAGTGGAATAAGTGCTTCCTTGGCAAGCATAGGGGCCTGAGTCCTAATCCCTGGTTCTGCAAAAAAAAAAAAAAAAGAATAAAACTTTCTTTCCTTCATTTTGGTTGTCAGGTATTTGTCCCAGCAACAAGAGAAGAGTAACTGAGATGAGGACTTTTTTTTTTTTTTTCTTTTTGAGACAGGGTCTCACCATGCAGCTCAGGCTGGCCTTGAGCTCACTCTGTAGCTGAGGCTGGTCTTGAACTTCCAATGATCCTCCTGCCTCAGCCTCCTGAGTGCTGGGATTACACCATGTGCCACCACAACCAGGCAAAAAGTGCTTTTGAAACATTCTCAAACTTTGTGAGGGACTATAAAAGCAAAATATCAGAGATACCAGCAAACAAGACAAAGAGAGAAAAGAGAACTCAAAAAAACTGCTGTGCGTGATGGCGCATGTCCGTAATCTCAGCACTCCTAGGCTGAGGCAGGAAGATCACCATGAGTTCAAGGTCAGCCTGGGCTACATAGTGAATTCAGGAGTGGCCTGAAATACATAGCGAGACACTGTCTCAAAAAAAAATTAACATGAAACCACAACTGAGATCACATCTTATTGAAAAAGCTTTTACACATCAAAAATAAATCACCAACAGTGAAAAGAAAACCCACCAATTGGAAAAATATAGCCAACAGTCCCTCAGACAAAGGACTTCTATCTAGAATCTATAAAGAATTAGAAGGAAGCAGGCCCTTGAAATTCAAAGGCCCAATCCAAAAATGGGCATCTGAGATGAATCCACACTTCTTAGAGGAGGAAGAAGGTTCATAAATGCCAAAAAAAAAAAAATGTGTATACATGAAAAAACATTCAACATTATTGGTCATTTAAGAAATGCACATTAAAACACTGAGATTCTTTTCTCCCCAGGAAGAATGAAGATCATAAAGAAATCAACTAATAACAAATACTGGAGAGGCTATGGAGAAAAAGTAGCCCTTCTTGTTGGGAGTGTAGACTGGTATAACCACTGTAAAAGTCAGGATGGAGAGTCCTCAAAAAAGTAGAATTAGAAGTCTCAATCAAGCCAACTACTCTTCTTTTGGGTATTTTTCCGGAACTGAAAACATACCACAGTGGTATGCATGCACCCATGTTTATAGCAGCACAATTCCTCATAGCTTAGTCTTAGAAGCAACCCAGATGCCCATGAACTGAGGAATGGATGAAAACGTGTGGCATTTTTATGCAATTAAGTATTGCTCAGCTATAAAGAAAAATAAACTTGAGGCTTTTATAGGCAAATGGATACAACTAGAGGCCATACTCATAAGTGAAATAAATCAGACCCACATGTGTAAACATCATCTTGTCTCGCTAGTATAAGAACCTGAAGGAGTAAATGAAATCTGAAAGATACAACAGATATTGTGAAAAGAAAGAAACTGCTTAATTGGAAAAAGCAACTGGGATGAGGGAAAGGAGAAAAGAAAGACCAAAGAGGTGGCACCGTGGCATAAGCCTGGCAAGCACAAGGTCCTGAGTTTAATCCCTGGTACCAGAAAAAAAGCAAGCAGAAGGGAGTTCAAAATGTTTAAATCTCAATGAAATTAAAGATTATTCTTTGTATGATTCAATTTTGGGGGTGTTCTGTTTTTTGTCTTTTTGAGTTAGGGTCTCACTATGTAGTTCAGGCTAACCTCGAGCTCACTTTGTAGCCCAAGCTGGTGTCGAACTCACAATGATGCTCCTATCTCAGCCTCCCCAGTGCTGGGATTAAAGGTGTGCTCCAGCACACCCAGCATGTTTCAACTTTTGAACTGAGATTCTATACTTGAGGTAGTATGTATAAAATAAGTGTCCCCAACAGAACATACATGTAATGGGCACACATTTTAGAGGCAGAGTTTTCCAGGCAGAAACATCAAACACTGTATTGTTTGACCAATTTTCTGTTATGTTTTTATTGAGAGAGCAGGAGGTTAAGAAAAATGGTGACACAACATGGATCTGTCAATCATAGAACCCCTGGGAAGCATAGTAAACCAGACCTGGGATCTCACCATTATTTTGTAGGCAATACAATAAGTGTGGCTAAACTTTTAGTTTAGGAAGATTATTTGAGGAGGATGAATTGAGGATATTAATACTGAAAGCAGGAGCACAGCAGAAATAAGGGGGAAAGGAAGCCTTTATTAACTCTGAAGGCACAGAGAAGATCGAGGGCAGGGAGATGGGCAGAGCCTCTGACCTGAGATGGAGAATGAGACCTCAAGAACTTTTGCTAGGGGTGGAGTTTGAGGGGCAGGTTCAGTGACACATAAGGAGCTGGTTGGAGGCTCCCCTGTGTGGACTGGAAAGGTAAAAAGTTGTGTCCAGGGCTGGAGTGGGAAAGGGGGAGGAAGCGGTCACTGGGAAGATAAGTGTTGTTTTGAGGATTCAGCCATGTTGAATCAGGGCAGTGATAATTTAGCAGTTTGTATTTGGGCCATAAACAACATAGCACTTCCTTCTTGTCTTTGTATTCCTTATCTCACCCTGGCTGCCCATATTAAACTTCTCCCCCAGTCTGGCCTGATAAATACACCATACTTTTGTCACTACCTCCTCTCCCTCCCGTCCTTCCCCCTTCCCCAACTTTGGTCTTTGTATAGGATCTCACTATGCAGCTTGGACTCAGTGATCCTCCTGTCTCAGCCTCCCCAGTGCTGGGATTACAGGCATGCGCCGCCATGTCTGGTTTCAGTGGCTAGCACACCACATGTCATGTGGGCCTGGGCATCAAACCCAGATCCTTGCGCTTGCCAGGCAGGTGCTTAGACCATCAAGTTATCTCCACAGCCCCTTGCTTCTCTTTAATCATCCCTCTGCACCAAACAATAGAGGCCTCCTTTATTTCTCTCCTATCTTTGTGCCAAAGGAAAGACTTACAGCATCAAGAGAGAAGAGAAAGGATTAAACAGATTTAGATGACAGAATCAAAAGGCAATTAGTGACCAATAGATGAGCCTGGTGAGGGACAGAGAGAAAAAATGAATCTCATGATACTGATTTATAAGACTGGGTGCTATTAAGCACATTAAGAATAAAAAGTTACAGGGGCCGGGGAGATGGCTCAGTGGAATAAGCACTTCCCTGGCAAGTGCAAGGGCCTGAGTTCAATCCCTGCTTCCACAAAAAAAAAAAAGAATAAAAAGTTACAAGTGAATAGATGAAAGGGAGTAGTGATTTATTTTTTTAACATGACTGTATGAAATGTCTCCTACACCCTGTAGACCACAACCCCTTGCTCCTCTTTAAGTTTTTAGGATTTGCACTGTAGGGACAATGGCCTTGTAGACAGGGAAAAGATAGGGTGAAGAACCTCCAGGAGAATGGAGCATGTAAGAGAGTGAGTCCCTGCTCTGTGCCTCCTCCCCTGCCCTGGGAAGGTGATGTCTACAAGAGCTTTGGCAGGGGGACTGACCAGGAAGCCAAGAACCAGGACAATAGCCAGTCCCCAGGTGCACACACCTTTGGAGGGTGGAGTAATTAGTGAGACCACCAACATGGAAGCAACTGAAGAAGCAGCAAGGAGCCAGCACTTGGGCTCTGGAGAGAAGACCAGTCCCAACCCCCACACTCAAGGCCAAGGTCAGCCTCACACCCAGCATATTTCTGGAATTAAATAGACACTACCAGAGAACTATAAATACCGGAGGTGTTTTATTACCTTTACTCTGCCTTGTTTGTTTGATTGGCTGTCACTTTCCTGTCTTGTGGGATGTCACTGTCTGTTATTTTGTATTCTGTGGTTATTTTTGTATTGAGTTTCTTCTTTTTTTCCTCTCATTCTCTGGCCTCTGTTTTATTTCCTTTCTTCTTTTTTGTTCTTTCTCTCTTTTTCTCAGTGTTTATGATTTTTACCTTTCTTCTTTATTTTCTTCTATTTTTTTTTTCTTTTAAATTTTTATTTTATATACAAAGAGTTCGCATGGTCTCTTTCACTGAGCACGTGGATGGCCTGGATAATCCATCAAAGGAAGATCACTTGGTCCAACTTGACAAAACTTGTTTCCTTCACGTACTGGCGGAAACACTGGTGGCACATGTTCAGCCCGTATTTTCAGATCAGACCACATATTTTCAAGCAGACATGGCAAGAGCGAGAGCCCCAGCCAAATTTCCTCGGGTGGCTCCAGTAGAGTTCCTGGTGACCCATGTTGCTTCCAGAGGTACAAGAAGACAAAAAAATAAATAAATATAAAAAAGCTGTTTTCTTCTATTGATTCTCTATCTTTCCTCAAATACTCAACTTAAACTTTCAAGCAAGTGAACATTGTCTCTGCCCTTTCTGACTACTCCTCATTCTGTTTCATTCTTTCTCTCCTGTGTGCTCGTTTCCCAAAACTTGGGTGATCATTCTTTCACTTTCAGACTTGACTCTACTATTTGACCTCACTCATCACTTTTAACCTATCCCCTACCCATCTTTTTTTTTAATTTATTTATTTATTTTTGTGTGTGTGTGTGTGTGTGTGGCCAGCTCAGCCCACCAGGGGGTGGGGCTGGCTGGCATGTGGGGCTGGGGATTGAACTGTGGTCCCTGTGCTTTGCTAAGCTTGTTCTAAGTAGGTGCTTTAGACCACTGAGCCATCTCACCAGCCCCTCCCCTACCCATCTTAACACTCCTGTCCCCTGCCAAAAGATAAGATCATTTCACTAAGGGGTAAATCACTGCATCTGAGTACATAGTATATATTTGATTTTGTTATATAACTTCAGAGTTTTTCTCCTGTGCTTGGAGGTAGCAGGTTATCAGTAGTTAAGCTATACTGGAAACTGTTTTATTAATTACTGACTGTACTACTTTATCCAGGATGTCACACATGTTGTAAACAGTGTTCCTTGCCTTCATGATAACACGGTGAGTATGTAGGGTCATAATCATCACCACAGGCCTATATCCAATCCTATAGATTGGGTACTGAGCCAAACAGTAACCTTGTATCCTTTACAGATTGGGAAGGTTGTATCTTGGGATAACTATAAAGAAACACCTACATTTAGAAAATATCCCTAAAGAATGGATATCATGTAGGGAAGCTTCAGTAATAGCAATAAAATGATACATCATAAGAAATCTGTAGGGATCTGTTGGTCTCTCTGTAATCTCTGGGAGAAAACACTGAGACATTTGAGAAAATAAAGAGATAATAGCTGAAATCAGGTGGTGGACCAAGCCTAATAGGCAAAGAGCCCCCGAACCAAGAGTAGTAAGGGCCTTTATACCATTAACAAAATTGCAAGACACAAGGTTGCCTAGCAACTAATAGCCCACAACGTCCAGGCAGGATGCTTTTCTCTATACTGAGACAGCTTGAATATTTTAGCCAATGAAATCTCATCCTGCCCTCCCACACTGGGTCAATTGAGCTTCAGAAGCTCCCAACATAGCTCCCTCTCTTTTGTTTTGTTGTTTGGATATTGGGTGCTCCATTGCAGTTGGAGGAGCTGTGTTTGAAGAACTTTTTTTGTTTTTTTTGTTGGCGGAACCAGGGATTGAATTTAGGCCCTTGTCCTTGCCAGGCAAGTGCTTATTTTACTGAGTTATCTCCCCAGCCCTCAAGAATGAAGTTTATTATTTATTTTTTTATTTTTGTTTTTTTATTTTATTTTATTTTTAATTTTACTGAGAAACATATGAATGAGACATTTTCAAAGCTCATTAATAGGACAGTTTCGATAATCAATACATTGTATATTGTTATCTTCTTAGTGGTTATCCGTAGTACAAGAAGCAGACAGGATATCCTTTCCAAACACTATTAGTACACTTCTTTCTTCTCATTGAATTAAGCAAAAGTAGCTGTATATCTATCATAACTATTTTGTATATATAAATGCAAACTGATCTTTCCTTTGCATCCCCTTTTTTTTTTGTTTAGTCCTGTCAGGGGTGGATATTCTCTTGGCATCTAAATAATATAGGTGTTTGAATTCAGCTAAACAATCCAACACTGTCTAGCAGTCTATATAATATTAGTGAGTTATCCTCAGAAGTTATTGACTTGAGCCTTTACAGCTCATCGTATTAATATGGCTTTACTTTATACACCTCATTTTTATACTTTTCTGCTGGATGGTTAAGACCAAGATAAAGCAAGACCTACATAACAAGAAATGTAACTTTTTGTATCTGTTAAGGTCAGTCAAGTACCTTCAGGATTTATCCTCTAGCCCTGTACCACACTTTGTAGATCCTTTGTCAGTGTCAGCCATGAGGATGAGTCACGACCATTGTTTGACCAATTTGCTCTCTGTGAAAGCCTCAGAGAATGTTTTTTCTCTCCATGTGACTCTCC
>NW_004524583.1:29158617-29160573 GCF_000260255.1 Octodon degus
CATACTTAGAAGACCAGGATGGCAGGCACTCCAAGCATGATCCCTCTATTACACATCGCCATCCTCAGTGCAGCCGCCTGGCTCTTTTTCACTCTGACTAACACATATGGTTAGTCAGAGTGAAAATCCCAGCAGCCAACCACTAGTCTCAAAAACCTGCTGATGTCCTCCAGGATCACTGTCCCACCCATCTTGTATGTACAAATGCATGGTTTTGCCCCTGTCATGTTTCCCAGCTTTTTGCCTTGCCCACTCATTGTCCAATCCTCAAATTCTCACTTTCCATTTATTTGTGTTGTACATTTCTATGTGTAATTGCTCTTTTGAGTTCTTATACTAGGGAGACAATACAATATCTACACATGTGGGTCTGGTTTATTTCACTTATATCTTCAAGTGGCATCCACTTAAATATAAATGCTTCAAGTTTATCATTCTTTATAGCTGAGTAATACTCCATTGCATAAAAATACCACGTCTTTTTCAACCATTCTTCATCTGGTGATGGGCATCTTGGTTGTTTCCAAGATTTGGCTATCACAAATTGTGCTGCTATAAACATAGGTACACATAGATCACTATGATATGACGTTTTCATTTCCTGTGGGAAAATTCCCAGTAGGGGATAGCAGGCTTGAATGGAATTTCCAATCCTACTTTTTTAAGGAGTCTCCACACTGATTTCCATAATGGTTGCATCAGTCTACACTCCCACCAACAGTGGAGAAGGGTTTCCTTTTCCCCACAACCTCCCCAACATTTTTTGTTGATTGATTTCTTTATGGTAGCCATTCTCTCTGTGGTGAGATGGTATCTCAGTGCTGTTTTGATTTGCATTTCAAGGATGGCTAGTGATGTGGAGGATTTTTTCATATATTTATTTGCTGCTTTAATTTTGTCCTCTGAGAAGTGTGTGTTCATCTTGGATGCCCACTTCTGGATTGGGTCTTTAAATTTAGGGGCCCTAATGTTCTTTAGTTCTTTATAAATTCTAGAGAGCAGACCTTTGTCTGAGTGCATATTAGTAAAGATTTTTTCAAAATTTGTGGATTGTCTTTTCACTTTGTTGGTAATTTCTTTTGACGTGCAAAAACTTCTCAGTAAGAGGTGCTCCTAGTTGTTAATTCTTCCAAATATTTCCCAATGTGATTTGATTTTTACTCATGAACTCTTTTCCTATCCCTATGTCTTCAAGAGTCCCTCTTACTTTCTCTTCCAGGAGATTTAGTGTTTCTGTTTTAATATTCAGTTCTTTAATCCATTTTGGCTTTAGTTTAGTGTATGGTAATAGACCTGGGTCGTTTCATTTTTTAGCATTTAGAGAGCCAATTTTTCCCGCACCATTTGTTAAAGAGACTATTTTTCTTCTAGTAAGAGTTTTTGGCCCCTTTGTCAAAGATCAGGTGGCTAAGTGTGTTTCCAGAGGCCTCCTTATCTTCTAATCTATTCCATTGATCCTCAGGTCTATTTTGTTGGCAATGCCATGCTGATTTTATCACAGTAGGCTTTTAGTATAATTTCAGGTCAGGAATTGTAATGCCTCCTGCTTTGTCTTTGTTGGCCAGGATTGCCGTTACTATTCTAGGTCTTTTTTGGTTAAAATAAATTTTAGGAACAATTTCTCTAGGTCTGCAAGGTATGTTGGTGGTAGTCTGATAGGGATTGCATTAAATCTATACAACAATTTTGGGAGTATGGCCATCATCACGATGTTGGTTCTTCCTATCCAGGAGCAAGGACTATCTTTCCATTTTCTGAAATTGAGGATTTTTGCATCTATGTTCATGAGGGAGATTGGCCTGTAGTTCTCTTTTTTAGTTGCATCTTTCCCTGGTTTCGGTATCAGTATAATACTTGCCTCCAGGAATGATTTTGGGAGAACTGTTTCCTTTTCAATTTCATTGAAGAGTTTGAGAGTGTAGAGATTATATCTTCTGTGATTTTCTTGTAGAATTC
>NW_004524583.1:29161335-29167140 GCF_000260255.1 Octodon degus
TTTCTGGGGTTTTTGTTGGTTATTTCCAGTTTCATTGCACTGTGGTCAGATAATATGCATGGGATAATTTCTGTTTTCTTGCATATACTTAAGCATGACCTATGGACTAGTATGTGGTCTATTTTAGAAAACGACACATGTGCATCTGAAAAAAACTGTGTATGCCACTGTGTTTGGGTGGAACTCTCTGTATATGTCTACCAAGTCCATTTGTTCCAAGCTCTGGTTCAGTTCTGCTACTTCTTTGTTATTTTTTGTCTGGTTGATCTATCTTTTTGGGGTAAGGGGGTGTTAAGCTCTCCTGTTAAGATTATTGTATTAGATATTAGATTTTTCATGTCTATTAAAGTTTGTCTTATATAGTTGGATGCTCCTGTGTTAAGTGCATACATATTTATGAAAATTCCTCTTGAATTTTCCCCCTAACCAGTATATAGTAGCCTTCTTTATTTTGTTTGATCATTCTTGGTTTGAAGTTGAGACTGCCTGAGAATAGGATTGCTGCCCCTGCTTTTTTCTGAGGTGCTGGGGCATGTAGTATTGTTTTCCATCCTTTGACTTTCAGCCTTTGAATTTCTTTATGAGTTAATTGCATTTCTTGTATACAGAATATTGTTGGATTTTATTTCCTAATGCACTGTGCCATTCTGTTTCTTTTAATTGGTGGGATTGAGTCCATTTACATTGATGGTTATAATTGAGATGTATTGACTTACAATCCACATGTTATTTACCTGCTGTTGTTTATTCCTTTTTCTGATGTGTTTAATTTTTTGCCCTATG
Source organism: Octodon degus (assembly GCF_000260255.1). Lineage (NCBI taxonomy): Eukaryota > Metazoa > Chordata > Mammalia > Rodentia > Octodontidae > Octodon > Octodon degus. The sequence goes on from NW_004524583.1 coordinate 29,162,119, forward strand.
TAGTGGGTTCCTTCTGTTATCATTGGTGGAGTTCTGATCATTTTGGTCCCTCTCTAGAACATCTTTCAGTAGTCTGTGTAGGGTTGTCTTTGCCAACATGAGATTCTTTAGTTGTTCTTTGTCATGAAAGTATTTCACTTCTCCATCAAACTTGAAAGAGAGTTTTTCAGGGTATAGTAGTCTGGGTTGGAATTTGTTTTCATAGAGTACTTGAAGTACTCTGCTCCATGCTCTTCTTGCCTTCATGGTTTGTGAAGAGAAGTTGGCCTAATTCTGATGGGTTTTCCTTTGAATGTGATCTGCTTCTTTTCTCTAGTGGCTTTCAGTATGATATCCTTGTGTTGGATTTCTGGGATCCTGACTACTATATGTCTTGTGTTTTTAATTGGTTTGAAGTTATTTGGTGTTCTGTATGCTTTGGTTACCTGAATGTCAGATTGTTTCCTCATATTTGGGAAGTTTTCTGCTATTACATCTGCCCATATTCTTTTATATCATTTGTATTGGCTCCTTCTTTCTCACTGATGCCTATTCTCACATTGTTCATCTTTGCATCATCTTGAAGGTGATGAATTATTTTTTCCTGCATCCTAGTTGTTTTTAAGAGATATTTTCTTACCTTTTCCCTAGCTTCACCAGCGTCTTCAAGATCTGAAACTCTGTCTTCACTTTCACTCAAATGGTTTTGCAAGCTTGTGACTGAGATTTTAAGGTCCTCTGCATCTCTTTGACTCTGCTTCATGCAGTCTACTTCTTTCCTGTATTACTCATTCAAGGAATCCATCATTTTTTAATCTCCTATATTTTTTTATCAATGTCTTCTTTAGAAGCAGTTATTAGTTCTTTAACTGCGGAATTTTTTTTCAGATTGGGTTTCCTCCATATGTTTCTGTATTTGATTCTTTAGTTCGAATGCTATGAATTCAGAGATTTCCTTTTTTCATTTAAGACATTAATTCTGCTCTGAGTTCCTTTAAAACCTTTCTGCAGTTGCTTATTTACTTCCCACACTATTAATTCATATATTTCAGCTAAGCTAGTGTCCACTGCACTTGTTCAGGGTGTGCATTGTTTCCTCCATATGTTTCTGCACTTGATTCTTTAGTTTAGATGCTATGAATTCAGAGTTTTCTTTCTATTTTTTTTGTTCCAGAAATCAATTCTGCTCTGAGTTCCTCTATATCTTTCTGCTGTAGTTTATTTACTTCTGACACTATTGATTCATATATTTCAGCTGAGCTAGTGTCTTCCGCACTTTTTATGATTGGGCTCGAGGCCTGAGATTGCATTTTGCTCCTTGTTTTTATCATTTTATATAGCAGTGACCTCTGATGTTTGGTGTAGAGCTTTGGTGCAGTTATATCCTTATCACCTAATGAAATTCAGATACTGATATACCAAGTTCTAGTTCATGCAGTTACACCTGGCCTGGCTCTGGCTACTGTGCTCAGCTCCTTATTGTTGTTGTCCTTGGAGGTGGGCCTGCTGTACCCCTCTGGCAAGATGTTCTGTTCCTGGATTAGCTGTGTGGTTTTGACCCTAGTCTCACTGCAGGGACTTTAGCTGCAGGGTTTCACCCAAAGCCTGTATGCCAGGTCTGGGCTGGGTCTGGAGGATTTGGGGCAAGAGAGCACAGAAGCTCTCACACACACTCACCGGGGCTGTGCTTTAGTGGGTCTGCAGGACTCCCAAGAGCGTGGCGGAAGTTCTCACTCACGGGATGGGCTATGCTGGCTCAGGATGGGTGGGAGAGGTCTGGTGAATGCAGGGAAAGGCCTCTCTCAGTGTCTTCAAGATCTGAAACAGGTGCAGGAAGGCCTGGGTTGGTCGGATATAGAATGGGCCCAAGGCAGGGCAGAAGTTCTCACTCACAGGGCAGGCTGTTCTGGGTTGGACGGGCTGTGCTGGGTCTGGAGGGGTGGGGGAGGTCCAGAGAACACAGGGAAAGGCCTCTCTCACATGGCAGGCCTGGGCTTGGAGCAGTAGGCACAGAAGGGCCTGGCGTTGGTAGGATGTTATTTTTATTTTTTGTGGTATGGGGGATTGAACTCAGGACCCCACCCTTGCCAGGCAAGCACTTATTCTACTGAGTTATCTCCCCAGCCCAAGCATTTTTTTTGGCAGAACCAAGGGTTGAACTTAGGCCCTTGTGCTTGCCAGGCAAGCAGTTACTCTACTGATCCATCTCCCTGGCCCCCTGATGTGGTTTAAATAATGGTTTGGATGGATGGAATTATAACTTTGATTTCCCTGTATAATCAGCAGGGATGACACCAAGCAAAACCTGGAAACCTCTCTAGTGGCCTCTTTCACTCTATGGCCCCAGTGCTGGGTGAGCTGCTAACAGTAGCTTAATTGTCTCTGTACCTGGAATGGGTTTTCTTAGGCCCACATCCTCTCCCCAAGCTTCAAGAGGGCTATGGTTCTATAGCCATGATCTCTGTGTGCAGAGACACAGCAGCCACTGTGTGTGTCAACTCTCCCTCTGGCTCTGAACACTGGATGTTTTGTTTTTGTTCAGGAAGGCACTGTCTTGGGCCTAATGAATTTTCAATGCCAGCAGCATGCATAGCCAATGCCAGTGCCACAGCGAGCCATAGTCATGACCCTCCTAACTAACACCAGGTGTACAGGCCTGTAGTTGGCAGCTCATGCCAACCTCTGTGGTTGGACCTGGCATGCAGATGTGCAAGCAGCTGGGAAATCCCAGCAGGGTGGGCCGAGGACCAGAACACGGGGCCTTCCCTAAACCCAGTGTGTCCCACCTCCCACCAGTAGCACTCAGCCACTTAGAACTGACTGCTCAAAATATAAAAGAACCTTTTCATTTTTTATCTAATTGAGTAAAGCTAGAGGGTTTAAACTCTATCTGCTGTGTCTTTGCTCTACCCTCCTTTTCCTGTTTAGGACTTGATTTTAAAATAGTACTCCAAGCTGGGCTGGAGAGATGGCTCAGTGGTCTAAGGCACCTACTTAGAACAAGCTTAGCAAAGCATCAGGGACCGCGGTTCAATCCCCCAGCACCACATGCCAGCCAGCCCCGCCCCCTGGTGGGCTGAGCTGGCCACACACACACACCACACACTCTCTCTCTCTCTCTCAAATAAATAAAAAAAATTAAAAAAAATTTAAAAAAATTAAAAAAATAAAAATAAAAAAATAAAAAATAAAATAAAATAGTACTCCAAGCTAAGTCCTTTATGGTGGTCTTTGAAAGTAAATACAGGAATCAAGAAAACAACAAACATTTTTATATATACCTATATACATCTATAAACACCTGTGATTCTTGAGAGTCTATCTGTCCCATTTTTTAACTCATTCTAACTTTCTCTTCTTTGAATTTTATCAAACCTTTTTCTCTCTTTAAGCTCATCTTTAAATATATTTTAAGGTCAGTAGACTTCTATGCCTCATGTTTTTTACTTGATAATTCTCAAAGTAAGACTCCAGTGCTAACTATTGACCCACCAATCCATTCTCCCACCCTGTTGCTGGAAAAAAAAATCTGGGGAACGTCCTCCTGGCTATCAATATCTCCTTATTGGGGTCCCTTGGTCAGGTGGTAGTCCAAGCTTGATAGGCAAGCTCCCCAAAGAATAATAAGGGCCTTTATTTATACATTTACAAAGTTTCAAGATATAAGGCTGTCTAGCAACTAATATCCCACAATGTCCAGGCAGGATGTTTTTCTTAAGACTGAGGTAGCTTGATTGCTTTAAGCAATTAGATCTCATCCTGCCCTCCAACATGTAATGTCAATTCCACAGGCAGAACAAACAAGTTGTCCTACATGTGCCACTCACGACAGAAGCCCTGCCCTCCCACATATGATAAGTCTCAGCTTCTCAACAGAAATCAGCCAGCATCAACATAGAAAGCAAAATAAACTAAAATGGAAAATTATAAGACACAGAAGCAAAATGCAATGCCAGACTCCCAGTCCACCCAAGACAAACCAGGAACTCAATGAGATGGATGAAATTGGAAGTCAAACACTGGAAATTTCTGAAATGATAGTGACAGAACTGAAATAACAAGGGGGAAAGGATACAGAGAGAAATAATCTCTCAGATACAGAAAGAAATAATGCTTGAAATCAAAGATTGTAGACAAGACACAAATACAAGAATAGATTAGCTTAGAAGAATGAAGAAAACAAAAATGGCCAACATAGGAAAAAAATGAAATCCATGAAACAGATCCAAACAAAAATCCAAGAGACAAAAACCTCCATTGAAAGTACATGCAACAGCCAGACATGGTGGTGCACACTTATAGTTCCAGAACGTGGGAGGCTGAGGCAAGAGGACTGCTGTGAGTCCAAGACCAGCCTGGACTGCAAAGTGGGCTCAAGGCCAGCCTGAACTGCATAGTGAGACCCTGCCCCCAAAAGACAATAAAATAGAAAAGAAAAAGAAAGTATAGGCAACAGATTGACAAAGAAGAGAAATTCAGGTCTTGAAGGCAGAATTGCACCTAGAGATTACCAGAAGAAAGATATCTTAAAAATAGCAAGAGATTATGAAAAATCCAACAACTGAAAGATGACTGAAAGAATAAAATAAGGTTGATTGGGATCAATTAGAAAGCTGGAGACGGCGTCTGGCTGCGGGAGAGCACCGGGAAGCGTCCTCGGCCCTCGCGCGGCCGCCGGTGCGCCAGGACCCGCGTGGTTAATTGCTGTACAAGATGCGGACTTGTGATCCTATTTACAAACACCATTAGAACAAATCATTCTAGAGACGACCCAGGCCACAGGATCCTGAATAGACCCAGAGCACAGGCCCTGCGAGTGAGTTAGACAACTGAGGGCCACGGGATCCTGAATAGACCCAGAGTGCAGGTACTGCGAGTGAGTGAGACGACCTGGGGACCTCCAGATCCTGAATAGACCCAGAGCACAGGCCCAGCAGGGAACCTTTCAGCAGAACTCCCTGCAAACAGGCTAGAGGCAAGACCCACCCAGCTCATTCAGGAGCAGAACATCTTCCCAGAGAGACACAAAGGGTTCAACTCTAA
>NW_004524583.1:29169053-29169593 GCF_000260255.1 Octodon degus
ATTGTTTTTATTTTTTTTCTTTAAAATAAAATAACTGATGTCAAAAAAAAAACCAAATCATTCTATTCATTAAGAGAATGCAAGTATATAGGGGGAACTACCCGCTCGGGCCCCCCTCCTGTCCCTCTCTTGGACAGGAGCTTTCTTTCTCTCAATAAATATATTCTCTTCATAACCAAAAAAAAATTAATAGAAAGCTGGAGACAACACAAATATGATGTTAAAAAACTTCACAAACATAATAGAAAACTTCCCAAGCATGAATAAAGAATTTGACATACATGGGCCATCAAGATAGCTCAGCGGTCTACAGCATCTGCTTACATGAGCTCAGGAAAGTGCAGGGACCAGGGTTCAGTCCCCAGCACCACATGTCACGCAAGTCCTGCCCCCAGGGCGGGCTGAGCCAGTCAGTCTGAGCATGGTGGTGCATGCCTGTAGTGCCAGCACTGGTGAGGCTGAAAGCAAGAGGATCACCATGAGTCCAAGCTGCGTAGTGAGACCTGCAACAACCAAATACATTTTTTTTTACTTTATTTA
>NW_004524583.1:29169827-29171177 GCF_000260255.1 Octodon degus
TTTGCTAAGCTTGTTCTAAGTAGGTGCTTTAGACCACTGAGCCATCTCACCAGCCCACAAATACATTTTTTAAAAAAAGAAAAGAAAAAGAATTTGACCTACAAGTAAATGAATCATATAGACCTTGAAATATCCATAACCAAATCAAAACTCTACCAAGACATATAATGATCAAAATTCCAGAAATTCAGCACAAGAACAGAGTATTATAGGCTGTTAGAGAAAAGAAACAGATAACCTATAAAAGAAAACCTGTCAGAATCAGGGCAGGTTTCTCAGCACAAGCCTTCAAGTCAAGAAGAGCTTGGAGTGAAGTATTTTAAGTCCTGTAAGAACAACTTTTAACCAAAGTTAATGTACTCTGCAAGAGTATTTTTCAAACTTAATCAAGAAACAAGATACTTCCATGACAAAGAACAAGTAAAGAAATTCATGACCACCAAAACATCCTTACAAAGAGTACTTTACAAAGATTTTTTTGTCTTTTTGTTTTTGAGATGGGGTCTCGCCATGCAGTTCAGGTTAGCCTTGAGCTCACTTTGCAGCCCAGCCTGGTCTTGAACTTTCAACAATCCTCCTGCCTCAGTCTCCTGAGTGCTGGAATTATAAGTGTCCACCACTATGCCTGGCCTGAAAGATATTCTAGACAGAGATTAAAAAATGATAAAAAAAAAAATTCTAAGAATAACAGCAAAGAGATTACCGAGCAAGGAGAACAATTAAGCAGAGGGGGAAAGCAGGGAACTGACAGCAGGAAAATACCATGATAAAGATAAGCCAATACACATCAGTTATAACCAGCAGTGTAGATGGCCTCAATTCACCAATTAAATGAAACAGACTGGCAGAGAAACACAATCCAACAACAGCTTGTACACAAGGAACACGTTTAACTCAAAAAGAAATGCATGGACTGAAAGTCAAAGGATGAAAAGCAATCTCCCATGCAACAGAAAGCCAGAAAAAAGCAGAGGCAGCTATTCTCCTTGCAGATAATGTGAGCTTCAAACCAAGAATGATAAAAAGATACAAAGAAGGTCATTACATACTTCATAGGGGAAAAAATCTAGTGGAAGAAACAACAATCATAAATATGGATGAGAAACTAAGAAAGCAAGCATTCAGGAACTCCCTTTTCCCTCCCAGCAGACGTGCAGACATCAGCCTAGGCCAAAGGACACAGCTCCAGGTCTATCTCACAACAAGAGCAACGATGCAGAGGACGCCAGTACCTGAAGAAACTTGTACCACACCGACCACCCCCTCAGAGCACCGGCATTTGTTGTTTTTGGTTTTGGTCTTTGTTTTTTAGGTTTCTTTTTTTTTTTTTTTTTTTTTTTTTTTTTTTTT
>NW_004524583.1:29171277-29173845 GCF_000260255.1 Octodon degus
TTTTTTGGCAGAACCAGGGATTGAACTCAGGCCCTTGCGCTTGCCAGGGAAGTGCTTATTCCACTGAGCTATCTCCCCAACCCCAGACTTTTTTTTTTTTTGCGGAACCAGGATGCACCAGCATTTCATTATGAAAGATTCTTACAACAATAGCACTTCAGACACTTCCACTCAACCTGCTGCACACTTCAGGGAGCTCATATTTCTCATATTGCTCAGCAGATATCATCAAGGGGATCCACGCCAGTGACAGTTGTACCTCTTTCTGGAGAACAAATGCATTTCAGTCTTCTGTAATGCACCCCCTACTTTTGCAAATTGTATCTTCTTTATCAGAAAGTGAAGAGTCTCAGGACCGATATGATAGCATAGGCTCCTCATAGAAAGCCCAGGAGATCCTATCATGGCATCTAACTTCCAGAAAAATTTTGAAAGACCAATCTTCTGAAGATACATGGGGCAGAAAAGGAGATGGAGGAAGCCCTGGACTTCCTGCTGTCACTTCTCTATCTATCCAACTCATGTCTATCAGACTAGCAGCAAACAATACACCGCTATTCCCTCAAGTTGAGTTTTACAGATGGCCAGTCCAGGAACAGATACCAAGGACCAATTACAGCAGTGCTCGGCCCGGTACGATTCTCCAGTGAGCTCAGACCTCTGATGGACACCAAATACTTGTGCCCAGCAACCAGGTGGTTGACGGACGGCATCAGGAGCTAGGCAAACACACCAGACCTGTACCATACCTTCAGCTACTTCCCTGCCACAGACTGTGGTGATGACGTTTCCAGTGACTCTTACATTCCACCAGCTAAGACAGACAACCCCCAACTGAAGAAAGAATTTTACAAGGTTGATGAAAAGTAAAGAAGCAGCTTGAGAACGTCACAAAAGAAGGAATACATGAAATGCTTGGAAAATTGAAATGCAGTCCTGGAAAATCAAAATAAAACTCTATGAGAAGAGTTAGAGGGTTTGAAGGATCTTTATTCTCATAAAAGTCTTTGATACTTTAAAGAGAGTATTTTTGTGATTTGTGCAAAAAATTAGATGGATTTCTTCATAGTGGAATTTTATAAATCAAAAAGGTCAAAAGTGAAGCTAATTTCTATATACGCTTTTGACATGTAAAGGTAGATGAGATTTGGTGACAGAATATCATGGAAAGTGAGCTCAAGGGAACTACTGACACAACTGGAAGCTTTGTAAAAGTTAAACAGAAGAAGCAGGAAGTGAACTTTAAGCAATTTAAACATTCTAACTGATCATCGGTCCAAAACTGACACAGAAGTCATGAATCCAAATTCAGTGGATAAAAACTTTAAAAATAAATCAGTTCCCCTACAGGTTTGCATTACTGTTTCCGGAAATATACCTTTTTTAGATGTGTGTGTGTGTGTGTGTGTGTGTGTGTGTGTGTGTGTAAGAGAGAGACAGAGAGACAGAGACAGAGACAGAGACAGACATAGATAGAGACAGAGAGTGAGAATGTTGTTTCTACCAATAAATTCTAAATTACAAATTCAAAGAAAACCTGATACAATATGAAATATACAAATTATGTGTCCTGATTATGTACTAATGTTTTGTTGTTGTTGTTGTCGTTTGCGGAACTAGGGATTCAACTCAGGCCCTTGAGCTTGCCAGGGAAGCATTTATGCTACTGAGCCATCTCCCCTGCCCCGGTATTGTTTTAATGTCAAATCTTCTGAATGCTTTGGTTTGGTTTGGTTTGGTTTGGTTTGGTTTGGTTTGGTTTGGTTTGGCTTGGTTTGGCTTGGTACTGGGGATCAAATTCAGGACCTTGCTCTTGCTGGGCAGGCGCTTCGGCCACTGAACTAACTCCCTGGCCCCGAAATGCATTTTTAAAAGTTTGTTGGAATTCAGATGATTTTATGAGACTAAGTTAACTATTTTTGAGGTCTTGTCCTACAAGGCGTCTAAGATACACAAATGGAATGTGATGATTTTGAAAAAATTTTTTATCGGAATGAAAAGAGTACTGCTTAAAAGTTTAATACTTTTAAGGAATTTGATTTTTTTTTTCTGCATTTTAGGGAAGGGTCTACAGGGTGCTCAGGCTCTCACTACTGGATCAGACTCATAGTGATTCTCCTGTTTGCAGCTTTCCAAGTCCTGGGATTACACCACACCCAGTCTCAACTGCCTTCTCAGCATGCTCTGGGGGCAAGGACAGCATGGCAAGCCCAGGGATCGAACCCTGGACCCCTGAGCCGGCTTGCAAATGCTTTAATCCACTGAGCTATTTGGCTGGCCCTTACAAATTTGATTTTAACTTACTCTGTAAGGGTAATTTTTTTTTACAGAAACATAATAAATTGATTTTTTGAATTTTATATTCTATATGCAGTTTAATATCCATTAGTTTGGGGCTGGTGAGATGGCTCAGTGGTCTAAAGCACCTACTTTGAACAAACTAAGCCAAGCAAAGCACAGGGACCAGGGTTCAATCCCCCAGCACCACATGCCAGCCAGCCCCGCCCCCTGGTGGGCTGAGCTGGCCACACACACACACAAAATAAATAAAAATATCCAGAATTTCTG
>NW_004524583.1:29188991-29190604 GCF_000260255.1 Octodon degus
ACTGCGTAGATTGAACTCATAGTAATCCTCCTGTTTTCAGCCTCCCAAGTGCTGGGATTACAGGTACGCGCCAGTAATCAACCACCATCTCAGTGTGTCCTGGGAGCAGGGCTGGCACTGCACACCAGGAATCGAACCCCAGTCCCTGCACCTGCTTAAGCAGACACTTTCGTCTGCTGAGCTATCTGGTTGGCTCTTTCTTCTTTTATTTTAAAGAGAGAAAAAATAAAAATGCTACAGAATTTCAAAACAAGATGATAGGAAATTAAAAATGATTACTGTTATCACCAAAGTAGTTGCTCGGATTGCAAGACATAGGCATGCAAAGTTGATCAAACAATATAAGCACTATCTTTCTAAAACAGTTACTTCATCATCTTCCTACACACAGTTAAACCCTTTTCTGACCCAGTTGTCCTGTGGACCACCAGTCATGACCATTTTTTTTCATAGTTTTCTTTTATTTTGAAGAGTAAAAACAAAATCAAGAAAAACAAAAGGAAGCAGGGTAACATACAACCATACATATGTTACAGATTTTCAAAACAAGAATAGCTGATTCATAATAATTGGTATAATATCTATTTTTATCGTCAAATCTGTTGCTCAGGGGCCAGCAATATAGCTCAACAGACTAGCACTTGCTTAGGTAAGCACAGGAGTCAGAGATCCATCCCTGGCACTGCATGCCTCGCTGGCCCCACCCCCCAAGGTGTGCTGAGTTAGCGATGGAGTCCAGGTGTGGTGGCGCAAGCCTGTAATCCCAGCACTAGAGGGGCAGAAATCACGAGGATCACCACGCATCTGAGCTGTGTAGTGAGACCCTGCACACACACACACACACACACACACACACACTAACTACAATTTTTAAAAAAGTCTCAGATTAACAGATATAGTTATGCAAGATTGGACATATGACTGAATATTACTGCATGCTTTCAAGAAATCTTAAATTTTTGTTCTTATCTCTCTTTTTCTTTTTCTTTTTCTTTTCTTTTTTTTTCTTCCTTTCTTTCTTTCTTTCTTTCTTTCTTTCTTTCTTTCTTTCTTTCTTTCTTTCCTTCTTTTTTTTTCATGGAACCAGGGATTGAACTCGGGCCCTTGCACTTGCCAGGGAAGTGCTTATTCTACTGAGCCCCTGGCCCCTCTCTTTTTCTTTTATTACCTTTTTGTAAAAAAAATATTTTAAAGAGAGTATAGTAGTAATTGATATGGCATTAGAAATGGTACACACTTAGAAGACCAAGATGACAGGTATTTAAAGCATGGCTTTTGTATTACAGATTGTTGTCCTCAGTTGCCCTTTTTATAATTAGGTCTTTTATTTTGGGGAGTCTAGTTTTTTGAGTCCTTCATATATTCCAGATATTAGTCCTTATCCAAGGAATATGTAGCAAACTTCTTCAATGTTCACTAGAATGTCTTTTTACTCCGTTGTTTCTTTACTGTGTAGAGGGTGTTTAATTTGATATCATCCAATTTGCTGACTCTTGAGGTTCTGTTGAGAATGTCTTTGCCTACTCTTATGGCTTTGAGAGGTTTACCTATATTAACTTCCAGCATATTAATTTTCTGTTTAAATATTCAGCTCATTGATATAGTTTGGTTAT
>NW_004524583.1:29191186-29202313 GCF_000260255.1 Octodon degus
AAAATAAAATAAAATAATAAAATACTCCAGGTCAGCATCCTTCTTAGCCTGAGATCATCTCCACCTTTTTTGAGCAATGCCAGAATTATCCAGGCCCACCGAGTCATCAACCTTTGTTTCTTCCACTGATCTTAAATCTTCTGCTAGCCCCTCCTATCACTGTACATCAATAAATAGTGGCTGGCTTGCACTGTCTTTCTCCTTGCCTATCCTGAGGGATGGATCTCCCAAGACCCTCTTTGGATATTTTGTCTTAGTTTCTTATTTCATCCTTTCACTGTATACCCCTCATACAGGCAGCTGATCTTGGCCAAGTCACTGATACCCAGGAACATGAGATATTTTTCCATTTTCAGATATTCCTTTCTATCACTTTTTAGAGTACTGTATTTTATGTTGTAGAGATCTTTCACTTCCTTGATAGGTTAATTCCTATGTAATTTTTCTAGGCACTATTGTAGAAGGCATTGTTTCCCTAATTTATTTCTCACTTGGTATCTTATTGATGTCCAGGGACACTGTTGAAGTTTATGTGTTGACTTTATATACTACTACACTACTGCATTTGGTTATTAATTGTAGTTATCTTTTAGTGGAATATTTGGGTCTTCTATGAAAAAGGGTCATGTCTTCTGCAAATAATGATAATTTGATTTCTTTTCTTACATATTTCCCTTTTATCTTTGTCTCTTCTTGCTCTGACTAGTATTTCAAGAACTATATTGAACAGTAATGGTAATAGCGGTCATCTTTTTCTTGTTCCTGATTTTAGAAGGAAAGCTTTCAAATTCTCCTCCATTTAACATAAAGATGGCAATAGATTTGTCACAAAGACTTTTATTAGATGAGATAGTCTTTTTGCACCCATTTTCTAAATGCTTTTAATTATGAATGGATGTTGCATTTTTCTGCTTCTACTGAGATGACCATGCAGTTTTTGGCTTTGCTTCTCTACGTGATATATTACACTTATTGAATTATATATGTCAAGCCATCTCTACATCCCTGGGATGAATCCCACTTGGTCATGCTATCTAGTCTTTTTGGTGGTTGAAAGGTATTGACTTATTTCTGTTATATTATTTCCATGTTGTTGATTTTCTGTTTTCTCTCCTCTTTCTGCTTACGTGTGTGTGTGTGTGTGTGTGTGTGTGTGTGTGTGTGTGTGTATTTCAGTACCAGGGATTGCCAGGCAAGTGCTTATTCTACTGAGCTATATCCCCAGCCCATCTTCTTACCTGTTGACCTTGCCTGGTGTGTTCATTCTATTAGGTTTCTCTTTGTTTTATTTTTTTGTTTTATTGTTTTTTGTTTTTCTGTTTTTGGGTTTTTTTTTGGCGGAACCAGGGATTGAGCTCAGGCCCTTGTGCTTTCCAGGGAAGCGCTTATCCTACTGAGCTATCTCCTCAGCCTTTGTTTTGTTTTTGTTGTTTATTTCATTGTCTCTTTCTAGGACATCAAACTTTTGGAGGGCTGGTTTGGTAGTCACAGATTTCTTGAGGTGCTCTTTTTTTTCCTTGTATTTTAGGAAAGGGTCTACAGGGTGTTCAGGGTCTCACTACTAGATTGGACTCATAGTGATCTGCCTGTTTACAGCCTCCCAAGAGCTGGGATTGCTGGCATACACCACCATGCCCACTCTCAATTGCCATCTCAGTGGGCCCCAGGGGTGGGACCAGCATGGCAGACCCAGGGGTAGAATGCCCAGCCCCTGTGCCTGTTTGCAGGCATTTTATTATTTTTTAAATTAATTTTATTGAGAAAAAATTGCAACAAGACCGTTTCAAAACAGGTTGGTAAGAGAGTTACAACAATTAATACATTGCATATTGTTGTCTTTGTAGTAGTCATTCATAGCACAAGATGCAGACATGATATCCTGTTTACAAACATTATTAGTACAAATCTTTCTTCTTGTTTAATTAAGAGAAAGTGGCTAAGTATCTATCCTAATTATTTTGTATATACAGATACAAAATTGTCCTTCATTTATATCTCCTTTTTTTGTTTAGTTTTGTCAGAGATGGGTATTCCATTGCCATCCAAATGTTGTAAGTGCATGAATTCAGCAAAATTTTCCAATATATAGTCCAGCAGTCTACAATAGTAGTGGGTTATCCACAGTACTGGCATTGTCCAAATCTGTTGACTTGAGCCTTCCACAACTCTGCATATTAACATGGCTTCACTTTTCATACCTTGTTTCTACACTTTTCTGCTGGATGGTTAATACCAAGATAAAGCAAGAACTATATTACAAGAAATGTAACTTTTGTGTCTGACAAGGTCAGTCAAGTGCCTTCAGGACTTATACCAAAACCCTGTACCACACTTTGTAGATCCTTGGTCAGTGTCAGCCAGGTGGGTGAGTCACGGCCATTGCTTGACCAATTTGCTCTCTGTGAAAGCCTGAGAGAATGTTTTCGCCCAAGTAAGTCTCCTTAGGCACACACTACATCATTGATCACATTCCTCTGTGGCCTCATAATCCTCTTGATCAGAAAATTTGGGACACAACTGAGTTAAACGATGTTACAGTATACGTTCTCCTATGTCCTGAGTCCTCACTGGCCTTGAAAGGCTAGGGTCAAAATGTTGGCTGTCCTTGCAACCCTTCTTTTTCTCCAATTATTGGTCTGCAAACTTAGGTTGTTAACCCTCAAGAAGAGAAACTTATTATTACCCTACAACATATGAAATTGGGTTTAACCTCACTATCTGTCTGAATATCAAACATCTTAGGCATAAGATGGAACATGTATTTTCCATCAAGTATTGATATGTTAAACTTTAAGTCTCCACATAATATGGAAAAAGAATTTAAAAAATAAAAAAATTAAAAATATGAATAAACATTCTCATATTTTTACACAGAAATTTAGAAATCTAACCATATACATCATTGTAGCAGGACAGTGCTGTGGCTTTTTTATTGTCTCTTTTTTTATTTATTATTCTTTAAAAAAATAAACATTTACTTGAGATACAGTCTAGCCAAAATTGGTATGTCATGACAAGCAGTATGTATTTAGAAGACCAGAAAGACAGGCATTCCAAGCATGACCCCACTATTTCACATTGCTATCTTTGGTGCAGTTGATTGGCTGAGCTATTTGGCCAGCCCTTTTCTTGAGACACTCTTTGTCAGGGAAATTTCTTACTTCCCTATCAGTTTTGAAAGAAAGTCTGCAGGATGTGTAAGTCTAGGTTGAAAGTTGTAATCTTTTAGGGATTGAAATCATTTGCTCCAAAGTCTTCTGATCTTTTTTTGGGTGAGGGACCAGCTCAGCCTGCCATGAGAGCGGGTCTGGCAAGGCATGTGGTTCTGGGGATCTAACCGTGGTCCCCTAGGCCTGCCTAAGCTTGCCTAAGCAGGCGCCTTAGACCGCTGAGCTATCTCACTGGCCCTATCTTCTGATCTAAAGTTTGTGTTGAGAAGTCTGCTAGTGGTTTTACCTTTATAAGTGATATGTTGCTTTTCTCTAACAGCTTTTAGGATTCTGAGGGCTGGTCAGACAGCTCAGCAACTAAAACACCTGCTCAGGCAGAGCACAGCAGCCAAGGTTTGATCTCTGGGATGCCATGCCAGCCCCGCCCATGGGGTGAGCTGAGATGGCAATTGAGACTGGTGTGCGCCTGTAATCCCAGTACTTGGGAGGCTGAAAACAGGAGAATTATGAGTCCAATTTACATAGTGAGAGCCTGTAGACCCTGTAGACCCTGTCCTAAATTAAAAATAAAAGATCTGCTCTTCTGTTGGACTTCTGGGGTTTTGACTATGATGTGATGTGGAGAGGTTCTCTTTTGCTTGTGGCTGTTTGAGATTTTATAGTCCTCACTTATATCTATGTTTAATTCTTTCTTAATATTTAGCAAGTTTTCTACTATTCTTTCTGTAAGTAGATTATTTCATGCCCTTTGTTCTGTCTTCTAGATTTCATTTATTGAAATTAATCTTAGATTAGCTTTATTTGTGATAGGTCTGAGCCCATACAGCAGTCCGCCAGGTCACGGCACAGAGACAGCATGAGGTGGGGATTCTAAGCCAATGACGTGCTACTCCTAGACTAACTTCTATCTTCTTCCCCCTGGTTAGCCTCAACTTCCTCTTGTCCGTTCCACAGTACACCAAACCCCCAATCAGCATCCCTTAGTACATGCTACCACCCAAGTAAACTCCACCCTCACCCCAGCCAATAAATTCTTTGTCTGCCTCCCTCCTCCAAGGGTCCTTGCAATCTTTTTGGCAGCCCCACCAGGCCGAGCAATATAGGTTTTCTTTACTTTTTTCCCGTTTCTCTTTCACATCAGAGGAAGGAACCATCCAATTTTGGTGCCGTGACTCAGATCGTCAGGCATTTAGCTCCAGGGGGCCACTCTCAGCGTGAGCTTCTCCTACAATGAGCCACCTTCCTCTCCCTCATCCCTGCCTCTGCCTTTGCCAGCATTCATCCAACACCAATCCACTTTGATTCTCACAGATGAGCTGCCTCTTACTCTGGGAGTTCCTGCCTCATTTTCTTTACTCTCCCTTGAAAATTGTGGGCCCACATCAGGACTCCTTTATCCCAGGGCACCCTCAGGCCCTCAAGGAGACATTTCTCTATCCTCTAGGTGACAATCCACAAGGACTGACAGACATTTCTCTCTCTGTCACGTCCCCAAAAAGGATGACCACTCTCTTAAGGGCTGTACACCAGCTCCAGCTGTCCCACAGGGACTGTCAGGGGCCAAGTGCCTCAGCACACATAGCCACTACGGCTAATTCCCAATTACCAGGAATTCCACAGACTAACCCAGCACCCTAGCAAGAGCCCCGCCAAGTCCCTTTCTTCCCTGACTGACTGACACCTTATACAATGACTGACACCTTATACAATGACCTTATACAATGACCTTATACAATGACCTTATACAATGACTGACATCTTATACAATGACACCTTATACAATGACCTTATACAATGACTGACACCTTATACAATGACCTTATACAATGACTGACACCTTATACAATGACCTTATACAATGACTAACTCCCATTTCACTTCCCAGTCTGTTCCTGACATCCTTGCCAAATGTAGCAAGACAGCTCTTGGCCCTCATACCCCACAGGGAGACCCACTTAATCTGGCCTTTCAGATTTAACAATAGACAATAACAATTAAAACGGGATAGATCCCTGGTACAAAAAATAGAAAGGAAAAAAAAAAAAAAAAGAATGGAACATTGTCTGAGTCACAGAGTCCATTTATAAAAAAAAAAAAAAAAAAAAAAAAAACATGCATTATAGTCATGGCTTTTTTGTTTGTATATTTTGAAACCAGGAATCAAACTCAGGACTTGCACTTGCCAGACAGGAGCTGTGCCACTGAGCTATATCCCTGGCCCTTATTCATCAATTTAAAAAACTATATTTAAGAAGATAATCCAAAATCATATTTAATGTATTATATTTTAGGCAATGTAATTGGTAAGTTAGGACCCTCAACATCACTCCAAGGTTTAGTTCCTTTCGGCCCCAAGCCAAGGCCAAAACTACAGGACAATTCTGCCTGGCTTAGACCCAGGCAAAAAAACAGAAACTCTCCTTTGTTAACATCAAAAGTCCCCACAGACCAGGTAGCCCTGCCAAGATTAGCTCTCCCTTGGCAGTTCCAGCCCGCGAACACCCTCCGCACAAAGCCCCGTAAATGCCCAGTGCCTTGCCCTGTTCGAGGCTGTCTTGCTCCTCTAGCTAGATAGCCAGCCCACTTACTCCTACCTCCAATAAACCTTCTCGCATCCGAAATAAAATAAAATAAAATAAAATGGGATAGAAAAACAACACACTACACTTAAATGCCAATTTTTGGCTGTGGCTCTCAGGGCTCCTATCACAGCCAAAACTAAACAACACAGTGCCACCCAAGTATCTCCTGGAACATGCTGCAAGTGTAGCAAAGAAGGATGTGGGACACAAGCCTGCCCCAACCTGCAGCCACCACTGGAACCTGTCCTATCTTCATTTTTTTTTTTTTTTTTCAGAACCGGGGATTGAACTCAGGCCCTTATGCTTGCCAGGCAAGCACTTATTCTACTGAGCCATCTCCCCAGCCCAGTCTGTCCTATCTACAGGCTCAAGGATCACTGGAAGTGTGACTGCTCTGTATACTAGAGAGCAGGTAAGTCATCCAGTTCCCTATCCTCACAGGAGATCTCACCACAGCTGCTGGACTCATCACTAAGTGACCTGACCAATCTCACCACTGAAGAGGATTGATGGGACTCAGGGTCCACAGCAACCATCTAGGTGTCTTTGTCTGAGCCCCAAGTCTTGCTGAACATCTCAGGTAGAACACTCTGTTTTGTTTTGTTTTTTCTTATTTATATCTTTGATACAAGGTCTCTCTACACAGCTCAAACTATATAGCTCAAAATCATCTTGCCTCAGCCTCCCAAGCACTGGGATTACAGATGTACACCACCACATGTGCAGTTTCAGGGCCAGTACAGCATGTAGTACTGGGTATCGAACTCAGTTCTCTGTGTTTGCCAGGCAGGAGCTTATGCCGCTGAGCTATCTCCCCAGCCTAGGTAGGACACTCTTATTGACAATGGGGATCACATATAGTTTATTCCTGAGTTTTCAGATTGCTGCACTAGACCTATGGTCTTCCTTGTGCGAGCTGACAGCCAACCTACACAACCCCTCCAGACAGGACCCTTCCCCTGCCAATTCCACATGATTTATTTACTCAAAGTTTTCTTGTCATCCCAACTTTCCCCACACCCCTGTCAGGAAGGAATCTCCTCCAAATCTCCACTTCTCTCCCACTTTCTCTCTTCCCACAACACTCATCCCCTGAACTCAACCTCTGTATGCTGCAATGATAAGTGTGTGGACTCTTGTGGGGGCAAAGACCCATCAATTTGCGTAATAAAGCAGGATTAAATAATCAATCCATTTTGGGATGGAATCTATTTTTTATGTTCTCTTGCTGTTGGTAAGGTATCTCTGACTAATTGGTCTTTGAAAGCCCATCTTCCATCTAATTGTGGTATTTGCTCTTTGCATTAATCATTTCTGGTCTCCCTACTTTCAGTATGAATCTTATACTCCTGGATTTCTGTTTAGATGCTTTTCATGGACTCTAGTTCTTGGTCAGACTGGACAATCGTGTTTATACTATTTTGTTTAACTCAGCTTGTTTTTTACTGTTTTCTTTTTTTGGTACCTGGAATTGAACTCAGGGCCTCGTGCTTACCAGGTAGGCGCTGTGCTTCTGAGCTACACCCCCAGCCCTCAGCTTGTATTTTATTAGTGTCTTCTATAAACCCTCTAATTGTTTTGTATATTAACTCCATTATTTGATTGATTGTATTTTCTGTGAGCCCACAGGGTACCTCACTGATCTGTTTTTAAATCTCCTTTGCTATCTTTTCAAACAACTCAGCTGTGCATCTTTCGCTTTCCTCCCCCTCAGAGCCCCATGGATTGGCTTTCAAGGTGTTAGGTGCTTGGGAAACATTTTGTTTCCTTGTCTTCTCCTGTTTCTTTTGTTTTTTTCTTTCCTTGTGTTTTTTGTGCTTAGGTATGTAGTCACTTAGAGTGAAAAGACTTTCTTGCTAGTGTGAAGGTCTCTCCACTTAGTCTGCTTTCCAGTGATGTACTAGGGTGTGAGTAGCTATAGGCCTTTGCCTTTGTCTCAGGATCTCATCATCTCTCTTAATAGGGGTGTGTGTGTGTGTGTGTGTGTGTGTGTGTGTGCGTGCGTGTGTGTAATCCAGCGTAACTGGCCCATCACCCAGTTCTCCAGAAATGGACTGTAGTATTGTAAATTCCACAAAGTTATACCAGATATTGGCGTACAAAGGAAACCTAACAGTAGCAACAACTATGTGACCCTGGCAACATCAAATAAATTAGCAACAGTTATATCATCCAAGAGAAACTGGATATTAGCATAGAATAAGAACAAATAGCCTGGGGAGATGGCTTAGTAGTCTAAGCACTGGCCTGGCAAGCACAAGGCCCTGAGTTCTATCCCCCGTACCACATGCTGTGCCAGCCCAGGAACCCAAGGTGTGCCGTGCCAGCCCTGAAACCGGACATGGTGGTGCACATCTGTAATCTCAGAGCTGGAGAGGCTGAGACAAAAGGATCACTGTGAGTCTGAGTTGAGTAGAGAGACCCTGTGACAAATAAATAAATTTAAAAAAAATATATATATATATACATTTTTTAAATTTTATTTATTTGTGTGTGTGTGTGTGTGTGTATGTGTGTGTGTGTGTGTGTGTGTGAGGCCAGCTCAGTCCACCACGGTGCGGGGCCGGGCTGGCATGTGGTGCTGGGGGATTGAACTGCTGTCCCTGTGCTTTGCTAAGCTTGTTCTAAGTAGGTGCTTTAGACCACTGAGCCATCTCACCAGCCCCAATAAATATATTTTTATAAAGAACCAATAATAGAGCCAGGCAGATAGCCCAGCAGATTAAAGCACCTGCTTAGGCAGATGCAGGGACTGGAGTTCGATTCCCAGCATGCCATACTGGCCCCAACCCCCAGGCATGCTGAGATGGCGATTGAGACTGAGCGGGGTTATGCACGCCTGAAATCCCAGCACTCAGGAGGCTGAAAACAGGAGAATCACTATGAGCCTGATCTGTGTAATGAGACCCTGTAGACTCTGCACTAAATACACAAATAAAGAACCAATAATATACCACCCTTAACCCTAGAAAAAAATCTACAATTAGGGTAAAGTCTCTGAGACCAAATGAATATTGATTTACAACAAATATTCATTAAAGTGACAAAAATACCTCTATCAACGATAAAAAATCAATAGTAATAATATAAACCACCTATCTAAAGATTAATAAAGCTTACTGGTTTTATGAGTGGTGGTAAAACTGTCATATATTTGATACGCTCTTTTTTTCTAAGACAAAAGATGTTAATGTATGAACTGTTTTTTCTAAACTGAAACTTCAGTATTCAGGTTTAAACTTTTTTATTTATTTATTTGATATAATTCAGACACATAGTGATCCTCCTGTTGCAGCCTGCCCAGCACTGGGACGACAGGTGTGTATCACCACACCCAGTCCTGAGGCCAGCCCAGCAAGCCCGGGGCTCAGGGGTCCGCATGGCATGCAGTAGCAGGAATCGAACTTGCATTCTCGTGCTTGCCAGGCAGGGGCTTACACCACTGAGCTAGCCCGCCAGCCCAGTATTCAGATTTAATTGCCACGTTATCACTTCATGATAAATAAGTGGGTTTCAGATTGCAGACTGGGCACTCAGTCTCTAAAAGTTTCATTATCACTGGCTTTCATTATCACTGTTAAAGATATGGAGGTTGGAAGTTGAGGAATGCAAAACAAAAAATGTTTGGAAAATAGAACTATTGGAAGCGAGGACAGAAAAAAGAGACAAAAGAGCCCATGTGGATATTTATTGAACATTGTGGCTATTTATAGAATGAGGTAAAGGTGACAGAAAACAGGTCAGTAAGCTATAGACGATGGAAGTAAAGGGAAAGAGAAAGTGAAATAATGTGGGCAATCAACGGTAAGATCAAAAGTGGAAAAAGGAGAAAGCAAGAAGGAAAGGGAGAAAGAAGAAAGAAAGAAAGAAAGAAAGAAAGAAAGAAAGAAAGAAAGAGAGAGAGAGAGAGAGAGAGAGAGAGAAAGAAAGGAAGAAAGAAAGAAGAAAGAAGAAAGAAAGAAGAAAGAAAATCCAAAAGGAGAGAAAAGCTTTCTTCTTTTTGAGGGGTGGAGGCACCAGGAACAGACTTAGGACCTCAAGTGTACCCGGCAGGATCTATGCTGCTGAGCTAAGTCTCTGGCCTTCTTCATATTTTTGAGTGACTGGTTTCTTTCTAGGATCCAGATTCAGAGTTCAACAACCCTGTGGTTGTGAGTTTCTGAGCCATTCCTAAGAATCCAGGGAGCCCTCCGTTTACCCCAGGCTGTGCTAATGTCCACACTGACGCAGGTCCTTGCTCGTGTTGGCGGGTAGGAAGGGGAGATCAGAGCACAGGCCCATCAGATCCAGGCTGGATCTAGGCAGCAAGGCAGAGGCTCCGGTACCTGACACCCACAGGCCCTTCCGGACCCAAGATTTCTGTGCACAACTCAGTGTGGGCCTTGCTTCCCTGAGGACACTTGAGTGCACATCTTTCCTAGCCTAACTTTAAACCTCAGGGCTTCTTTTTCTGGCTCACCTCCTGTCCAAAACTGTGTCTAATGGCTATCTCTCATCCAGTCAGGGTGGGAAAATAATACTGGGAGTAGCCAGAAATAAAGTAGTTTCTAGTTGTCCTGAGTCCCAGATTTAAACAATCAACCTCCTCGAGAAGTGGCACCTGCTCAAGCGCTCTTGGTTGTATGGGGCAGGCCTACACTGGGATCCTTCTCCTTCCATTGTATGCCAAGGGCAAGGAACCCCCTTGGAGCACACCCTGCACTGTTTTTGCAGGTTACAAAGGCTATCGGCTCTGCTGCTTTCTCCCTGGATCTCCCAGCCCTGGGCCTTTACCTTGCTTCTGATGAACCTAGTTCCCTTCCCCTGAGCTGCAAAAGCTGGGGTGGGGGTGTGGGACTGTTTTCTTCTTTTCTCTATGCTGTGGACTGCTGTGGATGCCAACTAGTGGTCAACTTGTTTTCCCTAGCTGAATTGCACCAGTATGGTGCTGGGCATGGAGGCCCACCTGAAGACTGTTGCCAGTGGCATAAGAGGCAGAACTGGACAAGGAGGCTGTTGGCAGCTGGTATAAGCTGATGGTTTTCTTGGGCTGTTCTGCTGTCATTCTTCTGCCAGCTCTGATCGATCTGCAACAACGTTGGCTTTCCTGTTAGGAACTCATCCTTGGAGAAGCTCTGGACCTCACTGTGGCTAAGGATGTCTAGGGCACTTTTCAGGAGAGCTCTGGTTCTTACCATGAACATTGCTTCCTGGTTCCAGGGCAGAGCCCTCAGCCTGCTGGCACAGCTCCTTCATTCCACTGGCACAGGCTTTCTAGCTTCAGAAACTGACCTCTGGACCTTCCCATCTCAGATACATGACATAGGCCTACGTGAGACCTTGTTGTGGGCTCTGGGCCTCCAGCTGGACTCGTGGGAGGCACTGCTGTGGACTCT
>NW_004524583.1:29202510-29205989 GCF_000260255.1 Octodon degus
TGGACTCGTGGGGAGGTATGGTGGTGGGCTCTAGGGCTCAGGTGGACTTGTGGAGGCACTCTTGTGGGCATACATACACCATGCACCTGTGTGCCCAGGGATATAAATGTGCCCTTTACTCAGAAAGTTCTACTCATGTGTAAATAAAATTAGAGTGAGAAAAATCTTGAAACAGGAGGTTATTATTCTGTAGATTTTTTTTTTTTTTTTTTTTTTTTTTTTTTTTTTTTGAGACAGGATCTCCCTACACAGTTTAGGCTGCGCTTGAGCTCACTTTGTAGGCTAGGCTGGTATCAAACTCACAGCAGTCCTTCTCCCTCAGCCTCCTGAGTGCTGGGGTTGCAGGCTTGCATTACCAGGCCCAGCTAGTACTGTAGCTGTTGATATTACTAATTAATGTGGCTTGATTGCAGGGAAATACGTGGGTAAGCACAAGGCGGGAAACAGCTAATACTGTCTGCATACATTATCATCTTGTCATTTTGTCATCTTGTCATTTTCTTGTCATTTTCTCTCAGTTTACTTTCAGGAAATTTCCTTAGGCTCCCACAAAATTAAAATGCTTTCATTTTTTATCTCTTCTCAGACACTTAATGGCTCAGACATTTGGATGAATCTATCTCACAGTTCACTTTTGTGTTACTTTCTCCTGGGATTGGTTGCCTGGTAACCTTGGTCCTAGGCTTGCCTTCCTGGTAATTATGTATTTTAAAATTCTCCAATCATTGTCTTCTGCTGAGTTATCCTTTAGATTTATTTCTAAATCTAAAATATGTAGACAAAAAGTGATTTTTTTTTCATGGACTCACATATAGAGTATATTTACAAAGGAGTATTTATCAGATAGTTACTGATAGAAGAGAATTTATGGGTCTATGTTCCATTTCCTGCTAGATAAAAGTGTCCCATTTCTCCACAGGTAACTGTCTTGGTCAGAAGGGCTTTATGAGAACCCAACATATAATATGAACTTATTACGTGTCACAGTGTGTGACCAGGGCCAGCGCAACGGATGAAAAAGGTTACTCAGAGATGAGACTTGGTTTAATCACCTGGAGCCCAGAGGGACTCTCTCAGCCCAGAGCACCAGTGCTAGGGAAGTGGGCAGGAGTATCCCTGACACAGAGGCTTCTCGGGCTTTTATTTAGAGTATCAGTGTAAAAGAAAAAAGCCAGTTTGAGCAAGGAACTGGCCCCAGGCCAGGCCATTTTCTTGAGGAAAAAGAAGGACAACAGCCACACACAGCATGCTTCACTAATCTAACCAGGATGTTGTTTAACCGTTCACCTCTCCTACAGCCTAGGTGCTATTGCCCCACAGTTTACCATGTCATTCCTGAGCCGTGTACCACACAATTCTGTATTTTTCTGTGGCTGTCAGAGGTACATCCATTTTTCTACCAATGACTCAATTTGTCTTTCTTTATGGCAGAGTAGTGTGTAAATACCACATTTTCTTTGTCCATCTGTTGCTGGACACATAGACTGCTTCCAAGATTTAGCTATTATTAATTGTGCCACTATAATGTCTATATATTATGTCTCCGTAATATTATGTCTTTAATTCTTTTGGGAAGATACCTAGACCAAGAATACCTGCTCAATTGAAATTCATAATTTCAATTTTTGAGGAATTTCCATATTTATTTTTATAGTGGTTGGTAAAAAGAACTCAGAAAGTTTGACCTCCCAAAATAAAAAAAAAGACAATCAAAAAATGGACCAACAAAATGAATAGACACTTAATAGAATAAATACAAATGGCCAATAAATACATGAAGTCGTGCTGTGAACATCACTGGTCCTTAGAGAAATGCAAATTAAAACAACACTGATGTTCTGTCTTCACCCCAGAGGAGTAGCCATCATCAAGAACTCAATAATAAATGCTGGAGGGACTCGGGGGGGGAAGGAGCCCTCCTACCTTGTTGGCAGGGACATAAATGTGTGTTTTTAGATGGATAACATAATTTTTACACATCTACACATTCAGTTCATCCTTGCTTCAAATTTATTTTTCCTTTTACCAGAAAACTGAGTACATATGGAGCTTTTCAGATCTCAAAATCAAGATTAGAAACCACAATGATATCTGTGATGTTTTAATGTAGAAGGAAATAAATTTGGTGCTGATGGGCCGGGGAGATGGCTCAGTGAAATAAGCGCTTTCCTGGCAAGCGCAAGGGCCTGAATTCAATCCCCGGGTCCACCAAAAAAAAAAAAAAAATTGGTGCTGATATGTAGCTAATGTTGAAACAGGTCAAATCTGAAATCAACATGAATAAGTAGAAAATGGTATTTTGTTGCAAGGAGATACAGGAAGAACAGCTTTGGAGTCAAGGAACAAGGAGAGCTGCTCAATGACACTTTTTCATATTACCTAAGCAATTTATTCAGTGGTAGGAGGACAAAGGCTGAACCCAGGATGCTTTTGTAATCTAAACCCCTTCTGTGTTTAGCCTGTTTTTTTTTATTTTATTGAAAAAAGGTAAAACTGAATTTCATAATAAAATAGGAGAATAACAATAGTTAATATATTGCATATTATTATTTTCAAAGTAGCTTCTCAGAGTTCAAGATATGGGCATAAAAACTGCTCTAATCTATATTAACATGAACCTTCCTTTTCAATGAACTAATAAAGACCTGGAGTTTGGGGCCAATGTGACTTTTGTCTCCTAGGTCTATTTTTAATCTTTAATCATATATTTTAGGGCATCCATGCTTTTTGCCTTATAAGGGTCTTTATGATAAATCAGTTTTTTAGTCCCCCACATGGATAAATTCAGTAAAACTACCTTTCGCCATGTAGACATAGCAAACATTAGTGGAAAGATTTTGCAAAGGTAAGGTCTTTAAATTTGGTGCTTATTAATGCTGCTTATTTTGAAGTAAAAAAACTAAAACTATGTGACTAGATTCTTTAAAATGTCCTATATACAAAAGTTTTGGCCCAGTTTTTGTTTGTTTATTTGTTTGTTTGGCTGGTTGGTTACTATTGCGGCTTGAACCCTGGGCCTTGACACTGGATTATGTGTCTTTTTTAAAAAATCAGTTCTTGCTAAGTCAGTAAGTTGCTAAGGACAGCTAGAACTTGCAGCCCTTCTGTTTCAACCTCCTAGAGTTCTTGAAAGTACAAACATAAACCACCCTAACCAACTAATAGTTCTTGATAGAATCATACTTGTGAGAGTCACTGACCTGTAGCAGGTCAGAATAACTTGATCATTCATGCAACATACAATGTAGCAATGTAGACAGTAAGGATTAAACGGCTAAGCAAGGTGCCGCACACCTGTAATCCCAGCACCCAGGAGGCTGAGGCATGAGAAATGCCATGAGTCTGAGAACATCCTGGACTCCACAGTAAGTTTAAGGCAAGCCTGGACTACAGAGCACGATGCTGCCAGAGAGAGAGAGAGAGAGAGAGAGAGAGAGAGAGAGAGAGAGAGAGAGAGAGATTAAAGAAAAAACTTGGTA
>NW_004524583.1:29206089-29218051 GCF_000260255.1 Octodon degus
GATATTGCACTGGTCATTCATTTCACCCAAGTGGATATGATTCTAGACATAAAAGCCAGTTAAGCTAAAATAGAACAAAGTTAAAATACAACTGGATTGAGAAATGTCAACAAGAATAGAAACAGGAGTTAAGATGTGCATATTATATATTTATGTTGCGGGCCTAGTCCTAAACTCTGTAGAAAGATGGTTGTTTTAACACTCCCACAACCTGATGAGGAAGTTAGTGTTAAACTGTTGGGTTACATTGAAGGAAAAAAGGCCCAGGGACCTTAAGTCACTCACAGTTACAAATGTGATCAGCAGCATATTTTCCAGAAGCCCTTATTCTTTTCCATTTTGCTGTTGTACCTTTCATACAGAACTCAACTGAAGTTCAACCTAAGTATTAAAAGTGTGCTTTTCCAGATAGAATAAAAGGAATGAGCGTTGCTTTGTCTGGGATTATCCTGGGTACAGTGCCAGAACTGGGAGGGCTTTTGTTCAAAGAGGAGCAGGTATGCTGCACCTTGAGCATACAGTGTGATGGTGCTGGCAAATGGGACCTAGAGGGATATATTGGCCTCATTTATCATAGACCTTATCTGCTTACAAATCTTGACTTGATCAGGAGGTACTGGCTAGTGAGGTGATCCTTTAAAAGCCCATTTGCCTGTATTGCCCATTGGTAGTTAGGGGCTATTGGATGTTGGGGAATTCATGGGAAGGCTGAAGGATCCCTGAGGCAAACTAGTGCAGGGGTAGTGTGGGTGGCAAGAGTAGGACTGGAAGTGTCCCAAGCATGAGGTCAATAAGAAAAGAGGGAAGAAAGAGGGAGGAGCTGGCTGTGCATTGAGGTTGGGTATCAAGGACAAGCACAGTAGGGAGAGAGATGAAAGAGAAGTGGAGCTTTTGGAAGAGATCTCTCCTCATGAGAGGTGTGGTGCAGGTTGGGATCACAAGGAAATTATGAGTGAAAAACAGTGTCTAGAGTTGGCAGAGAATGGGCCCTGTCTGAAGGAGTCTTGTAGGTTGGCCATCAACACCTACTATGGAGGTTGTAGATCTAATACAGTGACATGAAAACTCTAAGAACATTTGTGGCCCCTGTGCCAACAAGAAAACTGTCCTACCTGAGATGTCCAGTGAGACTTGGGCTGCGGCAAAGATACTTCAATTGGGGCCATGGACCCTAAATTTGTCATCTCTCTTCAGTATTCCTCCAAGACCAAGCAGATCAACTATCAATGGATCTGGCTGCAGAGTTTTCCTGTGAGGGTAGGGAACTGAATGATACCTACTCTCTGGAAGACAGGGCAGTCTCATTTCCAGTGACCCTTGAGCTTGTAGATGGGACCAACCTGGTGGTGGCTGCAGGCTGGGCCAGGCTTGTGCCCAGTGTCTATCTTTGCCACACTTAATTTTTTTTCATTTATGTATTTGGTACAAGGTCTCACTACGCAGCTCGGACTCACAGTGATCCTCCTGTATTCAGCCTACCCAGAGCTGGGATTACAGGCATGCACCACCATACCCAAACTCATTCACCAGCTCAGTGCATCCTGGGGATGGAACCAGTGTGGTACGCAGGACCAGGGATCAAACCTTGGTCCCTGTGCTTGCCAAAGCAGGCACTTAGTCCACTGAGCTATCTCACTGGACTCATCTTTGCCACACTTGAAACCACCCAGGAGAGACTCAGTTGGCACCATTTTGTTTAAACTCAGCTTCATCTTTTTTTAAATTTTTTTTATTTTTTATGTATTTAGTACAGGGTCTACAGCATCTCACTGCACAGATCAGACTCATAGTGATCCTCCTGTTTTTAGTTTCCCAAGCACTGGGATTACAGGCTTGCACCACCCTGTGCAGTCTCAATTACCATCTCAGCGCAATCTGCTGTGGGGGAAAACCAGGGATCGAATGCTGGTCCCCTAGTGTTTGCCTAAGCAGGCACTT
This sequence comes from Octodon degus, assembly GCF_000260255.1. Taxonomy (NCBI): domain Eukaryota; kingdom Metazoa; phylum Chordata; class Mammalia; order Rodentia; family Octodontidae; genus Octodon; species Octodon degus. Next base: position 29,208,028 of record NW_004524583.1, read on the forward strand.
TAGTCCACTGAGCTATCTGGTCATCCCTTCAGCATTATCTTGATAAAGTCCTGTGTTGATGGAAGTCCCAAGTGCTGTGGCCAAAAGCTGGCACTCGTGTATAGTTAATTTTTGTCTCTATTTTTGAAGATATGGAAAGCCAGATAAAATAAGTCTCTCTGGTGCAGGTTTGAGGACCAAGATCTATCTTTTTAAGCTTGACATGAATGTCAGGAATGGATAGGGATATAAAGTAGGAATAACAATTGTTCCTTCAGGAGAATCTGGGTCTACATTAGTATACTTAGCTGGGAGCAATACACCTAATTATTAAAATTTCATGAGTATTAAGCACTTTGAAATATAAAGTGTAACCAGAGAACTGTTGTTTCTTACAAACTATGGATGTTCTCATAGTTAAATCACTGTAGAATATTAACAGACAACAGTCATATAATATTAGAGAAATTTGACATCAATAGTCATACATAGTAGCTTAGCATAACAGTCATGATGAAATCTCCATTTTAGCTAAGCGTCTCTAAATGTACACAACATACATATCATATAAGTTTTTTGTTAGAAAATTATCATTTGAATGATGACCTCATGCTGGCTTGACATGAACCTCTTATTACAAATATATAGAGCATAAGAGAAAGACATGTTTAATGTGAAAGAAAATTTACATTATAGAATATTGTACAGTTGGAAGGCATGAATATATTTAATATCTTTTATGAGAAAACCTTATTTTAATTTTTTGCAGAACTGGGGATTGAACTCAGACCCCTTGTGCTTGCCAGGCAAGTGCTTATTCTACTGAGCCATCTCCCTGGCCCCTTTATTTTAATTTTTTTAAAAAACTATCTTTTAACCTATGACCAACTTTTGGGGGTATTTTCTAAGAGGCTATCAAGATTATTGAGGGCCCCTAATTAATGAGAAAAAGTTGGCCACACCTCTCTCTACCAATTAAGAGTGCTGTCCAATAATCTTTCCCCATTTTAACAATTTTTGTTTAATTATAAACCAATTTTGGTATCAGTTAGGCCAACTGGCAACTCAGGAAAAAGCATGCTTTTAAGTCTGTATTTTAAAGCTCAAATAAAAAGAAGAATAACTGTTGACATACGAACACAAATACACAGAACACACAGTGAACATCTTTACAAAATCAGAGTGCACTCAAATATATTTTTGGCCAAATTTGATTATAATAACATTTTTAAGTTTATAATTATAAAAAGACTAGTCAGAACTTTCGTACGTCAATTAATAGAGATCTCTTATAAGAATATGAAAACATAAAAACCTCTTATTTATAGTTATTGCAGGAGAGGCCGCAAGATGGTGGTGGCCCATCATGTGATGAGACACTAACAGGTGGCACTCTGTCATCACAAGAGGAGTGACTGTAAGATGGTAGATGGCCACATGGCCCCAGAAGATGGTGGTGACCCATCATGGGTGCTCTGATGTCACAGGAAGAAGGACCACACAGTAGGGGTGGATGGCCACATGGCGTTCAAGATGGCAGTGGCTGGTCACATGACAGGGCACCAGCAGTCACACTCTGACATCACAGGAGGAGCAACCCCATGGTGGTGGTGGATGGCCACGTGGCATGTAAAATGGTAGTGGCCACATGGTGCACAAGACAGTGGCAGCTGGCCACATAGTAAATAGTTGCAAACCAGTGGTGAAGCTGGGGGAGTTGGGTGGGAGGAAGTATGGAACACAGGAAGGAAAAAAAAGTGGGAGAAGGGGCCACAGGTGCCTGTGGTTCCGATACAGAAGAGGAAAGAGAGGTGGCAGAATCTACAGGGGTACAGGAGGCAGAAGTGGAGGGCAGAGATGTTCCTACAGAGGGTGGAATAAGTAAAGAGGCAGTCAAGGAGACTGACAAGACAGAGTTTCCGGCGGAGGGTGTGGAGAGGACAGTACCTGCAGATAAGGCAGGGGGACAACAGAGGGAGGAAGATGGGAGGGACGTGTTTTCAGAGTCAACAAAGGCTTTTAAGGGGTTTCTGGCCATTTGCCATTGCAATAACAGAATTTTTTTTTTTTAATTACTCGTTTGGGTTTGAGATATCCTTGAAATCTCAGGGTGCTAAGGTTCTGTAGGGGACAGTCCAGTGGTGTGTGCTTCGGAGGATGGGAGGAAGATTTCCCATGGTGTCTGAATTAAAATGAGTCAAAGATTAGGGCAAAAGCCTGACTTCCCTGCCTGCCAAAAAGTCATCACTTTTTAGCATGGAGTGAGTGTGAGAGAGAGGAGGCCAGCACCTATTTTAATAGCCATCAGTAGAAAAAGCAGGGGCCCAGGGTACACACGGGCAAGGAAAACTGAGTGCACGATTTGTGAGGTGAGATGAGAGGAAGAAAAACAAGCAAGATCCCGAGTTTTTGGGCTCATGAGTGAGGACTGAGATTGGCCAGTGTTGGATGTCAGCTAGCAATGGCAGAGGCAGAGGCAGAAGCAGACGGCAGCTCAATGAGGGAATTCAAAACTGGGGCAACAGAAAGCCTCGGGAGCCACACGACTCACCAATTCAAGTCACGGCACAAAAAATGTCAGGTTTTGTCAGCAGTGGTGGTGTAGCAGAGATGCAGAAATAAGAGGGACGGAAAGGCTTTATTACCTCTGAAGACACAGACAGGATTGAGGGCAGGGAGATGGGCAGATCCTCTGACTTGAGACAGGGAGGCTGAGAATTTATGGACTTCTGCTGGGGGCGGGATTTTAGGGGCAGGTTCAGTGAGGTATAAGGAGCTGAGTGGAGGCTCCCTTGTGTGGGCGGGAAAGGTCAAAGGAAGTTGTATCCAGGGGTGGGGTGGGGAGGAAGGAGGAAGTGGTCCTTGGGGAGATGAGCTGTTGTTTTGGGGACTCAGCCATGTTGGATCAGGGCCGTGATCATTTAGCAGTTTGTAATTGGGCTGGAACCCATCAGTAATAATTTTTATTATTGCTTGGAGGAATAAAAGAAATTTGCTCCCTTTCTCCTTGAGGCCCACACAGGCACTTCAGTTGGCTGTTTCACCTGAGCAAACGTGGTAAGTGCCAGCCAGCCAAGGAGCATTGTCCCCCAGCTTGTCATCCATCAGTGTTTTGCACTCTGGGTCATTCTCTAGCAATCGAGATGAAGAATTATCGCTTGTGATTCTAGAGGCGAGAGCAGGTGCAAATTTCATTAGGTTTTCTGAATGAAAAAAGTGTACTGTATTCCAAGAAAATAATTAAATCACCACGGAACAAAGAACCTCATCTGTGCAGCATGAAGCTATCTCATGGGTCACTACCTAGTGTCCCAAATTTAGTCTACATGTTGCTGTCTCAAAATCACACTCCAGCTGGCCAAAACAAACATATCAATTTGTATGCCAAGAAAAAAAAGGTATTTGTTTTGTTTTAGAGCTTTAAATATATTACCAAATGAAACCCTATATGCGTCTGGATCCCCCACTCTCTTTTTCTTGAAACACGGGAATCTTCCCTGAGTGAAAAGAAAAAGCAGCACAGAGAGCAAATTGGTCAAGCAATGGCCGTGACTCACCACATGGCTGACGCTGACAAGGATCTGCAAAGTGTGGTACAGGGCGACGGGATAAATCCTGAGGGGACTTGACTGACCTTGTCAGATACAAAAGTTACATTTCTTGTTATATAGGTCTTGCTTTATCTTGGTCTTAACCATCCAGTAGAAAAGTATAAAAATGAGGTATATAAAGTAAATCCATATTAATACGATGAGCTGTAAAAGGCTCGTCAATAACTTCTGAGGATAACCCACTAATATTATAGACTGCTAGACAGTGTTGGATTGTTTAGCTGAATTCAAACACCTATAGTATTTAGATGTCAAGAGAATATCCACCCCTGACAGGACTAAACAAAAAAAAGGGGATTCAAAAGAAAGATCAGTTTGTATTTATATATACAAAATACTTCTGATAGATATACAGCTACTTTTGCTTAATTCAATGAGAAGAAAGAGGTGTACTAACTGTTTGGACAGGATATCCTGTCTGCTTCTTGTACTATGGATAACCACTAAGAAGATAACGATGTGCAATGTATTGATTATTGAAACTGTCCTATTAATCAGCTTTGAAACTGTCTCATTCATATTTGTTTCTCAATAAAATTAAGATTAATAAAAAATAAATAAAGAAAGAAAAGGTAGAATATATGGTCTAAACAGAAAAGCTCTCATTTCAAGATATCAAGCACTAGGGCTGGACAAATAGCTCAGCAGACTAAGTGCCTACTTGGGCAAGCTCAGGGACCCAGGTTCGATCCCTGGTATCACATGCCACACTGGCCCCACCCTCAGGCACACTGAGCTGGTGACCCAGTCCAGGTGTGGTGGCACACACCTGTAACCCCAGTGCTGAGAAGGTTGAGAGCAGGAGGATTACTACAAGTCTGAGTTGTGTAAGTGAGACCCTATACCAAATACATAAGTGAAAAAACTGAAAGCAATAAGCAATACCCCTTTTTCTCCACTGCTAAGGAATGAACCTTGGTAGGAAAAGGCTCTACCAATGAGCTACATCCCCAGCCCTCAAACTGCTTCATTGACTTGCTGAAACAGTGAAGGTGAGAGGCAAAAGAGAAGGACACTGGCTTCCTTGTGTCTCATTGTCTTTCTAGAAAAGTACCAGACAAGGGTCAAATGGAAGCACAGACAGGAGAAGCAATCTCATGGCCGAGGAGCTCTGAACAGAAGGTTTCTGCTTTGGGTTCTTTGAGACCACAGAAGGAAAAGGAAGTGTTGGGAATAAAAAGGTACTGGAGCAAATAGGAGAAAAATTGCATCCTGGCAGTCCCCTAACAACAAGGTCCTGGCAAGGTGCTTAGGCACTGTCTCTGGGAAGCGCTAGAAAGTGGCTCTGATTTCAACGGCCTGAGCAGTTAGGCCTTGAGCACTGTCAGCTCAGAAATGCCTGAGTTCTGGTTTGGTTTTGGTTTTTGTTTTCAGACAGTGTCTCACTGTGTAGTCCAGACCGGCCTTGAGCTCACTTTGTATCCCAGGCTGGTCTTGAACTCCCCATGATAATCCTGCCTCAGCCTCCCAAGTGCTGGGATGACAGGTGTGTGCCACTACACCCAGCAGCAGTATTACTTTTATATATTATACCTGGAGAACCCCAAACTAATGATTAGACCCAAGGCTTGGATAGAGAAATCATAAAGTAGAATTTTGGAGGAAGAGTCCTGCAGCCAGGCCCTGCTGGTTGAGCTTGGCAGAGTGGACCCAGGAAGAGGGGGTGAGGCCTGCAGCTAGACCTAGTGAGCTGAGGCACACTGCTAGGCCCAGTGGGGCCCAAACAGTGGCTCAGACCTACAGGAGGATCCTTGAAGCACTGAGATGGCAGGAGGTGACGTGGGCGAACTAGTCTGCCTGGAAGATTCCAGTTGAATGCCGTGTGTAATACACACACACAAATTAACTATAGAAGATGCTTAATAAATGTCAGCTTTTAGATGAGCCTTTAAAAATAAAATTAAAAATACACGAATAAATTAGAATTTTGTTTCCCATCGACCAGTTCTTCTGATTTCCCACAGATCTGCGCATGAGACTTTGAGAAATGAAGGAAAGGAAAAAGGAGAAAAGCTTTAAGTATGTCAGACCTTCCACAGCCCTGGGAGCGTTTACAGCAGCATCACCACGGAAGACACAAACATCAGCAAATATTGTATACTTTCGGGGCAATAGAGAGGGTTTCCACTCATCTGGCAGGGACACAGGTTGTAGCTCAGGAATCTCTGGATGTGAGCCCTAATTTCCATTCTCTTCCCCTCTTACCTACATGATCCCACTAGGCTCCCGATTACTATCCCTGCCTCTCTCCCTTGCTGGAATATTTGCTAAGCACTAAGAGATTAACAACTGGAGTTTTGTGAGTGTTAGATGTGAATAATTGAAATCTTTGGACATGAACAAGCTCTCCTAGGTAGTGACGTGGCTTTCAAAATCAGCTTGTCTGCTACAGAATTAGAAAAATAGCACACACCTAGTTGTTCATTTACTGAATGCATGATTGTAAATATTTTTAAAGCTTTTTTTCTATACATATTTCTTTCATAGCTGCTAGACTCTCGAATGGTGGCTGGGCCCCTGTGAGACTGGTGCCACAGCTGGCTGCTGGGTGTCACTGAAAGGTGGCCATCACTGCTCCTGGAATTCAAGTAGTTCACCTACTGGATGAGATTTAGCAGCAGCTTCACACAGGAGATGATGTGTTGGGGCACAAAAGGTGAAAAGGTGTTTTGAAGATGTGATGGAAAGAGCAGAAAGGAGAGAGGAGAGAGGAGAGAGGGAGAAAGGTAGGTGTAGGCACAAGTGTCCAAGCATTTTTAAAGTTTTGCAAGCAAAACTTTTTTTTCCATTCTGTATGTTGTCTCTTCATTCGGTTGGTTGTTCCCTTGCTGTAAGAAGGGTTTCTTTTTAATTATTCATTTATTTATTTGGTACAGGTTCTCACTAATCAGCTCAGACTCAGAGTGAGCTCCTATCTTAGCCTCCCCAGAGCTGGGATTACAGGCGTGCGCCTCCATGGCCTGGTTTTGGTGGCCTGTACAGCACACCCGAGGTTCCAGGGCCAGCATGGCACATGGAACCCAGGATCGAACCCAGGTCCTTGTGCTTGCCAGGCAGGCACTTAGACTGCAGAGCTATCTCCTCAACTCTGTTAGAAGGTTTCTAATTGGACATAATCCTCTTTGTTGATTCTTGATACTATTTCTTTTTTTTTTTTCTTGATACTATTTCTTGTGCAGTTGAGTTCTGCTCAGAAAGTCTTTGCCTCTACCTATGTCTTCAAGAGTTTTACCTATTTTATCTTCCAGTGGGTTGTGTGTGCTTTAATAATTAGGACAATGATTCATTTTTATTTTAGTTAAGTACATGATGAGAGACGTGGCTTGGGATTCAATCTTCTGCATATGAACACCCCGTTTTCCCAATGCCATCTGTTAAATAGGCTATCCTTCCCATAGCATATGTTTTAGGCACCTTTGTTAAAGATTTGGTGGCGGAACATCCCTGAGGTTGTTCTGCATCCTCTGTTCTGTTCCGCTTAGCCACACATCTGTTTCTGTGTCAGCACCATCCTATTTCTCTTTTGCTTCCATAAGAATTTTTGTGATAAGGCCAGAGAGATAGCTCAGCAGTCTAAACACCTGCCTGGCAAGTACAGGGACCCGGGTTCCATCCCTGGTACTGCATGCCACGCTGGCCCTGCCCCAGCATGCCAATCTGGCCACCCAGACCAGGTGTGGTGGCACACACCTATAATCCCAGCACTGGGGAGGCTAAAACAGGATCACTACAAGTCTGAGCTGCATAGTGAGACTGTACCAATAAAATAAGAATAATTTTGGGATTGCTTTCTCTACCACTGTGAAGCACCGTTTGGTATTTTTAGTGGTGTTGCAGTAAATGTTTCTATCGCTTTTGAGGACCATTGGCCATCTTGACAATATTGGTTCTGCCTTCTCAGGAACAGAGCTCATCTTTCCATTTTCTGGCGTCTTCTTCAAGCTTTTTTTCCAGAATAATATACTTTGCATTGTAAGAGGTTCCTACTTCCTTGGTTAGGGTAATTCCTAAGTGCTTCATTTTTCTTGATGCTGTTGGGAATGGTATTTTTTTTCTTTTTCTTTTTATTAGTACATGTTTGCAGTACATAGTGACTACATTCATTGCGGGAAGTTGGCACACGGACACTACACGGCCTATTTATCATCTTCTTCCCACTCTCCCTTGTCCCTCCCTTAGCCCCCTTCTCTTTTGCAAGAGATCCATCTCCCTGTTTCCTGTTACCTTTATTTTGCTGTTTCATTTATTTACACTTTGGGTTCCTCCTAGAAGAGAAACCATGCAGTATTTAAACTTGTGTGTCTGATTTATTTCCATTAACGTTGTCTTGAGGCAATCCATTTTCCTACAAGTGACTCAAGTTTATCCATCTTTGTGGCAGATCAATACTTTATGTTTTGTAAATACCACGTTTTCTTTCTCCAGGCAGCTGTTGGTGTACATGTAGGCTGCTTCCAAGATTGAGCTATCATGTATTGTGCCGCTAGAACCGTAAGAGTGTATGTATGATCATTATACAATGTCTTTAACTCTCTTGAGAAATATCTAGAAAGGAATAGCTGGGACAAATGAAATTTCCATTTTTAGTATTCTGAGGTACCTCCATGCTACTTTTCATAGTACTCACATACAGTGTAGAAGGATCTACCTCATAAGACAGCTCTTGCTTTTCTATAAGAGCTTTTAAAGTTTTTTGTCTTAGTGTTGTGAAGACAAGGACTTTTGAGATTTTGACTAAGATGTATCATGGAGAATTTATTTTCTGATCATGGATATCAAGGGTTCTATGTACCTGCACTTATATGTTAAGTTCTTTCTTTCCACATATTTGGAAAGTTTTCTGCTATTGTTTTTGTCAACAGACTTTTTATACCATTGTGGAATTTTCTGATTTTTCTGTGATTCCAATGAATCTTAGACTACTCTTTTTTTGCATCATCTAGCAGCTGTTGATCTATTTTGTATGCCCTCTCTTTGTTTCTAAGGTCTTCTAAGTATATGATCACCTTCATCCACCCACTCTTCTAGCTCTGACATTGTGCCTTCATATCGATTGGTCACTTCTGCTGTCTTGTCTGTGGTTGGGTTCAATTTTCAGGCTCAGCACTTCGGGACTCTGCTGTAGCACTCTCCTTCCCAGAGCTGCCTCTCGAGTCCTGCAACTATCTGTGACCAACACTCTGCCCATCAGAATGCCCTGTTTGGCTCCCTAGCTGTACCAGTCTCTGGACAGCTATGAGATCAGGGCTGCCCACTGGGCCCCAGTGCTCACATGGCACAATGGCCCAATGAGAGAAAGACCCTGCACCACTGGTACCCCATCCAGCTTCCAATTTATGCAGGAGGCGAGCTCCTCTCTGCCTTGCTGTGAATGTGACAAATGCTCAATAAACCATTGCATTTGGGAGAGATTGCTTGACTCTTGGGATCTTGGCTCGGCAGACACCCCAACTCTCCTTGGTTCCTCTGAACTCCAGGGTGCCCCAATTCAGAGGGCCTCTTGGCCTCTAGAGTGGTCTCTGTGTCTGCTTGTGAAACCAGGTTTCTTCCTTAATTATTTGTCCTTGAAAGAGTCACTTATAAAGAACTATGCCTAATTTTTAAAGATAGACTGATACATCTAATCCCTTGGTAGCATCTCAGGTGCTCTGGTTGGGAAGCAGAAAGGACATCTGAAGCTACTCAGCAGGTCCTTTCAAAGTCAGACATGTGTCAAAAGTGCCTGCACTGTACTACATCCCCAGCCCAGATTTTTTCATTTATAAAATTGCATTTGGGTGCAGAAAACTTGTACTATGTCCATATACGCTCATGTAGAGTTTATGGCTTCTAATTAAAGCCAATTACATGGAGACCTAATTTTTTAAAATAATTTTATTGAGAAATAGCACTGAGACAGTTTCAAAGCTGATCAGTAGGACAGTTTCAATAATAAATACATTGCACATTGTCTCAGTAGTTATTCATTGTACAAGATGCAGACATGACATCCCATTCACAAACACTATTAGAACAAATCTTATTCATTGAATTAAGAGAATGTAGTTGTATATCTATCCTAACTATTTTGAATATACAGATACAAAATGGTCATTCATTTGTATCCCCCATTTTTGTTTAGTTTTGTCAGAGAAGGGTATTCCATTGTCATTTAAATATTGTAAGTTTGTGAATTCAGCAAAATATTCCAATATAGTTCAGAAGTCCATAGTAGTAGTGGGTCATCCTCAGGACTGGCAATGTCAGAAGCTGTTGACCTGAGCCCTTTACAGCCCAGCATACCAACATGGCTTCACCCCTTATACCTCCTTTTTATATATTTCTGCTGGATGGTTAAGACCGAGATAAAGCAAGACCCATATAACAAGAGATGTAACTTTGTATCTGATAAGCTCAGTCAATTCCCCTCAGGATTTATCCTGAAATCCTGTACC
>NW_004524583.1:29218746-29223421 GCF_000260255.1 Octodon degus
ATGGATGAATTGTAAGGTTTGTGCATTATTTCATGGATTATTTATCAATAAGGTTCTTTTTGGTTTTGTAGTGTTGAGGATTAAACCCAGAGCCTCACACATTTAGGCAAGTAGATCTATCGCTGATCTATGTCCCCAGCTGCTGGGAGCTGCAGGAATTGGAAATCGATCCTACGTGGGATGGTATGACAAGGCCAGAGTGCCTAAAGCAGTCAAGCTGCCTCAGTCTTGAGAAAAGCATCCTGCCTGGTCAATTTTGGCCATTAGTCCCCAGGCAACCTTGTATCTCCCGATACTAAATTTGCAAAGGTATAAATAAACACTGCTACTGTTGTTTTAGGGGTCCTTTGCCAATCAGGAAATGGGCCACCACCTGACCCAGCTCTTGTTTTCTTGTCCGTCTTTTCCTCATTTCTGCTGCCATTTCTCCCTGGGGCACACCGAGACACCAGTGAGTCCCTACATCCAGCTTTCTTTTCTTTTCTTTTTTCTTTCTTGTAGCACTGGGAACTGAAACCAGGACCTTCACTTTGGACTACATCGTCATCCTTTTTAAAAAATTATTTATTTTGGACAGGATCTTATTAAGGCATTAATTACCCAGGCTGAGATCAAATGTGGGATCCCCCTGCCTTGGCCTCTGGAGTAGGTGGAATTACAGATATCAGGGGTTATCACACCTGTTAATAACATTTTTTATTTAAAAAAAGCTTTCCTCTTTAAAAAAAAAAAGTCATGAGTAAGGGAGGGCAATTAGGACAAAAAAAAAAAAAAAAAAAAGACTATGAAGACTCCTTAAAGAAACAACGAAAACAACTAAGAAACTCTTCGTTGAGCCAGAGAACCAAATTTAATTGTTAATCTCTCTCTGTATCCCAAGCCCAAGCACCAGTGGTGACAGTATGGTGGTTGACATTGTGTCAGCTTGAGATGTTGGAAGCTTGGCTGGATCAGCTCAGTGACTCCACACCCTTGGGCATGGAGGCCCCACGCCTAGGGTGGGGAGGACCTGCCCCAGAGTGACTCAGCACAAAAAGGGTATAAAGAGGGGTTGAGGCAGGCTTCTGCACGCTATTTCTTTGGAGGAACTTGATCCATGCAGCTGCCACTTTGGAGCAGCTCGGATCTCCACAGCAGCCACCTCCATCCTCCATCAGCAGAGAAGGAAGAGAGAGAGAGGCTTGATAGATGCCACAGCTGCTGCTCCTCCTCTGCTCTTCCTTGTTTTCTTCTGCCAAGAACTGCTGCCATTTACCTTGGAGCCAGTGGAATATGGACTGAAACCTCCACTAACTGAGAGCTAAATAAACCTTTCCTCTCTTAATTTTGGGTGTCAGTATTTTATCCCAGCAATGATTAAAAAGTAACTGAGACAGACAGATACCCCACTCAGCCTGAACAGGTTCTGGTTGTTTGCAGAATACTGCAAATCCAGCAGTATTCTGTAAGACTTATCTCTACCAGAAGGTCTCTAGGGATGGCTAGCTGAGAAAAATGGAGGGAGGACAGAGAGAGAGAGAGAGAGAGAGAGAGAGAGAGAGAGAGAGAGAGACAGAGAGACAGAGAGACAGAGAGAGACAGAGACAGAGAGACAGAGACAGAGAGACAGAGACAGAGACAGAGAGACAGAGAGACAGAAAGAGACAGAGACAGAGAGACAGAGAGACAGAGAGAGGAAGAAGGAGAAAGAGGAGGAAGGATAGAAAGAAGGAAGGAAGGAAAGAGAAAGAAGGAGAAGGGAAGGGAAAGGAACTAGAAACTGTCTCCTATAACTCAGTTGCCCCTAGCACAGAACTCAGTGATACAGGTTAAGTTCTCAGAAAGACAGATCCAGATGCTCAGCAAGTACATTGATTAGGAAGCACTCTAGAAGTCAACACTTATGGGTGAAAGGAGAAGGAAACAGGATTCAGTAGAACAATGTTTGATGCCAGGAACTGTGTCTTAGTTGCTGTTACGGCACCCTGTGTGGGCCCTCTTCCCCTGTACCCCTTCCAATGTTCCCGGATGCACCAACCACAACTGTACTGCAAAGATTTAACTTTGACTGACTGCGTCCAGCTGCTGGTGTATATAGCTGTTTCAGCTTGCTTCAAGGACTGTACACATTGTATCCGGAACACCCTGGCCCAGCCAGGGACACTTTATGACTCCCCTCTCCCCATTCTGGCCTGCCCAGAACACCCCGGCCCAGCAAAGGACTCTGGGACTCACCTTCCCCCATTCCTATAGTCTGTGCCTCCCCAGCCATCGTTGCTGCTCATGTCTGCTGAGAAGCCTGGCACATGCTAGTTCCTGTCAATAAGCCACTCGCTTTGTGCCAGTTGACTTGAGTGTGGTCTTGTGTGTTTCAAGGGTGCCTTTTCCTGACAGTTTTCCTGTCAGTTACTATTTTCATTGCTGAGACAAAATACTCAACACTCAAAGTTAAAGGAAGAAAGGTTTATTTGGCTCGCATTTTATAGAGATTCCACTCCAGGATCAGCTGGCTCCAAGGCTGGGTGGCACATGGCAGAGGGCCGTTGCAGAGGAGAAATAGTTCATAGCAGGCAGAAGATAGCAAGGCAACAAGTCACAAGAAACATGCAGTGGCCCTCTTTCTGTCCCTTCTATGCTGTGTGGGCTTCCCACCCTTACAGCAGACAGCACTCGTATACACCGTGGGACAGGCTTCATTTTAGCATTGCACCATGAATCAATCCCAGCATCCCATCTTTAATCCCAGAATCCCATCCTTAATCCCAGCATCCCATATTCCAGATCCAGCCACTGCCAAGAAGCTCCAGCTATGACTGCATGAGATTTTTTGTTTGTTTCTTTTTTTGTTATTTGTCAGGGCTATCATCTAGATACAAGACGTAACAGACTGATTTCACAGAGGAAAATTTTTCCACAGGGAGGTTTAGGATGACTCAAGTGTATTACATCTATTGTGCATTTCATTTCTATTGTATATTATATTGTAATACATAGTGAAATAATTGTACCAATCCCCATAACGCAGAATTAGTGGGAGCCTTGAGCTTATTTTCACACAGCTAGATGGTTCCATTTGGGGAGGAGAACGCTCAAAGTGGGCTGCTTATATGCAGTCTGCCCTTTTGTCCCATTCTGGCCTCATACCAGATACAACTTAATTGCTACCTCACTAATCGGGTTTTGATAGGAGGCCAGCAATTAATTGACACGGTCTCTGTGTAGCCAGGCCTCTCTGCTGACACTAACTAACCTGTGTTTCACGCTTACTCTCGCATTAGCATCACTGCCTCAGCAGCACCTCAGAGCACTGGGCTTGGCTACCTCACACATACAGTTCAAAGTAGGAATCGTGCTCCTGTAACAATGGAATGTGACTATATATTTGATAGGAGGTAGCGTCCAGGCAGTAACCTGAGAAATGGGGAGAAGTTATAAGTAGCAGGTGAAGCTTGGCTCCCTCTCCTGTGGCTCACTGCATACGGTGAGGTCTAGCTCTTAAGAGGCATTGCGCCATGCCCAGAACCTGTCCCTGATCCAGGGGTTGGGGATCCCTGAAGTAGAAGAATAAGCTGAGCTGTGAAGTAGACCTCACAATGGCCTCGGCCCGCCCCACCCCGAGAGGAGCTCTGGGTCTGATACAGCCCAGCTGAGTTGTCCCAGTGGATACAAACCCTCCATTCTGGAAGGGCTGAGTAGCTCCTGACAGCAGCCCTCTCACTCTACAGAGCTACGACAAATATTTTTCATTATAATTATGCAGTCTGTGTTATTCTGTTACAGCAGTGAGAATGGACAAAGACAAATCAGTACAAAGAAGTGGAGTGTCACTATAACAAATATTATAAAACCTAGACGTGGCTTTAGAAATGGCTAACAGGCAGAGACTTGGAGTGTTTAAAGTAGCAGGATAGACTGGTCACTCGAGAAATGCAAATTGAAACAATATTGAGATACCATCTCATCCTAGAAAGAAATCAACTAATAACAAATGCTCGAGAGGCTGTTGGGAAAAAGAAACACTTCTCCACTGTTGGTGAGAATGTAGACTGGTACAACCATTGTGGAAATCAGTAGGGAGACTCCTCAGAAAACTAGGATTGATAGTCCCATTCAACCTCAACCTATCTATTCCTCTTCTGGGTATTTTTCCAAAAGAACTGAAAACATCACACCACAGTGATATATGTGCAACCATGTTTACAGCAGCACAATTTGTCATAGCCAAATCTTGGCAACAACCAAAGTGCCCATCCCCTGAGGAATGGATTTAAAAAGTGATATTTTTATACAATGGACTATTATTACTCAGATGTAAAGAAAGACAAACTTGAGGTCTTTATAGATAAATGGATGCAACTAGAGGCTATACTCATAAGAGAAATAAATCAGGCCCACATGTGTAAATATCACATTGTCTCCCTAGTGTAAGAACCTGAAAGAATAAATAACTTCTGAAAGGAATAACAGCTATAGTAGAATGGAAAAAACTCTGAACATAAAGAATAAACAACAAAGATGAGGAAAAGGGAAAAAAGATAGGAAAAAATAAGGGGGAAAATCATGCAAGTATATATTCAGGATAGCTGAGATGATTGTACTTCTCATTTCCTTCAGCTTTTTGAAAGTAGCAGTTCATGTTTAAAATTTCCACTTTGACTAACTCTATATGCTATTAACTACCATCTGAGCAACTACA
>NW_004524583.1:29224081-29232835 GCF_000260255.1 Octodon degus
GTAATTTGTGTAAGGTCAAAGCTAAGAGGGATAAATTAGTGTTCAGAATGGTGTGCAGCTTCTCTTGACTGCTTATGGTAAACTGCAAAAAAAGAGAAGAAAATTAAAGGTGGGAATTTACAATCAAAAGAGACTTAAGGAGTTGGAAATGCCTGGCATGAATGCAGAGATGAAAGAAATGACATGCTTGGAAGACAACGCCAGGGATACGGCTAAACAGCTGTCTGACAAGGAGTCTATTATGAATAGAGGGGTGGCAAACGTTTTTCCTCAGGACAATAGAAGCATGACTCTGAAGGCCTTTTGGAGACCCATGGGGCTGCCATAGCTGAGTTTCTGCTCCTTGTGTCTAGACATGGCACTCCTCAGCCATCCTACCTGCGCCGCAAGGTCAAGCTGCCCTCTACAAGGCATAAGCTGATTCTGCCGACACGCAGAGTGCATCCATGGACATAGCCTCTCCTGCCACAAGAGCAGGGGTACCACAGAAACTCCCCACTAGGGCAGTGCCTAGTAGACTTCTGGAAGCAGGGATGCTCCCAAGATTCCAAATCTGTAGAGCCATCAGCACACAGCACCAGCCTGGAATAGCTCCAGGTCCCAGGGTCCAACCCCTGAGAGCTTCTATGTGCCCTGTACCAGTGAAGCCATTGGATTGGAGCTGGATAAAGGTTGGGGGACCGATCCTCAGCTTCATATGTCCTGAAAACAAGGACATGGAGTCAAAGGTCATTGTGAGGCCTTCAGACTGAATATTTCCCTGTTGGGTTTTAGGGTTCCTTATAATTAGTTACCCCTTCACTTTTCATTTTTCTCCCTTTTAAGATGGGAGCTTCTATCCTATGCCTGTCCTGCCATTGTGTATTGGAAGCACACAACTTGTTTACTTACATAGGTTCTTGGATGGTGGGGAATTTGCTCCAGGATGCACGATGGATTATACCTTTGGTATCGCCTATGTCTGATTTAGATAAGACTCTAGACTTCAGACTTTTGAACTGGTGTGGGATGAATTAATAATTTGGGGACTATTGAGATGGAATAAATGTATTTTTCCTACAAGAAGGATATTGAGGCCTGGAGGAGAATGTTATGATGTGACCATGTTTCCAAAATTTTTATGTTGACCCTTACTTGCCAGTGTGATGGAATTAAGAGGTGGGGCCTTGAGGTGATCAGGTCAAGAGGGTAGAACACTCATTACAAGGATTAATGCTCTTACACAAGAAGCTTCAGAGCACTGTTTGATTTTTTTTTTCCCCTTTCACCTTTCACCACGTGAGGATGCAGAAACAAGAAGAAGCAGAGATTGAGACTTCAACAGACACTGAACCTGCAGGTGCCTTGATCCCAGAACTCCTGTCCTCTAGAACTGTACAAAATAAATTTCTGCTTTTTATAAACTATCCAACATATGGCTTTCTGTTACAGTGTCTGAAATAGACCAAGACTTCTTGGAAAATTTTATAAGCAAAGCAGATACTTATTTGGCATTGAATTTCTGTCTTTGGCTCATTAAATAATAGAGGTACTATTATTTCCTGCACCAAATCTGCATTGGGATCAATACTATATAAATTCCATTTGAATCACTGCAATACGCCTGTGAGATGGGTGCTATCATTATTTTAATTTTATGGAGGAGTCTTAGCAAGATTGAAGTGCCCAAGGCCACACTACTAGTGAACAGTAGGAGCACACTGGAGTCCAGCATTATCTAATAGCAGGCTCACACTTCGCTTGGTGGTTCTGGGGGTCACACTCTAGGCCTTGGCACTGATCGGCATCGTAGGCCGTTTTCTATCATTCATCTTGAGACAAGGTCTCACTAAGTCACTAAATTGCCCATGCTGGGCTTGAACTTGTGAAGCTCCTGCTTCAGACTTCTAGAGTACTAAGAGCACCCACGTGCATTTGCATGTCTGGCTTAGGCTAACACTCACAACTACTAATTTTGACTACTTTTGAGGTATGACAGTTGGGCTTTTTAAGCTTGTTTATTATTTTTTAAAAGAACAGCAAATGTGTGTGTGTGTGTGACAAAAGTTACACATAAAATTTAATTAATGAGTACAAACCAAACACTTTCAAAACATCATCCAGATCAAGAAATAAAGCATGGCTTTCCTGAGGCCCTTCTCACCCCCGCTGTGGCCCACCGCTCTGAGGACAACCACAATTACTGACCTTTCTAATAATGGTGTCCCTGTTTTTCTTTATATTTTTACCGTGTTATAATGCTTTCCAAAATACAACTAATTAAGTCTGTCCCCCTTTTGGGATATAAATGAGATCACACATTGTGCCTTCTTTTCATATCTCTAGTTTTCATTTGCTCAACTTTGTTCTAGATGGATCTAAATGACTACAGCTATCCTGTTCATTTTCATTGCTGAATAGTGTTTGATTGGATTGATGTGTCACACTTTGATTATTCTTCTGTTGATAAACAATTGGATAATTTTCAGTCTGAATCTACCGTGACTAATGCTGCGTCGTCACTCTTCATCCTGGTCCTGGAGCACATGTTTATGTATGCTTTCCTGGAGATTATGAACCTCAAAGTGGGATTTTTGGGTCAAGGGGTATGCACATATTCAAATGAAAAGATACTACTAAATTATTACCAAAGTGACTGTACATGCTTCCATATGTAGTGTGTGATATTTCCCATTGTTCTCTGTAATAATGTTTATTTAAAAATAATCTCCCGCTTTGTTCCTTGGCTTCTCTGAGGGAGACTCTCCGATCGCATTCCACTGACTTCCTTTCTGCCGCACACATTATACCCAGGTTCCTTTGTTCATTGACCTCCAGCCATGTCTTCTTTTCCCATTTATATTCTGCCTCTTGGAGTGGAAAACACTGCTAAACTCTTCATCAAGAATTAGTACAACCACACAGCAAGGTGACATAGTTCGCATCTTACGTGTGGAGAGGCGTAATGGCAGGGTGTTAGATGGGGTTGGGGGGGTCCTTCTAAGTGAAGCGGGGTCTCGGTCTTTCTCTGTGTCTCCTTTGCTTCCCAACCATCTTGGTTACTTTCCTCATTGCTGAGACAAAATATGCAGCACCCAAAATTAGAGGAGAAAAGGGTTATTGAATTCACAGTTTGTAGGTTTTCAGTCCATAGTCCACTGGTTCCAAGGCAGGCCCCAAGGATGCGAGAAGGGCAGTACAGAGCAGAAACAGTCAGGGCAGGCAGAAGCCAGCCAGAGACAAGGGTGCATTAGCCGTCTGTCTGTTTCTTATACTTTCTTCTGGCAGAAAGAGGCACCCTTAATCCTACCCAGAACTACGGCAGACCTATCAGTGGGCTGAGTTAGTAATCACACACGTTGAATCCCAGCACCACACACCTGGATCCAGCGGCCTCCCTCGGAGAAAGCCCCCACCTATGACCCAGGGAGGCTGGCTGGGTGTCTTAGTCACCTTTTGCTCGTGGCTGGGACAAATACCCGACACTCAAAATGAAGGAAGGAAAGGTTTAATTAGCTCACAGTTCCTTGAGGGTTCAGTCCATATTCTGCGGGCTCCAAGGTAAATGACAGCAGCTCATGCGGCAGAAAACAACAAAGAGCAGAGGAGGAGCAGCAGCTGCGGCGGCCATCAGGCCTCTCTCCTTCTATGCTGACTGCCAAGAACGGCGATTGTAGCTCCTCCAAAGGCTGCGAAGATCAAGCTCCTTGGAGGACTGGGACTTCACGGAAGCAGGTCAGGAAGCAGGAAGCTGGGCAGGGCGGCAGGAAGCCCTCCTCAATTCCTGGGCCCTGCCCACCCGCAGGGCGAGGCCCCCACGCTGAGAACTGCTGGAGCTGATTCAGCCAAGTTGACACAATGTATCAACTAACATGTAGGGGGTAAGCTGGTGAGCTCTCCTGTTTGTTACATTGACAAAAAGCTTACACAGAGGAATAGGGGAAAGACAAGAAACAAAATTTCTAGAAAGATATTCCTTATCAGTTGAGCCATGCTCTCTTCAAAATCTATGTACATGTCCCAGATAAAGGAAGAATTTCCCATTTTCCAGAACCATGTTTCAGTAAATCCACATTGGTCTTAAGCCTGCAAATTTAGTGATTTTTTTTCTCCACAGAAATTACAAATGAATAAAAAAGAGGATGTCACGGCTGTGGTTTGTCTGAGGATTGAGTAAGCCTCACTCCTTGCACCTCCTGAAGGACACGTCTGTCTGATATTTGCAGCAAGGTGAAATTGAATATTTATTACTTAATGGATGCCTAGTGTGTCAGGTGTCACTTCTAAATACTTCCCTGAGGAAGACTATGGCTTTGCAGTTTCTAGAATCCATAAGGGAAGCGAACTTGTGACCCATCAAGCTGTTGCTACAGCCGGCGTTTCAAGCCCCATCAGTCATTTGGCCCGCTGTTTTCTGCAAGCTACAGGACCTGGACGGAGAGCATGACAACAGCGCTGCACACTGCAGAGTTGTGCAAGACTCCGCATGGCTCAGCTGCTCACATATGACAGGGCCAAAATATAAATAAAAGCAAATAACAGACAGACAACAGGAAACAATGAGATAGATCTTTGGCAAAGGGGAAAAGAACCAGGAGATGGAAGGGGGGAGGAAAGAGAGGGGAGGAGGATGAATAAAAAATTAAGATGTGTTGTGCACCCACTGCTTACGAGGAATGTGACTTCATACTACAAATGGGTCCTAATAAAGAACAGAAAGGGGAAAAACTATGCAAATTAAGAAGGAACTTGAGTATCTTTCAATTTCTGGTTACATGTTTGTGTTAGCCTCCTATTACTGTAACAAAACGACTTAGCTAATCAAGTTTGAAAGAGGAAAGGTTTATTTTGATCCACATTTTGAGTAGGTTCAGTCCATGGTCAGCTGACTCCCATTGCTTTTGGGCCTGTGGTGAGGCGGAACATTATGGCAAGAACAGGTGACAAAGCAGGCAAAGAGGATAAGACAGGGTGTGACTCCAGGGTCCCTTTCAAGGGCAGATGCCCCACAGATCCAACTTCCCCCTATTACGCCTCACTTCCTTAAGGTTCCATCACATCCTAACAGGGTCACTCTGGGCAACAAGCCTCTGCGGGGACATTCAAGGTCCAGCCGATAGCAATGTTGACCCTAACCTTTAAAAAGTCACGGTGTAGACTGATATTTCTGTTTTGTTATGCATTCTTTCATTCAAAAGAAATTTGCCCTATGACCTTGTTCTGCCAGCAGTCCAGGCTGGGAAGAGTCACTCAAGATTCAGGCAGTAGAAAGAAAAGACATGGAGTCGTAGAAACAGTAGGCCTGCCTTGACTATCTCAGCAGCAGCAGCAGCAGCAGCAGCAGCAGCAGCAGCAGCAGCAGCAGCAGCAGCAGCAGCAACGTGCAAAGTTCAACAGTACCACACACAACCAGCAAGATGACAAAAAGCTGCAAAACCTCGGCTCTGTATTTACATATTCATTGTGCATGTGTGGGCTCCGTGGCAGGCTGACACGCTAGCAGATGGAAAGCCTAGGTGAAAAGCCGGGGCCTGGCCATCTCGAGTGCCCTGACCACACAGACCTGGCCAAACATCACACTAAGGGAGGGAGAAGTAAGGTGAATATGCTACGCGTGGTCTCAGCATTTTCATCTTGCAAGATATACAGACTAAAATACTGATACCCAGATCTACTGCCCTGGAAAAAGTGTGCAGCAGTGGTGCCAGCCCTCTCAGCGACAAGCACTCGAGTACAACCCAAAACCCGCTTATTCGTCACAAGGTACCAACACCGCAATTAAACCTAAATACTGACGCTTTGTTCAGCAAAAACAACTTAAATATTAAGATTCAATGGAGCCTGGGGAGATAGCTTGGCAGTTTAAGTGCCTGACTGGCAAATGCAAAGACCCGGTTTGATTCCTGGTATCGCATGCTGTGCTGGCCCTGGATCCCTGAGCGCACCGTGCCAGCCACTGAAATCAGACATGGTGGTGCTTGCCTGTAATCCCAGTGCTGCGGAGGCTAAGACAAGAGGATCACTATGAGTCCAAGTTGCATTGAGAGACCCTATACCAAATAAATAAATAAGATTCAGTAAAAGCACTGGACAAGAATTTTAGCTTCCCACAAGTTTTATGAAGTAATACTGTTGCTTTTTTAAAAAAAAAATATTTCATTCATTTATTTATTTGGTATCGGGTCTCTCTATGTAGCTTGGACTTGGAGTGATCCTCCTGTCTCAGCCTCCCTGGTGCTGGGATTACAGGCAAGTGCCACCACATCTAGTTTTGGTGGCCACCACAGTGAGCCTAGGGTTCTGGGGTATTTTAGTCTGTATATCTTGCAGTGAGCCTAGGGTTCTGGCATGCAGTACTGGGGATCAAACTCGGGTCCTTGCACTTGCCAGGCAGGCACTAGACTGCTCGGCTATCTTGCTGGCCCTAGTGTTCCATTTTTTAAATGGGGAAGCTGAAGTCTAGAGATGTGCCCTGCTGAAGACCTGGGGGGATTAGTGGTAAGCCAGGATTTGAACCTGAAAAGTCTAACTTCAGGGACCTCCCTGCAATCACTATTCTTAGGTTCAGGTGGTCATGAAGGTCCCTTTTCTTTACCACTCCCTACCCCTCATTCAGAGATTCAGCAATTTCTTCTGCTCTATGGAGACTTACCACATTTTATTTCACATAAAATACGTCATTAAACTGGGCATGGTGGCACACACCTGTAATCCCAGCACTCAGGAGGCTGAGGCAAGGATTGTTGCAAATTCAAGGCCAGACTAAGGCACATGGCAAGTTTAAACTCAGCCTGAACTACACAGTGAGACACTGTCTCAAAAAAAAAAAAAAAATCATTAAATTATGGCTTTGAATGTTTGTGTTGAGTTTATAACATTAGAATATGTAACTTTGGAAACTTTATAACTAAAAAGTGCAATTATGGTTTAAAAGTTACTTAGCCTAAGCAGGTGAAGAGGAAGAAACAAATACCACAGTCGCAAGTTGGCCGGGGCCAAGCTAAGGTGGAAAGGTTGATTTCCAATTTTGTCTCGACCCTCCCTGCACATCTGAGGAGAGCCTAATCCCTCTCCAATAGCAAAGGCAGCCTCTACTTCACCAAGAAATGTTATATTGGCTCTTCCTTTGGCTCCCAGAAACGTGAAGCTGGCTGGATTCCCTTCCTTGCACTCAGGAGGAACTCAGGAGAGGACAAAAAAAAAAAAAAAGAAAAGAAAGAAAGAAAAAGGAAAATCATCTTTTATTAGTGAAGGAAGACTGGTGAAGGAGGAAACCACAGTAAAATGAGATAAAACAAAGTTAAACCGTTGCCAATAAACCCTGGCCCCCAACGCCCACCAGGGTTCCAAGCTGAGGATCTAGACTCAGAACTTAACGCTTGCCCATCGTCATGTGCGTGGTCCCTCCGCCTCAGATCCCACAGTGACCTGGAACTGCCCCCACCCCAATTCTAAACTCTGGCCCAGGCCTTCCCTCTGTCCTCCTACATGCTGGGCAGCCCTGGTGATGCTACTACTTTGAGAGCCAACAGCAAGCTTCTATGTCCCAGCACGAAGGTCTTGGCGATGACGGAACAAATCTGTCCATTTCAACGCAGCTCAGGGGCCAGAAAACAGAAAGTAAAAGGAGACTGGAAGGAGAAGACAAGAAAAGAAGTAAATACGAAAGAGAGTTAGGGCTGGGGATACAGCTCAACAGCACAGCGCCTGCCTGGCAAGCACAAGGTCCTGAGTGCGATTTCCAGTACCAAAAAAAAAAAAGCAAATAAAAAATCAAAGAGATCCTAACTCCTCTGGATGTAGTGCACTAGGTGCCCAGACACGTTTCTCTCGTAACCTTAAGCAGCCTCTTAGCCCTCACCAGTAACCCTGAGCTTTGCTCTACTACAAAAGCTCAGAGAACTCCGGACCTCTCCCCACAACGGCAGAGCCATCCTGCCCTTTCTTGTGGCTGGAAGCTCATCTACAGGAGGGAATTCCTTACACCCGGGCTCCATCTTCCGGGATGGAGACAAAAGCGCGGACTCAGTGCTCTGGTTTATCTGGGAGCCGCCCGTGGG
Organism: Octodon degus; assembly: GCF_000260255.1. Taxonomy (NCBI): domain Eukaryota; kingdom Metazoa; phylum Chordata; class Mammalia; order Rodentia; family Octodontidae; genus Octodon; species Octodon degus. The sequence continues at coordinate 29,232,121 of NW_004524583.1, forward strand.
ATAAATTGCTTTATCACCTGCCCAGCCTGGGACGGATGCTGAAAACACCAGGGAGGCCTGGAACTCACACAGCTTAGATTAGGGATGTGGTTCACCGAAATGACACCAGGGGGCGCAAAAGAACAGCAAAGATTTGATCCGCCCTTGAACCTCTAGAATTGCCATGAAAGTCTCCCTCTACGAGAAGCCAAACACTGGGAAAGGTGGTTGGTTGGTTCCTCAATTTACCAAATGCCAGCAGATTATAAACTATACAAAGAAACAGGGAAATACAGACCAACTGAAGGATCAAAATATAACTCCAGAAACAATCCTAAAGGTCTGCAACATGTGAGCTGCCTGACAAAGAGTTAGAATAACTTGTAAAGATGCTCAGTGAGCTGAAAGAGAACAGAGGAAACTCTATGACATAAGGGACACAATGCATGAGTAAAACGAGAATACCAACGAAGATATAAGAACTGTCGAAGCACCACACAAGACATTCTGGCACCCTAAAACTATAGTAACTGGTCAGGGATGGTGCCGCATCCCTGTAACTGCAGCGCTCGGGGAGGCTGAGCCAGGAACATTACAGGTGCGAGGCAAGCTTACAAAACTCATCAACTTAGTAAAATTTTGTCTCAAGTTTAAAACTGAGGGGCGGGCTGGTGAGATGGCTCAGTGGTCTAAAGCACCTACTTAGAACAAACTAAGCCAAGCAAAGCACAGGGAC
>NW_004524583.1:29233240-29244622 GCF_000260255.1 Octodon degus
AAGGAAGGTTATTACAGAGACTGCCCAGGCAGAAGAAATTATCAGCAAAATTTCAGGCAGGTTACTTGAAGCAATCAAGTCAGGGCACAATGCTCTGTGGCCGCCAGCAGCACCATGACCCAGACCAAGGGCATGTGATGATGGCTTGGGCCTCGCCACCCTGGGGCACACGAACAAGTTCGCAGAGGAGTTCATTCGTGGGTCCAAGGGCGATGCAAGCCAGCACCAGCAAGGTGACAGCAAGATGTTCACTGGAGGCTTGAGCTGGGACCCACATGAGGAAGAGCTGGGAAGGTTTGTCCTGACCTGGGCGAGCTGTGCACTGAACAGTCAAAGCGAATCCAGCCGCTGAGAGACAAAGAGGGTTTTGATTGGTGTGGTCCAAAGATGCTGCTGGTGCTCCCAAGATCGTGGAACTAGTGGCACGTGGGTGGGTGGCAAATTGACAAATCCCCAAGGCCAGTGCTGGGAAGAGGAAACAACCCCAAAGGCTTGTGTAGCAGGACTGTGCCCGCAAAAGAACACATTAAAGAGCAGTTTGCGATGGTCAACGGAGCATCTGCAGGGGGTGGCAATCACCAGAGGAATTAGCAGCCGCACTGAAGGGGAAGGCATCGGAGAAAGCAGGGGTGCTAAAGAAATCCATCCTGCAGGGCAGCAGTCTTCAGATTGTCTCCTGCTGCTCTACTGATTACTTTGGGTTTCTTCGTTTTTGTCTTTGAGCCCCAGTCCCTGTGCTTGCCTAGGCAGGTGCTAAGTCTGCTGAGCTATCTTGCCAGCCCTCTACTGATTACTTTGGAAAAGATTTTTTAATGAATACAACACAATGATATCCAACTATATATAGCCCCCAATTAGTTGTTTTTTATTTTACCTTGTCCTTTGCTATCTGTTATGACTCAAAGTGGATTTGTGTTTCTACAAATTTTTATTTGTATGATTTCATGTTAAGCCCCAAGTAAATGCTTCCTTATATGGTTGTTTAAAATAAGTCAGAGGAGCCCAAAGAAGAGAGCAGAAAATTAATAGAGCATAATAGACTACAAAACATCATGAAATAGAATATATACACATTATGGAAATCCTACAAGCAAGAGAAGAGAAATGGTTTATTTGAAGAAATAATGGACCCAAATTGCAGATCTTATGGGGGAAAAATGAATATAAAGGGGTCTAGAAGCTAAAAGAACTCCAGTTAAGGGTTAATTTAAAGAGAATCACACAAAAACACATAATGGAACACCTAAATCAAAGACCAAGCAAAAGATATCTTAAAAATGGCAATATAGGGCAGCGGAGATAGCTCAGCAGACTAAGCCCCTGCTTAGGCAAGGACAGGGACCAGAGTTCGATTCCCAGCATCACATGAGGCACTGGCCTCACCCTGGACATGCTGAGCCAGCCACCAAGTCCGGGTGTGATGGTGCACGCCTGTAATCCCAGCACTGAGGAGGCTGAAAGCAGGATCCCTGTGAGTCTGAGCTGGGTAGTGGGACTCTGTTCCAAATACATTTTTTTTTTTTTTTTCAGAACCAGGGATTGAACTCAGGCCCTTGCACTTGCCAGGGAAGGGCTTATTCCACTGATCCACCTCCCCAGGCCCCCCCAAATACATTTTTTTAAAAAAGGCAATATAAAAGCAATATGTCACATAGAATGGACAGCGCCAGAAAATTCTCATTAGGTTTTCCTTCAGAGTCCACAGGCGAGAAGTAGCAATATGATTCAAAGTGTTGAAAGAAAAAAGTCAAACAAGAACACTGTATCCACTTAGATATGCATCCAAAATGTACCAATAAAAAAAAAAATAAAATGTACCAATAGAATTAATTTTAATTTTTTTAAATACAGTATCCAGAAAAACTAGCCTTCAAAAATTTAAGGAGGCCAGGGAGCTAGCTCACTCGTCTAAACGTGTGCCTGGCAAGCACTAGGACCCAGATTCGATCCCTGGTACCGCGTGGCATGGTGGCCCTGTGCCATGCCAGCCACTGAAACCGGGCATGGTGAAGCACGCCTGTAATCCCAGTGCTGGGGAGGCTGAGCTAGCAGGATCACTATGCGTCTGAGCTGTGTAGCGAGACCCTGTACCAAAAAACACCAGCATCCTTGGATGAATATCAACACCAAATTCATCAATAGAACACTATCAAATTGAATTCGAGAGCACGTTGGAAGAATTGTACACCATGCCCACATGGGATACATTCCTGAAATGTCAGGATGGCTTGACCTACAAAAACAAGCCACTGTAATAGACTACATTAACAGAGAAAAGGAAAGGAAGTCTACACTCATCTTCATGCAGAAAAATCATTTCACAACATTCAACATCCTTTCATTAAGAAAACTTGGAATAGAAAGAAATTACTTTACATAACAAAGGACATTTATGAAAAGCTCACAGCTAGATCATACTCAATGGTAGAATACTGAAACCTTTCTTTTAAGATGAAGAACAAGATGAAGATTCTTTGCTCTCACCCACTTCTATACAATGTACTGTCAGGGGGGCCAGGGAGAGAGCTCAGTAGAATAAGCGCTTGCCTGGCAAGCACAAGGGCCTGAGTTCAATCCCTGGTTCCACCAAAATTAAAAAAATAAAAAATAAAAAAATTCTACAGTATACTATCAGAAATTCTAGTCAAAACAATCAGATGAAAGAAGGACAAAAATACAGCAAGACGGACAGACAGACAGACATTGGAGAGAAGTAAAATTACCTCTGTTTGCCAATTATGTATTGAAAACCATAAAGATTCCACAAAATATAACATGTTAGACATAATACACAAATTTAGCGACATAACAAGTTATGGTGCATGCAAAAATCAGTTCTATTTTTATACACTAACCATGTATAATGAAAAGATGAGATAAAAATCCACTTACAATAGTACTAAAGACAATACTCAGTAGTAAAATAAACCAAGGAAGAAATGTATTTGTACACTGTAAACTACACACCATTGCTGAAATTAAAAAGACACAAATAAATAGAAAGATATCCTTGTTGATGGATTGGAAGACTTAATGTTGCTTAGACATCTATACTATCCAAAACAGTGTACAGATTAGATGCAAACTTTGTCAAATTCCCAACAGGACTCTTTGGGAGCAGAAATACAAAGATTCATTCTAAAATGTATCGAGAAGGTCAACTGGCCTCAAATCCTGAAAAAGAACAAGATTGGATAACTCACACTTCATGAGCTCAAATTATTACACAACTGTGTCTAAGCTATTACAAAGCCACAATAATCAGAGTATGGTTCTGGCCTAAGGACAGACAGACAGACCAATGGGATGAAATATGGACCTCAGAAACAAACTTTCACATATATCAAATGCACTCCATTAAGGATGTCAAAACCATGTAACTGCAGAATGAATACCCTCTTGTATAGGCGGTCTTGGGAAAACCAGATACCTGCATGCTAAAGAATGAAGCTGAATTCCTACTTCTCACCATGTACAGCAATCAAGTCCAAATGGATAAAGATTTCAACACATCCCCAAATTAGAAAATTCCTAGAAGGACGCGCAGAAGTAAATCTTCCTAACATTGGTCTTGGCAATGACTTCTTGAATACAACACAAAGAGCATTGGCAACAAAAATGAGAAGACATTTGGGCCTATACCAGACTTAATTTTTGTGCATCGAAGATCATAATCAACAGGGTCTGAAGGACACCTATAGGAGAAAATATTTGGAAATCATACAAGGCACAACATTTTCTTTTATGAGTAAACTCTCACTGTGCTTCCCAGGCTGACGTCAAACTCGCAGCCTCAAATGACCCTGCCCCCTCAGCCTCCTGAGGAGCTTGTATTGCAAGTGTCCACGACATCCCTGGCTCAGAGGGACAACATCTTAAAGTAGTATTTATAATGGCATTCCTGTAGGATACAAAATCTAATAGCTGTTTGAAGTATAAGCATAGCTAGTGAAACCCAGAAAGGAGACTGAAGCATCCACAGACCAGCAAGAGAGGAAAGATTTTTGGGAAAAACAGAAAAAACTGTGTCACCAGAGCCCACTGAGACCTGGACCCAAGGAGAAAGAGCCATTCATCATAAGTATAGAAGGCTGGGACATAGACACTGCCAAAAGCAGGGGGCAAAGCAGGCAGGGCACAGGGAACACATGCCAATCACTCTCTTCTCTCATCTTGCTGTTTCACATTTTGCCAAAGCTGAACAGCAGCAGGAAAGGAAAGGGAACCAGTCAGTGCAAGGTCCAACCTCCAAGTGCTCAAAATGGACAGAAAGGGGCAAAGAATGGGAGGTTGTGGGCAGAATGGAGCTACAGCATCTTCCAATTAGGAAAAATCCTGAAGCTCATCTGGGGCAATCCTCCAAGCAGTCTACATAAATGCTCTACTTCACTGCTAGTACCAAAAATTCCACAGGGGAGGAAAGAGTACTTTCTAGGTGGAGAGACATCATTTAGTTACCAGCCACATGGAACAGCAGCCAAGCTGAGGTGGTAGGAAGTGATGGGCGAAAGGGCAAGTGCTGGAGAAGGAAGCCAAGTTAGTACTGTTCACAGTGTAAGTGGCAACTACAGCTAGCTGAAGTCTAAATGGGAAGCCCAACAGAGTGCCAGCACTCAAAGCAGCTGATCAGAACTTGGCTGACAACATTAGAACTCTGTTCCTTGTCTGCTTTTTTTTATTCCTGTGTGCCATTTAACTTTTCAGATGGGCCCTGCTCCAAGTGGTAGGCAAGATAACCATGGATAGTCTCTACTTCAAGGCCTCCAAACTTAACCCAAATATAAAATGATCCAATGAACCTCTCTCTCTCTGTCTCCTTCACTCTCGCTCTCCTCTCTCTCTCTCTCTCTCTCTCTCTCTCTCTCTCTCTCTCTCTCTCTGTATGTATGTATGTATGTATGTATCTGATGTAAAGCTCTGTCTCCACTTGATTTGCATGTTCCTTCCTGGACCAATTACTGTGTTATAGGAATATGGAATCCTGGAGTAGGTGCTAGCAAGTAGGGCATTTGGTAGATGCAGGTAGCAACTATGACTGATACTTTATCAGTCAACATGGAATAGGCAAAAGAAGAGACTCTTGAGGAAGGGATTTTAGCAGAATCCAAGAAGAGATTCATGGCACTCAACAAGGGCTACAGCTGACACTGGAGATGGAAAAGTTTTGAGAGTGGACAAAGTGGTTGGAAAAGGATAGGATGGGAGACCTTACTCTTCAAAATAAGGCTAGGGGGCCAGGGAGATGGCTCAGTAGAATAAGCGCAAGGACCTGAGTTCAATCCCCAGTTCTGAAAAAAAAAAAAAAAGACAAAATATGGCCAGGCTATAAAAGCTCTGAGATTATAGAAAAATTTATTGTCAGAGGAGGGAGAGGGAGATGGGATGAATGAAAAATGAAGTGCCAATAACTACATCTGGGCCTAAGTAGTTAAAAGCCTCTCAGTATGTAGAGATTGAATAGAGATGACAATGGACAATAGACACGCTTTAATTTTCTCAGGTAACTTGTGGAGCTCTGTACAATTATACAACATCCCCCAAATGGCTCTGGTTTTGCTGGCACGCAACCAAACTCTGAAAAGCTTAGATTCAGATAAAAGATTCAAATACATGACCCATGTACACTCAACCAACTGAGCTCAAGGAAGAGACAAAGCTGCACAAGCCATCTATGTAGGAGGCTTGTAAGCTCCAAAGTCATTTTGGGAAGAAAGGATGTTCTAGGCTACTAAGGACAGCGGTCAGTGGGAGAAACAGAAGCTCTGGGAAACACAACCAAGCCCAAGCCCAAGCGCACATGGCCCATTAAGCCCACGAGCCCTGTAGCTGCTGCTGTTTATACATTCCTTTCCTTCAAGATAAAGCCACACACATCTTCTTAGAGAAGCCTCCAGCATATCTCAGCAGTAACGAGTTATCGCACCAGTGATTTGAGTTATTCCACCCGTAGGATTCACTGGCATGTGTCCAGGGAGTGGAGGGGCTTTGATGACACTGTGCCGAGGGGCTGTGAGTACCTGAAAGCGGCAGGGGCTGTCATCTACTTCCTGTGACGTCTCTAAGTGCATCCCTTAGGGTTCATTAGAGGAACATCAAACACCGACAGCTCCAGCTGTCACTGCAGGGCATTAGGGGAACCACTGGAAGGCAGAAGGGAGCACTATAGCCCTGCAGATGGGCTCCCAAAAGGGGGCCTGGAGCTCCTCAAAAGAAGCAAAAGCGATGCCTTCTTCTTTCTCTTTTTATTCCATCCAAGCTACAAGTTTGTTGACGGGTACCACCCACAGTCAGGGTCTTCCCTGCTCACGAAGGCAGTCATGGAGCCGCACCCGGAACTGTGCTAACCAATCTACCGGGCAGATCTTACACAAGTGGGCACCACATCCAACTATCTCAGGGAGCAAGTGGCACATTTTAAGGCCACTAGTGATGAGAAATCAAAATACTACTTTGTAGCCATCTAAATAAATACCTAATTCCTCAGGGCAGGGCTATCCTTCTACAGCAAGCCACCCACACCAAGGACCTCCAGGGCCCTGTTCTCCAAGACACACTTCCGCCATCTCACCTTCGAGCCTGGCACATCAGGTACGAAACAATAACGGGTCTGCTTGGCTACATAACAGTGAAAACAAGAGGGGCGGACCCCAGAGGAGACAGTGACTCCATTTACTTTTTCCTGCAGTCACTAAATGTGGATCATTTCATTTCCTGGAATTGAACCAATCTAGCAACAACTCCACTGTGTGAAAAGCAGACAGAAGAGAGAAAAAGATCCCGAGCTTTCCCTTCCACTAGAACCTGGTGCTCCAAAGAGGGGCCATGGCCTGCAGCCACAGGATTACCTGGTAGGGTGTTAGAAATGCGGAATTGGAGGCCCCACCCTACACCGGCCAACTTAGAGAACTGCATCTCTAGCCCTCCGAGCAGTCCACACCTACGTCAGTCTGAGAAGCACTGAGTTTCAGACCCCTAAACCCAGGTTTGGATTCCCTTTCATATGAATCTTTGCTCAGTTCCTAAAATAGTGCTGCGCACATGGTCAATAGTTAATGAAAGGTTTGAGACATTCTCCCTGACACTTATTTGATCGCATTTGAGGTGAGAGGGTATTTCACAGAAACTAAACCACGTTAGCGCATAGCTTAGACAGAGACAGAAGTGCACCAAAAACAAGCAAATAAAACAATTTCAGACATACACACACAGCTCTGCCAAGCGAGACAGATGGGCATAGTAATTCTCCTCACTCCACCCCCCGCCCATAATTCTTCCTCCCGTCCTCACTTCTGCTGTCCTTTGTCTGAACTGGCACTAAGCTCCTTTGCTGTCTGGCTTCTGCCTCAGAGACATGGTGGTGCCACACAGCTTGCTAATGTCCTTTGCAGCTGACCCTAAAAGCCAGCGTCTCTGGAGATGCTGTGCCTCTAAGCCAAGAAAAGCAACAACAAAAAAATCACGGCTTGTCAGCACTTCTTCCTTTTTAGACAATGACCAATGTATCATGGTAACCCAGGGCATGTGACACTTCTGACAGGACCCGGCTTTACACACAGCCATGAAAACTCAGGCCTTCCAGCCCTCATTTTCCCCTCTCTGTTCAACGCCATACACCGCTTGAAGGTCCAAGGGCCAGGGGCTGGTAAATATTTATGGATTAACTGGATTCTGCCACAACATGATTATGGATTCCAATGACAGCAGCACTGAATGAGTAATAATGTCCCCATCTGTCAGACACTTACGCTGTCCTTCCAACAACTCTGTGGAGTCATTAGCCTCCCCCATGTGTAAGTGCGGGAATGTGAAGCTGTTCAAAGTTGGATAACTTGCCTGGGACATAGCAAAGGTAGAATTCCAGGCCACACTGGCCCAAGTCAAAGTCTCCTAACCACAGACAGTGGGCGGTCTCACTTGTGAGGAAACACTAGACTGACGGAGGAGCAACCTTTTACTCTGTGTGCTCCTATCAGGATCAGATGGGATTGAGGACATGAAAGCGTTTATAAAAATAAGGAACTAGAAAACACGAGGAGTAGGGCTGGAGAGAGAGCTCAGCAGCAGCAGCGCCTGCCTGGCAAGTGTAAGGTCCCAAGTTGATCCCTGGTACTAAATAAATAAACAAACATAAGAATTTTATACATTAAGCTTGTGTCCAACTAGCCCTCAGTGCTCTACAAATGGCAACTCCACACATGAAAAAATGTTCCCCTTTTTAATTACAGATATCCCGTTAATTTTTACTCACAAAATTAGAACACATTTTGCAAAGATTTGCCATGTTGTTGGTAAAGATACTTTGAACCTGGATGTTATTGGTAGGGGCACAAGTTAGCTATCTTTCTAAAAAGCAGTATGCTTCAAGGCCTTCTTGGGGTGCATCTGTGGCACTACGACAGCTGCTTGCCTAACACTCAAGATGCCTCCAAAAGTCACATAACTTAGCCGGGAGTGTAGCTCAGCAGTGGAGCATTTGCTAGCATGTGTGAGCCTCTTGGTTAGACATCCAGAACTGCCGGGGGGGGGTGGGGAGAAGAGGACATCCTTTCTTTCTTTCTTTCTTTCTTTCTTTCTTTCTTTCTTTCTTTCTTTCTTTCTTCCTTCCTTCTTCCTTCCTTCCTTCCTACCTTTCTTCTTCATCATTTCTTACAAGGAAAAATAAATGAGGATAAAAATTTATCTATGAAGAGAGCTTCCCCATAGATTCTGGGGCCGGATTGCTTGGGTTTAAAATCCAGATCTGTTGCTTACTAGTGGTGTGATCTTAGACAAATCTCTGTGATTTGGTGTTTAAAATGAGAACAATAATAATGACACTGAGCTCACTACTTTGCTAGTTAAATCAGCTCTTGTATGTGAAGTGTTTCACCCAGTGCTTGGCACAAAGTCAACCTGACATATACTGCATCTATTACTTGTTATCTCACCGTTATCCATGACAATGAAATCTGTCTGTACAAAACACTTAGTAACATATCCTATGGTACAGACATAAAATTGAGTATCAGACAGCCACTAAGGATCAAGTTGCAGGGGATGGGGTTGTAGCTCAGGGTGCTTGCCTAGCCTAGCATGAGGCCCTACATTCAACCCCCAGCACTGGAAAATAAATAAATAAGGAAAAAATTTTTAAAAAGAGGCTTTAAAAGAATATTTAAGAATATGTAATACAAAGTTGAAGAAAGGAAACAATGGTTAAATGGGTACTTTCTACAAATATAGATGCATAGAACACAATTGGTAAGAATTACATTTAAAAGTAATAAATGGGCTGAGGAGATAGCTCAGCGGTCTAAAAGCCTGCCTGACAAATACAAGGACTGTGGCTAGATCCTCAGTACAGCCTGCCTGGTAGCGCATGCCTATAATCCCAGCGCTGGGGAGGCTGAGTCAGGAGGATTCCTATAAGTCTGAGCTGCATAGTAAGACTCGATACCAAATAAATAAGATTATTTTAAAAAGTAATAAAGGATGTAGCACGGTGGTGGTATAGGGCTGGGGGTTTCTTCTTTATTCTTTTTTTTTTAGGACAGGGTGTACAGGGTGTACAGGGTCTCACCAGGTACATAGTGATCCCCCTATTTACAGCCTCCCAGGATTACAGGCGCAGGCCACCAGGCCCAGTCTCAATCGCTGCCTCAGCGAGGCCCGGTAGCCCTGGGATGGAACTCACTGGGATTGAACTCACTGTGTCTGCCTAAGCAGGTGCTTTAGTCCGCTGAGCTATTTGGCCGGCCCTCTTCTTTATTCTTTTCTGTGTGTGTCTGAAACTCCTAGAGCCCGGCAGTGCCTTATGCTTCAGTAGGTATATGCGTCACCTGGCAGTCTTCCTTAGATGTGGCTCCTGTGTCAGTCAAAAGGACTGAGAGTTTGCAGACCTTGTCCTTCGAGCAGGCCCCTGAGTGACGCCGGTGCTGCTGGCCCAAGGCGTACACAAGGAGCAACAAGCTCTTATTCTGTGCACTGCCAATGCGAGCATTAGCAGCAAGTTTTTAGGGAAGAGCAGCAGACCCCACAGGAGAGCGGCTCAAAGGACAGGCTGCTGCGAGTTTCTGATTTAGGAGATGTGCGGTGAAAAACCAGAACTTGCATGGCAAACAATTTCCCAGATGAAACTGATGCCACAGATGTAGGAAACACTTTCTTTAAATTTTGTTCTTAGCGTGGTAAAGGAGGGGAAGGCACTAAAATACGGCTGCCGTCTTCACTGGGTACAAAATCACATTCAAATTCTTCATCCTTGGTCTTCCACAGCTCCCCCTAACCACTTCCACTTAGACCACAAAATCTAACCACACACGTTAATTTCAAACATTCCAATTTCTGCGATTTCCCCCTCTGGCTGACAGGTCCCACCGGTTGGTCATTCCCAGATCCTACCAGTCTTTCAAGGTCCTCAAAGGTCAACTGATCCCAAGCCTCGTAAACCACCATTACTCATGAAGCCGCCCCCTGACCACTGCGCTATTCTTGACACTTTGTCCCGTGCTCCCCGGTGACACTTTCCCATCTCATATGGTCTGGTGACTGCTGTAGGTAGTGTCTCTCCCAAAGGACTGGGAGTTTTTAGGGTGCCGGAGTAACTCGCCTGTCAACGTTTGCGTGTTGGCTGTAGGAAATCCCCAGCAGACAGCTGATAATCGGGGCTCACAGAAAGAATGGAACGGATGGAGCCGCGTGCGGAAGTGCACGGAGGAGTCCAGGCATGGAAACTGGAGCCTCGCACTCGCAAGCCTGGTGACCCTGGGAACAGGTGTCTCGGCCGCAGCGGTCTGTGATTCATCGGCACAGCTGCGTGCACACAGAGCGAAAGCGCAATCAGGCGCCAGGAATACAGCGCCCCACGCGCCGACGTGCGCACCGTGTTCTGGGCGGCCCAAGACACACCTCGGCCACAACCTGGACCCACAAAAAGGAGCACCTGCCGCTCAAACTACGAATGCCTCACGGGGTGAGGTGGGATTAAAGCCTTGGCCTGTGCCTTCTTCCCTTGCTTCTTGTAGAATCCGTTCTTAAGAAATCTATGGAAGGTGAGTCTGCCTGCGTTCCGACACCGCCATGCCCTCTAAGCACACACACGCACAAGCGCACACGCGCGCAAGCACACAAACGCGCGCGCGCGCACACGCGCCCTTCCCCCCTTCGTCTCTTTCAGGCTCGGCGCGCCTCCAAGAGCTGGGCTGAATGGGAAAGCGCAGGGCTGTCTTTGTCATTACTCTTTCCCTCCTCGGAGCAGGCCAAGCTCCTTCCGGGCCAGCGACCGTCGCTGTCACCCCGATCGGGCCCGAGGGGCCCCCAGACCGATAAGCCCGAGGCGCTCGCGCCAGGGTGCGGGGGGGCGGAGGCGGGGCAGGGCGGCGCGGCGCGGGGGAGGCGGCGCGG
>NW_004524583.1:29244927-29256612 GCF_000260255.1 Octodon degus
GGCAGCGCAGGGGTCCCCGCGCGTGGCCAGGCTGGGGCGGCGGCCGAGCCCGCGGAGCTCATCCGGCGCGCGCACGAGTTCAAGAGCCAAGGGGCGCAGTGCTACAAGGACAAGAAATTCCGCGAAGCCATCGGCAAGTACCACCGGGCGCTACTCGAACTGAAGGGGCTGCCGCCGCCGCCCGGGGAACGGGAGCGTGACCTGCGCGCAGCCGCCCCGGCCGGGGCCCCCAAGCCCGGTCGCCTCTCGGAGGAGCAGAGCAAGACGGTGGAGGCCATCGAGATCGACTGCTACAACAGCCTGGCAGGTGAGTTGCTGCGCCCGCAGCCGCTCCCGCGCCCCCTCCCGCCCTCCAGCCCGGCCCTCCGCTGCGGCGGCGCGCCCGGTGCAGCCCGCTCGGCTGTGACCGCGCCGCCCGGGAGGGGAGGGAGGCGCTCGGGAGAAGTGGGACTTTCGGGAGACGGCCGTGGTCATCCCGCGGCCCCTTTCTCGAATCCATCGTCACTGTCGCGTGGAAGTGGCCTCACGGATGCAAGGCGACCGGCTGGCCTGGCCACCGCGGAGGACTCGGGTCCAGTGTGCAGAAGCAGCCCCCGCACCCATGGCTGGCTCAGGGTCCCCGGGGAGGGTCCCCAGGGCTGCTCCGCGCCTGTCCACCCTCCTCGGGTGTCACCCGCTCAAGAGTTTACCCTCGCCTTCTTCCCACAGAGCTGCAGCCCTCTGGGTAAGGCTCTTCCCCAAGTTGTGTGGCACCGGTAGCAGAGGGGAGTTTGCCACAATGTTTTCAGCATCTTTAGCAAAATGGATTCCAAAATGTCACTTCCTTCTCGCTGAGCTCGGGGCTCCCTGTTGGCAGGTGAAGACGGCAGTCTCAAAGGGAATCTAGTTCCCAAGGTTCCTCTTAGTCTCTGCGGTGTCCTGGGTCTCCTCCTAGGAGTGGAGGAAAACAGGGGGGAGGGGGAGAGCTGAAGGGGGGGGGTTCCATTGGGCCAAGAAGGGGTACATTCCAGTCTTCACCCTGGGGATGAGGCCAAAGCCAGGCATTAAAACACTTTGCCTAAAGCACTGAAAACGTAAAGTCTGTAAGAAAGGAAGACTTTGGGGTTTTCTGAGCCCTTCCTTGGAAGAGATGGAGATGCTGGCAGAGGGGAGGCTGTTATGTTTGAAAAGGAATATCTCTTTCTGCCACCCCATTGGGTAGGATTTTGGTGGGATCAAACATCTCTAACGCAATAAAAGCCCATTTTTCTTCGTTTCTAGCCCTTGAAGTTGTCTAAATCGCTATGGACTTAAGCAGGGAAGATAGGCAGTGTGACAAGCTGTGCCCAGGATGGTGGTTGTGTCTGTGGCCCAGAGCCCTGGGGATGACAATCCGGCTGGTTACCCACTTATACCTGCTCTGTTCCCAAGTGCACAGAGACCTACTGTGTTCCCTTGAGGTTTCTCAGTCTCTCTCCACCTTCCCTTAACGCCGTGTCCAGTGTCATCTTTAATCAGGTGCAACCCAGGCTAGAGAAGCACTTTGCAAATTGCTAAGTAATTCACAAACTGAAAGTATCAACAACAATAGTAACACTCCCAGGTGCGGCAGAAAGGGTGCTACCAATAGTGGTATGATTACTAATGGCCTCAGATGATGTGATAGTAGAGCAAAGAGGGCCCATTTCAATCCATTACTAGATACAGCCTGATGCTCTTTATTTCCTGTAAGTCTCCGGTGCACTGTACTGGCTGCTGTCCAATGCATAGTTTAAAGCACCAGCAGCCAGTACAGAGCAGCTGTGGGCGGAGGGAGCGACACTGGATCACTAATGCAGTGATTCCTGAGTGGTAATGGAGCCTTGCGTTCAGTGTTATCCATGCGTCCTAGGACTGCCCGCGCCCGTGCTTTTGACTCCCAGCCAGTGAGTAGCACCGCCTGCTCCTCCCCGCCCAGCAGTGGCTACATTTGCACAGTGAAACCAAAGATGTGTCCTTGGCTGGGAGAGCACAGTCGGGGTGGGGCTGAGATCTGAGGGGCTCCTCTACTTCCACCCCGCCCTCCCCCCTCAGAACACTTCAGAGGAGAACTCTCAGGGCAGCTGCAGCCTACCCCTCTTCTGCCTCTCGCTCTCCAGTACCCTCCAATCTTTGTCTTTTTGAGACAGGGTCTCACCATGCAGCTCAGACTGGCCTTGAGATCACTTTGTAGCCCAGGCTGGTCTCCAACTCACTGCAAGCCTCTTGCCTCAGCCTCCCAAGTGCTGGGATTATAAATGTGCACTACCACGCCCGGCTACTCATTAATATTAATACTCTGCATTTTAAAATCTGTCTGAAAGAACAGGATCATCAGTTTTTGGAGAGCAAATTCAAGGCTCCACAGCCACTCAAAAGCAGTGTTCCTGTCATCAGGCCTGCATCTTCAGGCCTCTGTTTCCTGGAACCCAGGTCCAGGCAGGTGCCCGAGCCATCGCTTTAGGAATTCTTTTAGGAGCTCTCAGCCCTGGGAACTGGGAGAAAGACATGCAGTGTCTGGTTCCAAATATTGTGAAGTTTCACATAAGAGAGAAAATAGGGATTATAAGCTGAGCTGTCTCCACAGTGAAAATCTGTGTCCCAGGAAGAAAATTCAGCTGAGAGGAGGGTTTCACAGGTCACCTTGGGGAAGAAGTAAAAGCCCAACACTGCTTCCCTTTGGCAACATGCATAAACTCAGTTACCACTATCTTAAGAGTCCTCACTGATAGCAAGGCATCCTTTTTGGAGGATTATGCAAGTAACAGATACCTGTAATATGTGTTTTCTTTTAGAAAACACCAGCATTGTAAGGAAGCCAAAACCAAGTTACCCCTAATCCCACATTCCTAAAGAAACCCCTTGTGGTATATTTCCTTCCTGTGTATAAATGTAAACCATGTACAAAGCTGAGCTCCTCCTGCGTATTGGCATCTGTCTTGCTTTTAACCCCACTTATCCTGTGAGATGCCTTTTTACATTGCATTAAAATATTTCCACGGAGATGGTTTTCACTGGTAGCCGCAACATTTTAAATGTGATCTGTAGTTATCACCAGATAGAAAAGGACGGATGACCGCTGCTGCTGACTTTAGAGCCGGAACAGGGCAGTGTGGCCACAGGCACCGTTTTCGCTGTGTGCCTGCTAGAGGCAAGGAGACCAGCGAGTGCTGTTTCATTCAGGTAGAAAGGCAGCTGACCCTGCTCTTGGGCCTCGGGCGCCAGCTGAGCAGCCCAGTGGTCTCCAGACATTACACTGAGAACATTTATCAATGTCTTGTCCTCCTTCCACCAGGAACCATCCGTGGCGACAGCCGCTTGCAACGCAGAGGAAACTTGGGCTCACCCAGAAATACCTGGAGGATTAGGCTGTTGCCAAGGGTAGCTGTGCTCTAAGCAAGAGGCAGTTGTGAGGTTTCTGTGAAAAGAAAAAAAAAAAAACCTAGGCCCAGTGAATCCTTGTGCCCTCCCAAAGGTGCCAAAAGAATAGTAAGGAGGCAACTAGAAGGCACTAAGAGACATTAGTCTGAAAACTTGCACGGATGGCCTGAGGGACTGCGTGATAGTAGCCCAGGTGTGGTCCTTTCTGACGTGGATTTCCTCTCTGTTGGGAGGCATCTGGCCAGTGGCATAGGGCCCATGGACTGATTCTGCATGTTCCATAATCTAAGAAATTCAAAGAAAGAGATGGGGAGAATTCTGCCTTCACATAACTCTAAATGTCACATGAGTCTGATACAATAAGTAGAAAAGATATTCTGATCTCCCTGGGAGACGAGAATCTGCTTCTTACTGAGGCCACAGAGCAGTTGTGCATCGGCCTGCTGATCAGCTCTCGTTGACCTTGAACAAAACACAGGGCTCCTTGGGGCTTTGGGATCCCTTGAAGGGCAGCTCCTTCTGCTCTACATCTGTTCCCGTGGAGCTGTGGTGGCCCCATCTGGTTTTGGTCAAAGGGATGTGACACCTCATGGCTTCTTTGCTATTTTCAAATGATGCTCAAGGTCCAAACACCAGCGGAGATGAGTGCCCGCAGAGCATGGCACTGGGCCCACAGGCTGAGAATGGGTGTCTTTATCCAAAACATGGGCATCTTGGACAAGGCCCTGCCACTTCGTTCTTCATGTCTGTTTATTTAGATCTAGGTTTGGGCAATTTGTCTTTGTTTTCCGAAGGGGCAAATACTATCCATTGGTCTCAACGGAAGCTGCAAAATGGATGTGATGTGGCATGGAAGGGAGACTGCACTGGGAAAGGCAGGGACAGTATCTTCTGAAACCAGATTTATTAGTGCTATGGGGTGGCATGAAGTCGCAGGAGCAGGGCCAGATGCCTAATTTGTGAGACCCCACACAAAACGCATATGTGGGGTATTTGTTCAAAAAGCAGGCAGCCTATATAACCAGGCACAAGGGCCGGGAGATGGCTCAGTGGCATAAACACCTGCCTGGAAAGCCCAAGGTCCTGAGTTTGATCCCTGGTAACAAAAGGAAGGAAGGGAGAAGGAAGGAGGGAGGGAGGGAAGGAAGGAACCAGCCACAGTAACTATTCAGGAAATGGAGGCAGGAAGATTTCTAGCCTGGGCAACTTAGCAAGATGTTATCCTCACACACACAGAAAGAAAATCATGTCACTGATGGTACTAAAGGATACAATTTAGGTAAGTTATTTTCTTTTCACCATGATTTTTTTTTCTCCTTGATCTCGATACCATTTTCTGGTTGCTATTTAATGTCCCTACAAGACAATTACAAATTTAACTTTTTGGCATGAATTTTAACTATTCTTCTACGTGATGGACGATACCAGTTTTAAATGAAAACGCAAGCACACTTGCCCTGTATGTGAAAGCATAGAAATCACACAACTTACATTTCGCAGCCTCTGCGTTCATTGCAGTTCATTCCTAGCAGGATGGTGGAAACACTGCACGGAACAGCATGTGCCGGAATTCTTTACAGGCATATTTTAAATGAATATTCTCTATGCATACTTTCTACCAAGCTTTCTGATGACCATGAAAAGGAGAAGGAACTGTAAATTTACGCTGCTCTTCTGTCATCCCTTTTGGCCTCAGTGGTACGGTATCTCAGCATGTGATAGTCTCTATACACTTAGATGTGTGATTTGCTAAGGTTCCTGGGTCATTTGTATTTCTTAAGACACCATTCTTTCTTTCTGCATTTGAAGCAATTTCTGGTTCAAACAGAAAGCATGGCCTCTTCACATGTTAGACTGTCTCCTTAGCAACACCTTTTCCTTGTATTTGAATCTTCTATTGAGCCTCGATGAACTTTCATATCTCTGTTCTCCTAGAATCCGGCTCACGTAGGGTACTTACACATGCGTACAAGATAGGGGTGAAGCCACCTTCATAGGGCTCCGAAGACTGATACTGCATCCACCTGCCTTACGTATGCACGTGTTCTGCTGTCTCATCAGACTTCACTTTCAAAACGCAAATTTGGTGATAAAATTCTGACAGATTTCAAGATGTCTGCAGAAGGGCATGAATGGTCCCCCTCGAAGCAAGCCGTCAATGGGACAGGTGACTGATTGCATGGATACATTCAAAGTGGACAAAATTAAATAGAGATTCTGAGGCGGACTCTAAGGAAAAGGGATACTCACCAAGAACGGATGTGGAACCAGAGATCTGAGCATATAGATGGGTGAAAGAGGGCTGGAGAGATAGCTCAGCAGTCTAAGTGCCTGCCTGGTAAGCACGAGGACCTGCGTTCAATCCCCAGTACCGCATACTGTGCCAGCCCTGGAGCCCCGGGTGCTCTGTGCTGGCCCTAAAACCGGGCGTGGTGGCTAAGACAGGAAGATCACTATGAATCTGAACTGTATAATGAGACCCTGGATCTAATAAACAGATAAATAAAAAGAAAAACAAAAAAAAAATGGGTGAAAGACAAGTGCAGAAACTCAGTGGTACAAAGGATGTCAGGGGCTAGAGACGGACCTGGTGGCCAGAAGATGAGTTTCTGGGGTGACCTTGGTCAGAGGAAGGGAGAGGAGAAGAGCCTCTGCTCAGTGGTCGAGCCCTTCTTGGGGCTTGAAATTGTCCCCTAACCCGTTACCTAGCTCTTGTACAAACATACAGTTTTACATCATACCGAAACGAGGCCTTGTCCAGCAAGATTCAGAGCAGATGGCTTCCATTTTTACAATGTAGCCAAGCTCAGTGCCAAGAGGAGTTGAACTAGAAGAGGCCAGGGTTGTAATGGATGGAAGCGGGCCTGTCTCTTTCCTTTGCCTTGACCTTGAAAAGAAAACCCAAGTTACAGACAGGCTTTCCATGTGGAAAAAAGAAAGGAACAAAATGTAAAGTGCTATTAATTAGCTAGCTCACAAGTTATATAAAATCAGAACTGACAGTAGATTTTAGGTATGACCATAAATCTTATTGAACAAGTGCATGAATTTCCTTGTCAAAAGAACCAAATTGTCCTCAGACATCAGCCAGGCATTTTCCCACAATAGGACAGTTGACTGCCACATAAAGACAGCCTTTTGCCCACCACCACCAAAACAGCTATAATAATATAATGGTCACGACAGAAAAGATTACCTTGATGGACCCAGTTCCCAGAGTTACTGGAGGTTTCAGTCCACACTTAGCTGGCTCCAAGGCAGAGCGGCACATGGCAGAGGGCAGCAGTTCATGGCGGCGGCAAAGAGCAGAGTGCAAAAGGGAGCAGCAGCAACAGTGGTTACAGAGAGGAAGTCTGTCTCTCTTAAATTGCATTCAGGCTGTCTGCCCCAGGCTGGGGGAAGTACACACACCCATAATCCCAGCAGTACTAAGACCCATAATCCCAGCCTTGGATCACCCATAATCCCAGTGGATCATGAGTTAATCACAAACTCTAGAAGTCCCCACCTCATGACTGCATGAGACTTTAGTGGGACAACTAGACACAAACCATAACATCCAGCATCTGTCTCATGTGAAGGATCTAATATATTAAATAAAACAATTAATGTTCATTGACCAACTCTGTGCTCAACCCCAGGTTTAGGAGCTGCTTATGCAGCAGTAAACATGAAGGACATTGCCTTCAGTGAATTTACAGGTACTTTATGTAATTTCACTTAATCTACACAACTTTATGAGACAGAAAAAGCAATTGGAACAATTAAGCCACTTGCATGGCTATGTAATAGTATGTGGAAAACTGGGGTTCTTAGTTGCTAGATCTGTAGCTCCAAATCCTGCGATCTTAGCTATTCACACCACAGCATCCATGTTTAGGAGTTTCTTTAGGAATTTGCCTCCTCGAAATGTCTATCGGTTCATCTCTTCTCCATTTGAAGGACTACAAAACACATCTCAGCCGTGTTACAAGGATAAGCCTTGACATTTTTAGGACACCTCCCTTGTCCATCCTGCAGTCATTTCTCCTGGAGGTTAAACATGCCTTTACTGAGACTGGGCCTTGTGCAATTAGGATTTCCATTCTGTGCCCACCCTGGGCTGTTATGGAACAAGCATCCCGTGTTCTGCAACCAGAGCTTAGTTTCCCTAGGTCTACCCTTGTCACTAGAAGAATGACCCAAGCTGTGTGGATAGAGGAGCTGGGGAGTAGAAGCTTGTAAGTTGCATAGAGGCGGTGGAAGACCCACCCATTCCTCCTTCTCCTCCCTGGCCCTCGCTGCAGGGGGTGGATTTCCGCTGAGAGGTTCTGAGCATTTAAGCATAAATATAAAGAGTAGGTGTGTGGTTCAACCTTTAACAAAGGCGCTGGACGGGGGTGGCATGGGGATGTGATCTTTGAATGTTAAAACTTCCCAGTACTCTCCAGACGTCCCCTTCCTTAAGAACATAGCGGAAGACTGACCTCATGTGAAGGGGCCTAGAGCACAAGCTCCACGTGCTCAGCTTACAAACGCAGCCTTCAGTACCATTCTGGGGCCATCTCTTCTGTCTCACATTAGTGACAACGGGAATCTGCTGGTGAGGCAGGGATGAGAGTTGGGGCAGGGCTTGTCATGTGAGCACCGCACAACGTTAGCCCTGGTCTGTAGGGCTTGGGGAGGGGCAGTGTTGGTGCTCAGTGTCTGGGATTCTTTCTCCCCCTCGCCTAGGAAATCCTGCCTGCTGGCAGCTCACACAGAGCAGCTCACTCCCTGAAGAAAGCCCACTCATTCATTTGGTCTTTGCTGCCTACGTGCGTGCTCTGGCTCACCAGAGCCCAAACTAAAGCCCATCTGTTCTCAAGACACGGAGTAGGGCGAAGGGTCCAGATTCTGCCGCTAACTCACCTCCATCTCTGGACACATTCCATCCACCTGAGCCTTCCCATCCTGGCTGTCAGCACTGGGGGTTGGGTCACACGTTCTTCAAGTCTCCTTTCAGAAGCACTGAGCCCTCTAGGATTACAAGGGGCTTGGACATTCTCCCTATCTTGGGCTTTTTCTGTCTGGAAACAGCCAGGTTTGGGGAATTAAAGAGGAGACAAGCTCTCTTTCATTCCACTTTACTCCTATGTGCTGACACATAATCATTAAAAGATATCAACTGAGATTTCTACAGAAACTCTTGCAAATTGAAGGATAAGCCAAAATAGAGACTTCATAAGCACAAGATTGCTAAAGCCGAACATGTGGTTTCTGAAAGATCTGCAGGTGGAGTTGAAGCCTGTATACATTATCAGAGCCTGAGAATTTGCCCATTGCTGCCGTCTTCCCAGATTATCCCAAAATTCAGACTTTGATTTTAACCAAGTAGTCATTCAGCATCAGAAACGTGACATTATTGGCTGTGTTAGCCCAGGAGGTCTTAGTCGCAAAAGAAGAAAAATAAGCTTTTGAGAAGCAGAATGCAGGGGCAAATGCTTCAAGGAATAGTTGCTGGCTGTTATGCCTCTCAAAGAACGCCCACCTGGGCCCTCGGCTGGAGCATCCTAAGGTGTCTGGGCTGATGTGAATCTTGGGGCTCCAGTGCTGGGTGTGTTGCTGATGCCAAGTTGGAACTGACCTCCTTCCTCTGCAGACTGCTTGGTCATGGAGACCATGGGACAATTGCACACTTGCATGCACTCCGCTCTGATCCCTCTGCAGGGAGGGTCATGTTGCCTTCTGTGCCAGTGAGGATGGGAAGGAAAAGACAAAACAAAACAGGAAGAGATAAGCAGTGTACTTAGGCCCTTAAAGCAGAGAGACAAGGTAGTGTAATGAGCCTGTGCTTAGTGCCGGGGGACCTAGGCTGGAATCCTGACTTCCCCACTTCTTGCTCCGTTAACCTTGACCAAATGCCAGCCTCTGTGAGTTTCATGTCCATGACAGCATAGGAATAAGGACCACACAGGATTGCAGTCATGATCAGACTCAGTAATACAGGCCTAGCACCATGCCTAGCATTTAATAGATGCTTCATGAATGGTGATTATATGTAAATCCAACTCCTACTCTGATGTGTAGGAAGACAGAGGAACGTGTGTGGCAGGGGAGGAAGGAACGTGAGAAGTGGGTGAGACAACAGAGACAGAGAGGTCTGTCTCATTACGTGGCTGCAGGGTAGGAAGGAGAGCAAATGTGACCCATTGCCTTTTCTGCCTAGTGCCTTCCTGGGCCGCAGAAGCCCAGGAAGAACGGATCAGCCTTCCTCTGCAGGGCGGGCCAGTGAGCTTCAGTAGGACCCAGGACCTTAGGGTCGGGGGTCTATGCCGTTTTCCACCTTCTCGGGGTTCAAGTCAGTGCAGGAACTGCTTAGACACTGCCCAGCTCCAGGCAGACCTGGCCTCCAGCCTGAGGCTGTGACAGCAAAAACAGCCATGCAGCACGTTACTGCTTGTTCTTGGCTCATTCCCACCCTGGCCCCGGGGTTTCCCGTTCCTTCCTTAGAACTGAACCTGCAGAGCTTTAGGGTCTCTCTACACTCAGACAGATTTGGACTCTGACAGCAGAAAGTAAGGACTTGCTGGGAGGAGAAGATGCCTGCTGTGGTTGGCCGGGGCCCTCGGGGGAGCCTACAGGGAAGCAAGCACGCAGGAGGCCAGGGAAGCAGAGGCCCGCGCTCTTGTGCACAGTGTGGGTGCTTCCCCTGCCCCCAGGCTCGCGTCCTTCTACGTGTGGGATGAAGGAAGCCCTGGCTCAGTCACGCATCCTGGGATCGAGAGCCCTGGAGCTCAGGTCCCCCAACCCCTCGATGGAGGCTCCCCCTCCCAGAATGCCCCCAGTCTTCTCACAATCCCAGCAATCCCCAGAGAACCTTGTTCAAGGGTAATGGAAGTAACAACAGAGAAGAGAGCTGCCCTGGGATGCCTGGGCAGTGCCCTCCATAGGTCAAGGAAAAAGAAAGCCCCAGAGAGGATCTCCATGGGGCTTAGCTCCTTGAAGACCAACCCCTTATTTCCTGAGTAAACTGGAGACAGTAAGCCTTGCAGGGGGCCAGCTGAAGTCTGTTTCTCTATAAATTTTATGCACATGTGCATGTGGTAAGGAAACAAACCAAAATAGGGGAGAGTTGTCGTGTTGGGGTAGGGAATGGCAAGGGACTTTAGTCTTGTGATTTCTGGTATTTTCTCCATAACGTCTATGTTACAGTGTTGATGCTTTGGGGGTGCTGGGCATCTCACCCAGGCCTCCTGTATAGCTCACCTGCCACTGAGCTACAGCCCACAACCCTACGATCACAACGTTTTCCTTCTAGAACGGGAAACCTAAGAAACCGTGCCCGTTAGCATTAGGGCTTTGGAGAGAGCATGGCGGGCAGGTATGGAAGCACATCCTGGGGCTTTCCTGTTGTCACTCTCTTGCACACTCCATTATACCCACCGTACCAGGCTCTAAAGCAGCTTCAAATGCCACCAAAGACTATGGGCTTCTGAGGGAGCTCACATCTCAAAATGTGAAAATTAGAGATTCTTCAACCCTAAAATTCATTTGCACATCACACTGTCAGGCTCTTCTTTCTAAGAGTGCATCTGTTTTCACTAACGTATCCCAAACATATCTGGTGACATCATGGAAAGATGGAAGGGGCAGTGGCAATAGGGATACATCACCGGGGTCACTGAGGAATGACAGGAAAGGTGGTCAAACCAGAAGAGGCATTCTTCACTGTCCAAAAGGAGAACAAGATAGAGCCCCATCCTCGACAGCCTTCTGTTTACAAACCAAAGGAGGATACAAGTGAAAACTGCACCAATCAACAGCCGCATTATCCTTTTCTCTCCCTCCTGTCTTCTTTTATCAGCACAAGATCAAGAGTGAAAACTAAATAGCTCAGCGGGTTAAAGAGCCTGCAAGCAGGCGCAGGGGCAGGGGTTCGATCCCTGGGCCTGCTATGCCGGCCCTGCCTCCCAAGGCATGCTGAGAGTGCAATTGAGACTGGGCGTGCTGGTACACACCTGTAATCTCAGCTCTTGGGAGGCTGTAAAACAGGCGGATGGATCATTATGAGTCCAATCTAATAGTGAGACCCTGAACATCCTATAGACCCTTCTCTAAAATTTAAAAAAAAAAAAAGTGAAAACGAGGGTCCCTGAATGGGCTAAGTTAAGGTCATATCAAAGGTTTGCCATAACAAAGTGAGGTAAGTGTCTTTCCTCTTCCACAGTGTGTCAAAGAGCTTAGCTGAACTTGGGCTTGGTATAGCATCGCTTCCTTGAGCAGATCCCAATATCCCTTAAAAGGTGGTCCATGGAGGCCTTCAGCTGACTAGCCCTGCTCTCTCAC
>NW_004524583.1:29258472-29277290 GCF_000260255.1 Octodon degus
GTGTTCTGTAACTTGACTTTGGAGGTATAAGAAAGGAACATACTTGTGATAAAATCGTGTATCACACACACACACACACACACACACACACACACACACACACACACACACAGAGGGAAATCCGAATGTACCTGTGGATCAGTTCAGGGTCACTGTCATGGTCAGCTGTCATGAAGGGAACTTGATTAAGGAGTATAAGAGATCTTACAGAGATTTCTTACAACTCTATGTGCATCTACAATTGTCTCAAAAAATTTCACATAAAAATAATGACTTGGGGGTTCATTCTACAAGCATTATCCAGGCAGGGGCTATTTCAAGAAGAAATCAGAACTAGTCATGCCAGCTCTCTAGTAAAATAGCAGTAGATTGTCAATGAAAGTGGAGGCGTTGGTGGTTTTAGAAATTAAAAAGAAAAAGCAGCAGCAGCAGCAATGGAGCAAACCCCACTATTTTGTTTACCTGATTTCTGTTTTCCCTCTCAGTGCCGTGGAGCAGGGCAGAAGACCCTGCGGGACTGTAAGGGAAACTTCCCAGTGACAAGTCACCCACATGCAAAGTGAGCTCGGCATTATTAAACAGAGTCTTACCTTGAAGCCTCACAAGAAGCAGACCTGTGCCTCGAGGATGTCTGATGTAGGAACTGAGTTAGAAGTTACCACAGGGGCAGGTGAGCATCTTAGGGAGGCCAGACATGTAGCGATCCAGAGCTCATTCTCTGTGTCATAGGCCTGCGTTCAAGACCTGGCTTTACATGTATTAACGTGGTGGCCTTGGGCAAGTGGCTCAACTTCCCTTAGGCCTATTTTTACTATCTGAGAAATACACAAAATACCAGAACCTTCCTCCTCTAGGCTGATGTCAAGATTAAAGGAGGTAGTGTTTAGAACAGCTTGGCCCATCTGTGCCTGCTGCAACTGCCTGCTCTTTTCTTGCCCTTCTGAGAACTGCCTGCTACTGCAGGTCTAGGTTCTCCTGAGCTTAGTGTGCAGCACCTTGTCCTTCTGCCCTTCCAAATCTCTTTGGACTGGAATCTTGTTTTATAGTAAGAGATTTTCAAATTACTAAGACGAGAGATATCCACCATGTCCCAAGTAGACACCAGCAGAGAACAACTGTGCACAAGTGCAGATGTCCCAGCTTCGGTGGCTTGTCTAGGCTGGGTAGTCTTGGGACTCCCAGTGGTTGTCCTGGGCTCCCCGAGTTCATCCACCTGGAGGACCCTAAGAAACCTGCCTCCAAACCTCAGTGTGGAGGCCCAGCCTCTTAGTCGCTCTCTTGCTGCTGTGACGCCATTCTGGAGGAAAGCTTTACTTTGGCTCAGAGTTTGAAGAAGTATAGTCGGTAGTCAACGGGTTCTAGGCAGAGGGTCACAGAGTGGAGAAACAGCTCATTGTGTAGTGGTGACAAATGACATCAAGGAAGGCCAATGCGCCTTTCAGGCCAAACCCCAGGCTTTCACCAGGCTTTGCATCTCAAATTGCATTATTAAAGCATTCATTAGTGGGCTAATCCACTGGCTAGTATCACACCCCATAATCCAATCACTTCCCCACTTATGAGCACAGGAGACTTAGGGAAGGTATCTAGATACAAGCCAGAACACCCGTTGCCCACTGGAGACCTAGCAAAAGTGTGGAGCGTGGGGCTTCACCCAGCTTTTTTAGAACTGTCTCACACTTGGGCAACACTGGTTTTCTTCATGCTGCCGGCAAGCCTTGGAAGAAAAAGACAGGCAGTGATCATGACTACCTTCATTTGGACCATTTCCAACACGAAGACCCCGAGAGGCGAAGTGTTCTAACCTCGGGACATGCAGTGAGTGGCTGAGCTGGAAGGATTGTCCTTAGTCAGCTAGCTCAGAGGTACCTAGACTGACTTGGCAACTTCCCTGCTAAAAATACTTCCCACAGGCTCTCTGGTGCTTTAGAGAGGCAGGAACTAGGCCCGTTCAGATTCATGCTTCCTGCCACAGCTGGCTCTTAGAGCTGCTAACTCCGAAATTGTGTGAACTTGGGGAATCCAGGGATTTTAGGCTCACACCTGTAGGGATCTATTGGTCTCTCAGTGTGATCCTTTGTACTCAAGAGAAACGGTGGTGGCAGGAATGAGGAAAGGATAGACAAGGAGACAAGAGCTGAGTTAGGTGGTGGCCCCTCTGCCTGGTTGGTGAAGTAAACCCAAGAAACCATACGGACATTTATTTATACCTTTGCAAAGTTAGTATCACATTACACAAGGTTGCCTAGTGACTAACAGCCAAGATTAACCAGTCAGAATGATTATCTCCAGCCTGAAGTAGCTTGACTGTTTTAGGCACTGAGGCCTAGTCCTGCTTTCACCCACTTGACCAGTTTTCCAGCTTCCGTGGCTCCCAACACCACCCAATCCATAAATCCTTCAGCCAGATTTGACTGTGTAGTGTGGTCATGGGTAGCACCGAGGGAAAGCAGGCCTCACGTCGGCGTTTGAGGGTATGAGAAGTAGAGGTTGATTCAGGCTAATAGGAAAGAAAAGAAAGTAGGGCCATGTCCCCTTCCCATGCCCGCCCTTCCCTCAGGCTCCAGGGCTATTTTCATCCTGTTCTCTACATTTACCCATCTGGATGATAGAAAATACACCTTGGAAAGGAAAGTTGCCACGTAGGACCAATCACGGAACCTAGAAGTAGGAAGCACTTGGAACAGCATGAGCTCATGTGCTCCTGCCCCAAGAAATAAGGCTGAGGAATCAGAGGGGAGGTGGAGGCCTTGCTGAGCGCAAAGATCTGTGCGTGCAGAGGGAAAACCGGCACTCCCCAGAAAAGTGGCGGTGGCTGCGGCTGACCCCTTCTCAGATTCTTTCTTCGCATGAAGGCATAACTTTGTGTATGTGCCACACATTGTGCGGAGGACTCCACGCGGAAATTTTCTCCCTATTCATGTACCACGTTTGGTAAGTGGCTTCCTCAGGAGCCACTGTTTGTGAGACTCGGTGCATGCCCCAGTCCTGTGGAAGGGGCTACACAAACACTGAACGGCTCATCTCGTTATCACAACAGCTGCCCCCAAATGGACACTAATAAGTTCATGAGCCTGGGAAGACCGGTACCTGGAAGGTCACACATGGCTGGCCCAAGGGCAGATGTGCTAAATGGCAGCGTTCTGGTCCCCTCAGGACTGTGTCTCCAGGACAGCTTACCTTATAACCAGTGCCGTATCCTGCACCTTGCTGGTGTGACTTTAATCTATTTCAGTCGTTAAATACTCTGGCACCCCTGTCAAGCTCCCCACTGCCCTCTGCCTTATTGCTGTGAGTTGGTCCTTGACATAAATTTTAAAGCAATTCACATCATTTGGTAAACTCTTTTTTAAAATTATTTATTTATTTATTTGTGTGTGTGTGTGTGTGTGTGTGTGTGTGTGGTCAGCTCAGCCCACCAGGGGGCGGGGCTGGCTGGCATGTGGTGCTGGGGGATTGAACCGCGGTCCCAGTGCTTTGCTAAGCTTGTTCTAAATAGGTGCTTTAGACCACTGAGCCATCTCACCAGCCCCCATTTGGTAAACTTTTGAGAAAAATTTTCCCCAGTAACACAATGGACTCATTGCAACAAGGCATGTTGGTTTCCTCCGGTTACTGGAAGAAACTCCTACAAACTTTAGTTTGGGAAAGTGGTAGGAAGCCTAAAGTAAGGAAACTTTGTTATTGCCAAGTTCCAGAGACGAGGACTCCAAAATTAAACTGCCACATGCCTCCCCTTTCCTAGCATCTACGGGCCTCCTCGCCTCCTCTCTACGCAATCTTTCCTTGTGCATGTCTGCCTCTCAGTTCAACTTTCCTTCTCCGACTAGAGCCTATTCAAATGGCCTCCCCCTAACTTCATTACCGGTACAGAGGTAATGGGGTCAGCTGCTGGGGTACTGAGGGTTAGGACTTCCATGGGTGCTTTTGGGGCATACACAAGATCACACAGTGCAGGAAGGCAGCCTTGCAGATCGGGCTCCTGTTCCTCACTCCCAGCCCCACACGGGGCTTTCCTTCCTGCACTCCGAGCTTCTGCATCCCTTCTGTTCAGGAGGTAAGAGGAAACTGGTGAGTCAGCCATAAGAACAGAGCCAGTGACTACCTGAGCCTGCTCTTCCTTTCATCTGATTTCCCTTCATCTCATGCCAGTGGGTGGCATTTTGCCCAGGCAGTCACTATGCCCTGTATGCACCAGGAACAACAAAACCAAAATGGGTGCCAGAGTGGGGAGAACCCGACTGTGCAGCTAAGGATTGAGCGTGGTCACTCTGGAGGGCGTTCAGCTCACCCCTTTCTCTGTCCGTGTGTGTGCGCCGCGGGCTCTTTCCATCCCTGGTGCCCTAAGTTTTTATGACCGTCAGTGCCTTTGGGAGCCAAGAAAGCCACGAGCTCTTTTCACATAATCGTCCCCAACCACCCCAGCTGGCAGTGAAGGAGGAATCTCCACAGGGGACTGATGCCTCAGCATTCACAGTCACAGCACTTGTCCTCCAAATTCACCTCGACCTTGTAAGTTGCTCCGGCTACCACTGCTACTGTCACCTTGGGCTCGTGAAAGCCTCTGTCCTTTCCAAGAATACACAGAACTGGCCTTCACTCTCTGCAGCTTGGCTGACTCCAGGCCACAGAATTTTTTCAGGCTTTTTGAAGCCCCAGAGACCAGAACATTAATATTCCCTTAATACGGTTGTCTGGGAGCCTGGGTCCCCACCACGTGTCCTCTGCAGCCCCATCTCCCGCCCTGCACCTCTTCTGCCTTGGAGTGCGCTCCTGCCTTCTGGGTCCAGGCCAAGTTCACACTCGTGTTCCTGGCAACAAGCGCTGTCTCTAATCAGTCTAAGACCTGCTTTCCCCAAACCCAGCCTGCTGTCAAGCAAGGCCTTGCCTAGAGCCTTTCCATGGAAGACCACATCAGCCAGCACCTAAACCAATCAAAAGTCCACATAGGGACTGGCAAGATAGCTCAGTGAACTAAAGCGCCTGCTTGGGTAAGCTTAGGCAAGCACAGGGACTGCGGTTCGATCCCCAGCACCACATGCCGTGCCACCCCAAACTCAGGGCTGGCTGAGCCACCCACAGAGTCCTGGTGTGGTGGTGCACGCCTATAATCCCAATGCTGGGGAGGCTGAAAACAGGAGGATCACTATGAGTCTGAGCTGCATAGTGAGACCCTGTCTTAGTTACTCTTCTCTCATTGCTGGGACAAATACCCAACACTCAAAATGAGGGGAGGAAAGGTTTATTTAGCTCATGTTACTGGAGGTTTCAAGACACTGGAGGAGAGGCTGGAACGCTGCTGTGTCCAGGATGACCCTTTCCACACCCCTCAGAAAGCACCTCTCTGGCCGCCCCCCTCCCCAAGCCGCTCATTGCTCCTGCAGCCGTGTCTGCCCATAACTTACATGAGGCTTTTTTTTTTTTTTTTTTTTTTTTTTTTTTTTTCGGAACTGGGGATTGAACTCAGGCCCTTGTGCTTGCCAGGGAAGCACTTAATCTACTGAGCCATCTCCCCAGCCCTACATGAGGCTTTGGGGAGACAACTAGACACAAACCATAACAGACCCTATAATAACCAAATGCATTTTTTAATCCATATAGCAGAAGACAATTTATCTTATAGCAGCTCTCCTGACCTTCCTAGTTCTTGCTGTCACGCCCAACAGAAAATACCTCACCTTCATGAGGACAGAATTGCTTTTAAAGAATCATGAAACAAGTTTTCTTCCATTAAGTAGTATATATTTTAGAGTTTCGTGCATGTATAATAAGGGTGTGCATCTGTAATCCCAGATACCCAGAGAGCTGAGGCAAGAGAGTGACAAATCCAAGACAACCCCAGGCAGTTTAGAAAGCCCCTGTCTCGAAACAGACAATTAAAAAAAACCAAAAAACAGACACAAAGGGCTGAGGATGAGGCCCAGGGGTGAAGTTCCCCAGGGCTCAATCCTCAGTCCCACAAAAATAGTCTGAAAAGGTGATGCGTGCCGTATCACGGAGCAGAGAGGCTGTCTATGATAAAGCTTCATCCAGTGAGAGCCCGGGTCGCACCAATGTGGAGAGATCTTTCTCCATCCTCAGTAAATTCCTAATCGCAAGCAAGATCTGGATAAAGACTCTGACTTCACGCGTGTGAAGAGCACTAGGAAAGCATGCCAGTGGCTCCCTAATGCTGGTCACTGCGAACTCCAGAGTGCCACTTGAGACTATTCATTTCTCCTGCTTGTGCTCCTGCAGCCCAGCTGCCATCATTCCATCTTTTGGATCCAGCCCTGCCTCAGACTAGCGCCCCAGACCCTCAGCGTGGACTGGAGGGACGGGGTGTCTGGATCGCTTGCCCTTCCAGCTTTGTGTTCTTACCCACCTCCTGGGACTCTGTGCATCCTGGATGGCTTCTCCAGTAGGCAAGGCTCAACCTCTCCAGTTCTCACTCTTACTCTTTCTGTCTTCTCCATCCAGAAAACACCTCCATTTACCTAGACCAGTGGTTCTTCAACAAGTGATTTTACCTCCCTGGGGCACACTTAGCAATGTTCAGAGTAATTTCTTTTCCCCCTTTGGTTGTTGCAACTGGCATTTAGTGAGAAGAGACCAAGGACATTGCTATTGTCCCGCGATGCGCAAGATATTCTCCCATAACAGAAAGTCAAGTAGCCTGAAATCATGCAGAGGTTGAAAAGCACTCAGTCTTTAGTCTCAGTCTAAACACCACTTCTTCCAAGAAGGCTTCCCTCGGTGCTTCATCAGGTGGCACGTCCGTCCTGCCTGCTGCCTTTTTGTTTTTGTCCTTCACAGCACCCACCCACTTGTGAGTACTGGAGGGCTTGGAGCACTGGGACCCGAGGACAGAGCAGAGTCTGGTCTACCCCACCCGCCATTCCACTCTACTGGGCAGCCAGGGCAATCAGGTGTCATATTCTACCACTTGCCTCACAATGTGGAGGGCAGCGGTCTCGAAGATGACCTGTGTTTCTTTCCAGGGGTTCTGAGGACTTCCATGAGCCTCAGGCACAAGCCACGGACACCCCAATGGGCAAAGGTCATCTTAGGAGCCTGACACAAATGGGCTGACCCTCATTCCATCACCTTCGACCTGGGTAGCCTTCAATGAGTCACTTAGTTTCTCTGGAACCCCCTTGCACCATCTGTGAAAGAAGTTTAGAAATCAAATATGCTTCATGGAGTTGTGAAGATTAAAAGACGCAGAGGAAGCCTTCCTGGCTTCTGCCCCTTTCAACCCACCTGCATGTAAAGTATGGAGCGCCAGTCCTGAGCCTGGGTACGGAATTAATGGTGGAAGAGAGCACGCCCGGGCAGTGCACGTGTGCTAAGGGCCCACCACAAACCCCACGCCCTGGGCAGTGGCTGCAGGGACGGAAGGAACTGTGCGCAACCCTTCTTAGAAGTCCTTCAGCTCTCAGATGCGGCTCCAGGTGTCCCTTTCCCTGCCCGTGGGCTTGCTATGGGTACCATAGCACTGCGCCCAAGCAGAGAGCGAGGCTGCAAGACCACGTGTGGGTGGGTCGTGGCAACCTCTTCTGACAGAGGAAGCCTTCCTGGCTTTTGCCCCTTTCAGCCCACCTGCAGGGCCAGCTTTGCCCAGGCAGCAGCCTGTGTGTTGGTCTCCCTGGTCCTCCACCCTGTAAGCAGCCTCCACCATGTTGGAACCCTGGTCGCAGGCATCCCAGGTTCCACGAAAGCCCTGCAGGGAGTGAGAAGCACATTGAGCACGTTTCCTTACGTACTTAGGGAGCCGGGAGGAAGAGAGCTCTCCCACCTACAGCCTCACTGCTTCCCTCCCTTGCTATTTTAGACATTCGCAAACTATTTTTTAAAGAAGCAAAGTTTGTTTCCTAGACTGCCCAGGTCAGCAAACAGCAGTACATGTGGGAAGATGGAGGGCTGGACCAGAGGGAGCAGCAGGGCCTGTGGGGGGACCCAGCTCTGGGGAGCTCCCTGCAGGAGCCCTTCAGCTCTGCAGCGCGTACTAAGAGCCACCAGCAGTCAGTGCTGTGCATATCCGGGAACCTTTGCACAGAGCCCTTCTCTGCCTGCAGAGCGCCCAAAGGTGTGGACTCGGGAGGGGCAGTGCGGCTTTGAGCTGCTTCCAGGAGGGAGCCCCAGTGCAGCAGCAGAGCGTAGCTCCTGGGGAGCATCGGTGACCCTGGCGGAGAGCAAGCGCCGTCCTGCTGACTGGCTGGGCTTTGCCCTGCAACCAGCGAGGCCCTGTAGGCTGTCTCCTAGATCCAAGCGGCTTTGCTTCCACTCCCTCGTTCTCATTCCTTCAACTTGAAAATCCGCGTCGTTCACCGCCTCCTTCGTCTGCAAAAGAGTTTGTTCAAAATGTTCAGTGGAAGGTTCAGTGTCTTAAAAAGAAGCTCAGCCATTCTGATGCCCGGGAAGCAATTTAAGGGATCCAAACCACAGAACTTTGACCCCCGAAGATTAAAGTGGGTAACACACCTTCGTCCTGGACATGCTTCCAATCAGCACAAAGGCGTTCTCCGCACTAAGCCGCGTCTTGTTGGAAGCAGCCATCTTTGGGATGTTTGTTTTGGTTTAAGTCTCATCCTTGGCTCTTTCCCATCATGCACTACTGGGAAATTTCTTCAGCTCTCTGAGCCTCAGTTTCCTTACCTAAGAAATGGGAGTAATGGTAGTGCCTGTGTGACACTATTCTGAGGATTGCCTCAGGGTAGGTGTGTCAAGTGATGAGAAAAGCGCTTTACACCAGGTGAGTATTCAACAATTATTAGCCATGGTTGTTGTTATGTCTAGTCCAAATCGGTCACATTCAGGGTTACTAGGGGTGAAGAGGACTTCTGTGTCATTTTGGGGGATATATAACTTGTTTTTTGTTCTGTTTTGTTTCATTTTTAGTACCAGGAATCGAACTTGCAGCCTTGAGCTTGCCAGGCAGGCACTTAGGCCCCTGAACCATGTCCCCAGCCCCGGGATACATAATTTGGCCCATAACACACAACTAAGTGTCTTGCGCAAGGCCACATAGTGTGTTAGGAATAAAACTGGTCCTGAAGCCAGGATTGTTAGGTGGCGCCTTCCTTGTCACAAACTCCAAGGAAAAGCCCCAGCATTGCCAAGCTTGCTCTGGAAGGAAGAAGAAGGAGCTAGAGAGGGACATTTGGGACGTGCTACCTTTGCACTGGTGACCTTCTCCCCACCTTCTCCCATCATCCGCAGCCTGCCTGCTCCAAGCCGAGCTAGTGAACTATGAGCGAGTCAAGGAGTACTGCCTCAAAGTCCTAAAAAAGGAAGGGGAGAACTTCAAGGCCCTTTATCGGTCTGGTGTGGCCTTCTACCACCTTGGGGACTACGACAAAGCACTGTACTACCTGAAAGAAGCAAGGACCCGACAACCAACAGGTAAGGCCGCCGTTGCTGCTTCCTTACCGACAGTGCCCCGGCAGCTCCTGGACCTTCTCATTGCAGCCAAGAGCGTCTGTGGCTGGCAGGGCTGGGGAGGGGCAGAGATGCAGAGCTAGGGAGGCCCCAGGTGAGGAGACCTACTGCCCCAGCCATTATCTGGGTCTGGGTTCCAAGGAGCATGGGCACCTCTTCTCTGCATGCACACAGTAGAATGTTTGGCCTGTTCCACCTTAGTCAGTAAACACATACAGAAGTCTTACGATTGGTCACCATTTGTGCCAGGCACCAGGGTCATAGCTAACAAGACACAATACCTGCCCGTGATAAGGCCACATCTGGTTGCCGAGACAGGATCCAGGCAGTTTTGAGGCAAAGCCAGCACCCTTCGGGACCCGTGCTCTGACTGCTCCACTCCGATCCCGTGTCTCAGAGCTGGGTCACTACACCATTCATCTCGCTCGTGTGCCTTGTCTCACCCGACCATTCAGTTGTCCGTGCACCCCACAGATATGTATTGAGGGGCCTGGTGGGCCAGGGCCTGTTTTTGGTAGTGGGTACACATGATGAACAAAGAAAGTTGCCACCTTCAAGCAAGCACCATTAAAAGGGAGGAAAACAGACAGCGTCCAACTGGACGGAGAGATGGGGTGTTTTTTATTTAGGATTGTAAAGTACAGGAAAAGGAGTCCAGCTCTAGACGAGGTAGTCGGAAAGAGCTTCTCCAGGGAGGAGACTTTCACACGATGGCTTGGGCTTGATGTTGTCATGGTTGTTGTTGAGCTGGTTGATTTGTTTGCTTGCTTGTTTCTGTGGCATTAGGGATTACACCCGGGACTGTTGCACTGAGCTACATCCCAGCTCTTACTATGTTTTTATATTTTGAAACAAATTCTTACTAAGGGGCCCAGGCTGGGCTCAAACTTGTGGTCTTCTTGCCTCAAGTGCCCAAAGTGATGGGATTAGAGGTGCCACAACCAGCTGCTTCACTTTTTTTAATGTAATCCTCCTTCTGTGGTGTTTTTAAGAACTTTAGGATCAATTTGCAAACCGCCAAATGTGCAGTTTTTTCTCTCAGCCTTTTAAAAGAATACCTCTTTATTATTATGTGTTATTTTTTTCCTGATATGTAAATTGCGTCCCATCAGTTGCCTGGTAAGCAGTGAGGAGTAAGAACTGGCCTCCTCAGCCGTCTTCCTGAGCACCTAGCTCTCGTACTGTCCTGAATGCTGTGTGATGCTTCGAGCATAATCCGGTGTTAATTTCTGCTCCTGGAAGTAGAATGACTGTACCAGCTCACCCGGCAGTGCTGCCACCCTTGGGCGTGCAGAGGGAGGCAGTATTCCATGGCGTGTCTGCTTGCGTCCTGCGCGTGGCATGTCCTGCTAGCTTAAGGACCAGAACTGGGGAGAGGTGCCCCATTTGTGTGAAAATGGTGGACCCTACTTATGAAGACAAAAATAGGACATCGAAGCAATGACATTTACAACTGCTCACGTAAAGAAACATATTCACCTAATTTTTATTGATCATTGTACCCAGCCCTTAGGCTTCTCTATTTTGGTCTCACAGCAGCTTTATGAGGCAGGTATTATACTCCCAGGAGACACAGGCTGCGGCATGAGGCGCACCACTTCCTGTGTTTTTCTGTGTTTCTTGTTGAGTCTCTTCAGGACTCCCTTTCCCTTTGGTCACAGTGAGGCCAAGGTGCGTGACTTGCAGGAGTGAGGGCAGATTGCAAGCGATAGCGGAGGCTGCGAGCTGGCACAGAGTAGGCATTCAAAAGTGAAGGCTGTGCAGTCCAGGTGAGACCTGAGGGTTGGAGCATTGGCGTCTTGCCTGAGGCTAATTTCCAACCAGAGTCTCAGCCAACTGGGTGGAATTGGGAAGCTCTGGGGCCCTTCATCTGTCCCTTGGGTCACGGTGGCTTGTCCACATTCACTGGGGGGATGGAGGAGTAGCCCACCGTCCAGCTGCTCTCTAGGCCATCCCTGAAGCACTGAGGTGGTGTTGGTCTGTCTGTGCCCAAGCCACAGACCCAGAATGGCCCCATTCTGGAAGGGTGTGCTTGTTGCCTGTGCTGGTGTCCCTAAGGCCTGTTTCTCTCTTCACAGACACCAATGTGATCCGGTATATCCAGCTGACAGAGATGAAGCTGAGCAGATGCTCCCAGAGAGAGAAGGAAGCCATGTAACTGGAAGGCTCTCCAGAGCTGTACTCAGCCCAACCAGAGCCTCCCAGGCCCCTCTGGTGGACAGCCTGCCCTGCTCGGTCCCTTCCCCCACTTCTTCCAAGTCCCCTTCTCCCCACCCCCCACTATTTGTCTACTCCTAATGTGAAAACTAAAAAGCACATTTGGAATCTGTGAGGCACCCAGACGGGAGCCCTCCTGTTCTCTAGCAGGTCAGTGATGGAAAGGACCCAACTTCTGCGCCACAGCTGACAGGGAGCTGCATGGGCTGGGGGTGCCACTGTGGCTTTGACTTTGGCCAGAGCTTTGTCAGAGGCAGAGCCTGGCAGGTATGCCACCCCAAGAGGGCAGGGATGGCACCTGTAGTCTGGACCCTTCCATTCCTTTCTGATGACCCGCAACATCTCCGGGCAGTTATAACAAAGCTGGGGATGACGCAGACACCAGAAGTGCTGGTTAGGCCAGTGCAGAGCCGGAATCTACACCCTGGCACACCATTACTCCCTCTGGGCCCTTGGTCCCTGCCACCCTCCCTCCCTTGTTGTCTTGGCTTGTGCTTTCTTCTCTCCCTCTCGGAGATCCAATCTCTGCCAGGACTCACATGCCATCACCGCCCATTCTCTGTGCCCTTTGGTGACCACACATACCAACTCCTGCACCTCCCAGCCAGGAGGCAGCTGTGACAACAGAAGGGCGGGACAAAGTGGGTCAAAGTCCAGGTGAGCAGACCTGCAGGCAGTGCCACCCAGGGGACAGGGCATGTATAAGCTGGGGTCTTGGGTGAGGGACTAAATATGTGTAAATAAAAATCAACTCGTGGGCAGTTCTGCCATTTCTGCTGAAAGCAGCCCACTCCTTCCCTTTGACTTCTGCCCACCACTGTGGTCAGAGCTGCTTACAGCCAGGCGCATGGGTCTTCCCCCGCAGCAACTGGCCATTTGTCCGGTGCTGTATACAACGCTGGCTGTAGCCTTCGTGCTTTCAGGTGTGGGCTGGAAGTGTGGACACAGCCCTGGGCCTTGCCTTGGTGGGAACTCGTGCAGCCTCTTTCTGATGAACTTAGCTGAACTCAATATCTAGCACACAGAATGTGTTCAGCAAAGATTTGTTGAATGAATAAATCATGACTGCAGACTGACTCTCCTGCCTTACACTAATTTTCTCCCAGCCTAGTCTCCAGATACCTATGCTCTCATGCTATGCTGTGTTGTTTCATCAAGAAGAGACCATTCCAGAGGGCTCACTGTCTGCCCACCCGAGTGCAGCGTTACTCTGTGGGACACAGGATGGCCTCCTGGTCTCCCGGGAGATGGAAATGCATATGAGATTATTACCAATGACATCTTGAACCCATATGATGCTTAAACATTTTCAAAGCACTTTCATGTATTTTTTGTGTGATGAGTGAGACAATGTATAAAATCAAAATATATACAGATGCAATAATGTTAATAGTTAGGATTTATTAAATGCACTATCTTCAGATATTTACATGGACAATCTCATTTTTTTTTCACGCACTTACTCTGTGAGGTTTTGTCTCCATGAGATGATGGATAAGAAAACTGGAAAGCAGAAAAATGATCTATCCCAAGGTTCGAGGCCCAGTGAGGATCTGAACCAGCTAAGTCTTACTGTAGAGCTCTTGCCAGTGACTATCCCATAATTTGTTGCCTTCCTGTATGTACTATGTTGGGTGGTTTTGATTGTTTGCAGTCAGGACCACACGCACTGGACTGAAATTGATTCACTATGTCAAAGATGGTGCACAGGTCTTCTCTTGACATTTACCCAAGGCAGAAAAAGACCAGAGATCAGAAACCCTAGTGGCCAGAACGGTGGCAGGCCAGGAGAAGGCCCAAGACCCAGCAGGGGTTTCTGTGTTTTGTGCATTCTATTTGCTGATGAGGTCAGCATGCATCTGAACAACGCACCTACTGTTTCTCCCCCACTCCACCCCCAGCACTGGGAAAGAGTAACAGTTATAGCTACGGACCAAAAGGAAACACAAAGCCAGTCAGGGGATATCTGTTTAAGCAGTAGCTCCGCTGCCACAAGATCCGATCACTGCCAGTGGGTTGACAGTCTGGCATCATGGGTCCTATTCACATAGCTTCCCAAGAGTTTCAACAAGGCTGCCAGAAGGTGCTAGAAATGTCCAGAAGTCCCCAGTTGCCTACGTATAGCTCTTACTCTGCAGAAGAGGAAAATGCTGCTGCTGCTCCAATTGCCACATTCCCTGCTTCTATTCCCCTACCTCTACCATGTGTTTCTGCCCATTTTCTTCCTCCATAATGGCGCCCCATAATCCCAGTCCAAAACTACTCTGAGGCCTAGCATAGGCATATATGCAAAACTCCCTCGCCTCCAGACTAGAAAAGTTCCTGAGTTGTAAAACTTTGTTAGCATCTGAAGAATGCAAAGGAGGTCAGAGGTGGCTTGCAAACCCTCTCAAAATGGCAGGGTTTTCCTCTGTTCCTCGTGCATCAAGAACAATTCTAAATGATTAGTGCAAATATGGAGGCAGAAGAAAAGAAATTTAAAAAATAAAAAAAAATTAAAATAGGAATAAACAGTTACATTTCTGTGTAATTTTTTACAAAAATTTAGAAATCTAACCATGTACAGCATTGTAGCAGGACAGCCCTGTGGCTTTTTTTTTTCTTCTCTCTTGCTTTCATTTATTACTCCTTTTTTAAAAAAAAAAGCATTTACTTGAGAGACAGTATAGCAGTAATTGGTATGTCATGGCAAGCAGTATGTATTTAGAAGACCAGAATGACAGGCATTCCAAGCATGACCCTAACATACACACTGCTGTCTTCAGTGCAGTTGCTTAGATCACAGGTATCAGCACAGAAGAGAAAACTTGACTAAATGGGTGTGTTGAGACAGATCTGGACTGTCGCCATCCCAAGGAGAAAGCCTAGAATGCAGAGAACTAGGTCAGGACAGCCTCTCACAGCCTCCCGGAACGAGGCTACCTGTGCATCAGCCTGTCTGGCCACACGTGCTTAATGTAGTATTATAGTCACTGCGACCCTGGCTTAAATGCTCCGCCCAAGTCGCGGTGTCCTGGCTAATGTTTAGGGTGGTAGGGCTGAA
The DNA here is from genome assembly GCF_000260255.1 of Octodon degus. Taxonomy (NCBI): domain Eukaryota; kingdom Metazoa; phylum Chordata; class Mammalia; order Rodentia; family Octodontidae; genus Octodon; species Octodon degus. The sequence continues at coordinate 29,273,153 of NW_004524583.1, forward strand.
TTCCCTATGCATCTGTCCATCAGAGACTTCAGAGAACTGTTACGCTAAATGGAGTTTGTTCCTCTTACTGCGTCTCCAGCTTCATTTTCTCTGTCCCTTAAAAGCAGAGATGGTGATTTCTATCTCATACTCTTGAGGTATCACTGCTGATTGCTATGTACAGACAGAGCACTAATAATGAATCTGACCTCCATGGACTTCTGTGGTTGATCCTTTGGAGGGAAAAAAAATAATTATATATATATATATATATATATATATATATATTTGTTTAAGTATGAAGGTTTCCTGTAGACAATTTAGGAGAGAAAATGACAAAATCCAACACTTCTACCCAAGACAGTGCATTTTTATCCTTTTGAATATATATTATTGTTCTTTTTGGTAAAAATGTATACCCATGTACATAGTAGGGGGTTTGGTTTGGTTTGGTTTTTTGGTTACTTTGTTTTGTCTTGTCTTGTTTGGTTTGGTTTGATTTGGTTTGGTTTGGTTTGGTTCGGTTCGGTTCGGTTCGGTTTGGTTGAGACAAGGTCTCGCCATGTAGTCCTGGCTGGCCTCAAACTCATTACGCAGCCAGGGCTGGCCTGAGTTCATGACAGTCTTCCTGCCTCAGCCTCTCAAGTGCTGGGATTATAGGCATGCGCCACTGTGCCCAGCCACATTTTTAAATGAAAACAAAAATAAATCATGTATGTATTCTTTGATAACTTACTTTTCAATGTGTATACATACATATTGAATGTATGTAACACAGATATAAACATACAAAAAGCTCTATAAGGTAACTACCCTCCATGTTTGCTAACATCATTTTCTTTTAATTTTTTGTACTTTCTTCCACAGATACACATTTTTCAAGCTCACATATTCTTCTATAACTCAAAAATGGGGGCTGGGGAGATAGCTCAGAGGCAAAAGCACCTGCCTGTCAAGTGCAAGGTCCTGAGTTCGATTCCCGAGCCAAAAAATTTTAAAAAAAAAAATAGTAGTAACATATTGGACAATTGCTTGTTCTTTCTGTTACTTACTATGTCATGAACATTTTCTGTGTGTCTTTCAGACTTCCACAATAGCCTTTTCATTTCATGCGTTGCCTCTCATTTTGTAATTAATTCCCAATAGTGATTATTTCATTTTTTTCCCAATCTTTATTGTGAATAATGTTGCAGCTGACCTTGTTTGTAGTTAAATTTCTGCACACTTCTGTGACTGTTTCCTTAGGATATCATCCAAGAAGGAAATTGTTGGGCTATATTTAAGAAGTTGTATACATGTTGTCAATTACCTCCCCAAAGCTTTCTAGCTAGACAGTGTCCCACCTGCAGCTCCCGAGTCCTGCCCCCCGTGCCTCCACACCGGATATTATTATCACTTCATCAAATCTTTTGCTAATTTGATAAACAAAATAATATGTGTCAATGTTAACTCAACATGATACTTTAATGTTCTTTATTAGTGAATAACATTTTCATATGCTTTTGGACCATTTGTATTTATTTCCTTATGAATTTTCTATTTATTTGATATTGGTATGTTTATCTTTATTATCAATTTGTACTTTTAGCAATATTATTTTTATCATGAAATGCTGCAGATACACTTTCCAAGAGCTGCTCTGCTTTCAGATTTTGTTTATGGTGCTTTCTGGTGTACATAAATTCATAATTCTGCGATTAATTTGTTCCTCTGCTGCTGGCTTCCCCTGCCTCCAGTTTATTCTCCCATCTCTGTCACGGGACCTTCTAAAACATGCTCAGGCCATGTCATTCCACAGCCTAAAAAAGTTTCACGCTTCTCATCGTCTGAGGATGAAGGTCGAATCCCTTTACACAACACACAGTTTTCTGCATCCATCTCACTTTCCCAGGCTCGCCTTCTGCCCATTTCCTGGAGTGTCTCCATTCCACTGTCATGCAGCCCCAAACTGCTGTGCTGAGCCTATGGGACCTGCCAGGCTGGTCCTGCTGTTCCGGTCCATTTCTCATCCCTTCCACCCCTTTTGCCTGCTGGCTCCTAAAGGTCTTGGCCTGAGATCACTGCCACAAAGCCTGGGTCTGCGCCCCCGAAGCAACACAAGCTGACCTCCGTTACAACTAACTGTACTTTTCTTGTCACTGTCATCTCCCCCACTACTTCAGTGTCCCTCAGGGCAACAGCATGGTTTATGCATCTTTGCAGCCAGAATGTCTGGCACAACACCCAGCACATTCTAGATGCTGGAGAGCTGTTAAGCACTGAACCTGGAATCCATGAATAATGGATCTAGTAGCAAATGTTAATTGTGGCAAATGCAGGGCTGGACCAGATCGGCACTTCTGAGAAGTGAAGTCATCAGAGAAGCCACATGTTCCAGCCCTGTGCTTTCCAAACCGTCACAATCACTTGGAAGAGCTTCTGAAAAGTGCTTAAGCCCAGGCTCTGCCTCATACCCGATGAACCAGACGCCTGGGGAGAGTGCCCAACATACTGTAGTTTTAAAAATATTCTGAGGTGTTTTGGATGGCAAGCATATTAAGCGACCACTGCTGAAGCAGACCAGGAAAGCCACCTCAGGGCACCTGGCTCCACCATTTCAAGCTACATGACTTATGGGAGAGGACAGAGGAGACTTCGTTTGGACACCAGCTTAACATCCATGTGCTGTGTGACCCCTGGGGCAGTTGCTGAACTTACTGACCCTGCTGTTCCTATTCTACATAGAGACAATGTCATATCTTTGTAAAGAGTGATAAGAGAATTAAATAATTGTCTCTAGTTAAGGGCTTGGTATCAAATAAGCATAGAGTGAACATTTCCTTCTCCTCCCCTCCTTAGCCTCAGCTTCCTCTTTTATGGGATGGCTGTTAGTACCTGACGTTTGCCTTCAGTAGTCCCACAGTTTGTACTCTAAATGGGCGTGGCCTCCGAACAAGCCCTTGGGTTACACTTTTGTAAAACAAGACAGATTCTCAGCAGTTCCCCCCTGTTGCCTTACAGCTGAGCGTTCCCACCCAGCAGTAATGGAGGAAGCCCCATAACACACCCATGCCCTGTCCAGAGAGAGCAAAGACTCCACAGCAATCAGTGGGCATAATGCTGAAGGCTCCCAAAACCATCAGAACCAAAGTCTCACAGAATATTAGGCTGGAACCATTCTGATGGCTGGAACCTCCAGTTCTAGCCAAAGAATAAAACACAGTTTTTTCCTGACGGTCTGTCAGGAGTCCAACAGGCTCTGGGCTGCAAGGAGAGGCAACTTTTGGGAAGAGTGCTCCCTGCCATTCTCCTGAGGGTACCAATGCCCTTGGCATCCTCATCACACACCCCAGGACAGGAAAGGCAAGACTGGCTATGAGGTCGAGTTGCGGGTCTGCAGTGGCTTGGATTAAAATATCCCATTCTGTTCCCAATGCCTTCACCCACCTAGAGCATACAGGGGAGGCAGGAAAATGCATTCAGTCCGTCAGGCATGGTGGAGTTCAGATTACCGAGTCAGCGTGCAGAGTCCCACAGTAAATGGACTGAAACTGGATTCTATTAAAAACCACAGCACGGCCCTTGGCTATTAATATTTTCTAAGAGATGGAAGAGGGAGAAGAGGCAGAGGCTTTTGCAAAATCTTGGGGACCTCAGCTACTGCTGAATTGCTTATGTGGAAAGGAGCCTACATTTGAAACCTATGCTTGCCCTTTTTTCAAAATCTCACAGAATATTAGGCTGGAAGGAAACCTGAAGCTCAGTCGTTCCACCCTCCTGCCTCACAGCTGAGGGATCCCATGCAGAGAAGGACAGTGACTTGTTCAGGGTCATACAATTTGCAAGCATGTGGCAAAGGCAAACTTGAACTCAAGATGACAAACAGTATTGTTTCCACTCAACCAAAACGCACTCACAGGACACCTGTAAAACTATTCTCTCCTGAGGAAAGAACATCAGATGCATTCATTCCTTCACACAACACTTGCCATTCCAGTCACTCCATAGGAGGTTCAGTGTTACACAAGGAATTGTCTCCACTCTTAGAAGCTTGTAGTCTACTCTGACAGGCAATAAATGTGTGGTATCAATTCTACCTAGGAAATGTCAGCAAACCACCAGGACACATGCAGAAAGGAACATTTCTACCAATCCCAGGGGACTGGGAAGATTTTTCTGA
>NW_004524583.1:29279080-29280060 GCF_000260255.1 Octodon degus
TCCAGAAGAAGAAGAATATACTGAAAGCCACTAGAGAAAAGAAGCAGATCACATTCAAAGGAAAACCCATCAGAATTATGACTGACTTCTCTTCACAAACCATGAAGGCAAGAAGAGCATGGAGCAGAGTACTTCAACTCCTCTATGAAAACAAATTCCAGCCCAGACTACTATACCCTGCAAAACTCTCTTTCAAGTTGCATGGAGAAGTAAAATGCTTTCATGACAAAGAACAACTAAAGAATTTCATATTGGCAAAGCCAATCCTACAGAGACTACTGAAAGATGTTCTAAAGAGGGACCAAAATGATCAGAACTCCACCAATGAGTACAGAAGGAACAATGACAAACAATTAAACACAAGAGAAAAAAGAGTTTTAAAACAGTAGGTAAATAACATGTCGATCGTAAATCAATACATCTCCATTATAACCATTAATGTGAATGGACTCAATTCACCAATTAAATGAAATAGACTGACACAGTGGATTAGGAAACAAAATCCAACAATATACTGTATACAAGAAACACACTTAACTAAAAAAAAAAAAAAAATTATAGGCTGAAAGTCGAAGGAAGGAAAACAATACTACATGCCCCAGCACCTCAGAAAAAAGCAGGGGTAGCAATCCTGTTCTCAGACAGTCTCAACTTCAAATCAAGAATGATCAAATGAAATAGAGAAGGCCACTATATACTGGTTAGGGGAAAAATTCAACAGGAAGAGGTAACGATCATAAATGTATATGCACCAAACACGGGAGCACACAACTATATAAGACAAATCTTAATGGACATGAAAAATCTAATATCCAGTACTACAATCTTAATAGAAGACCTCAACACACCTTATCCCAAAAAAATAGGTCAACCAGACAAAAAATTAGCAAAGAAGTAGCAGAACTGAACCAGAGCTTGGAACAAATGGGCTTACTTAGTGGACATATACAGAGTGTTCCACCCAAACACAGCTGAATATA
>NW_004524583.1:29281900-29304627 GCF_000260255.1 Octodon degus
AGGCATTACAATTCCTGACTTGAAATTATACTACAAAGCTACTGTGATAAAATCAGCATGGTATTGGCAACAAAATAGACCTGAGGATCAATGGAATAGATTAGAAGATGCAGAGGCCTCTATGAACACACTCAATCACCTGATCTTCGATAAAGGGGCCAAAAACACTTACTGGAAGAAAGAGAGCCTCTTTAACAAATGGTGCTGGAAAAACTGGCTCTCTACATGTGAAAAACTAAAACTTGACCCAGGTCTATCACCATGCACTAAGCTAAAGTCAAAGTGGATTAAAGATCTAAATATTAAAACAGAAACACTAAATCTCCTGGAAGAGAAAGTAGGAGAAACTCTTGAAGACATAGGGGTAGGCAAACAGTTCATGAACAAAAATTAAATCACATGCATAATACTTGAAAGAATTAACAACTGGGACCTCCTCTTATTAAGAAGTTTTTGCACATCAAAAGAATATACAAACAAAGTGAAAAGACAACCCACAAATTTCAAAACATCTTGACTAATAAGCACTCAGACAAAGCTCTGCTCTCTAGAATTTATAAAGAACTAAAAAGCATTAGGGCCCCAAAATTTAGACCCAATCCAGAAATGGGCATCTGAGATGAACACACACTTCTCAGAGGACGAAATTAAAGAAGTGAATAAACATATGAAAAAATGCTCCACATCACTAGCCATGTCTACGGCCATACCACCCTGAATGCGCCCAATCTCGTCTGATCTCGGAAGCTAAGCAAGGGTCCGGCCTGGTTAGTACTTGGATGGGAGACATCACTAGCCATCTGTGAAATGCAAATTAAAGCAACACTGAGATACCATCTCATCCCATAAAGAAAGTCTATGATAAAGAAATCAACCAACAACAACTGTTGGAGAGGCTGTGGGGAAAAAAGAACCCTTCTTCACTACTGGGGGAATGTAGACTGGTGCAACCTTATGGAACAGTGTGGAGACTCGTTAAAAAACTAGGACTGGAAATCCCATTGAAGCCAGCTATCCCCCTACTGGGAATTTTCCCGGAGGAACTGAAAATGTCATATCATAGTGATATATGTGCACTTATATTTATAGCAGCACAATTTGTGATATCCAAGTCTTGGAAACAACCAAGATGCCCATCACCTGAAGAATGGATGAGAAAGATGTGGTATTTTAATACAATGGAGTATTACTCAGCTGTAAAGAATGATAAACTTGAAGCATTTATATTGAAGTGAATGCCACTTGAAGATATACTCACAAGTGAAATAAACTGGATCCACATGTGTAAATATCATATAGTCTCCCTAGTATAAGAACTCAAAAGAAGAAGTACAAATAGAAAGGTATAACACAATTAAAAGGAAAGCAAAACAATGAGGAGAGGGCAAGGAGAAAAGCTAGGAAAAATGACAGGGGCAAAGCCATACATTTATACACACAAGATGGGTAAGGCAATGATCCTGAGAAACATCAGGAGATTTTCAAAACTAGCAGTTAACTGGTAGGATTCTCACCCTGACTAACTATATATGCTGATACCTGTGAACTAAGCAACTGCACCGAAGAAAGCAATATGGAATAGAAGGGTCACACTTGGAATGACTGTCATTCTGGTCTTCTAAATATGTACTGCTTGTCATGACATACCAATTATTTCCATACTGTCTCTCAAGTAGATGTTTGTCTAAAAAAAAAAAAAGGAGTAATAAGTGAAAAAAAAGAGACAAAGAAAAAAATGTCACAGGACGGTCCTGCTGCAATGCTGTATATAGTTAGATTTCTAAATTTCTGTGTAAAAATATGTAATTGTTTATTAATATTTTTTAAATATTTTTTATTCTTTTAACTTTTTTCTTCATATTCTGTAGAGACTTAAAGTTTAACATATCAATACTAGATGGACCCCTGACACTGCTCACCCCAGCTATGGTCCTCGCGCGAGCTTTGTAAGCTGGCGCCCAAGTCTCCCGACGTAGCCTCATCATGGTGGTTGCGGCAGTGGCCTTGGCAGCAGCCAATCACCCTCCTGCAATGCCACAGGTGGCAGGGGTGGGAGGGCCCGCTGTCACCCAGCAAGACTTCTACTGGCTGCGCTCCATCTTGGCCAGAGGTATTGCTGGATGCTGTGCTGAAACAACAGTAGCTCCTTTGGATCTAGTAAAGGTTTTATTACAAGCTCATAATCGCCATTACAAGCATTTAGGTTTTTAGAACCTCAGCTATCAAAATAGGCAGAATTTTCCTTGATTGTATTGGTGGTACTCGGCTGTTTTCATGTGCAAACTGTGATACAATCCTGACCAACTGCTCAGAACTCATCTCCACTCGATTCACAGGAGCCACTGGTAGAGCATTTCTTTTTAACAAGGTAGTTAATCTGCAGTACAGTGAAGTTCAAGATCGGGTCATGCTCACTGACTGCCACATGGTTCGAAATATGAGCTGCAAAAACTGCAATAGCAAACTCGGTTGGATCTATGAGTTTGCCACTGAAGACAGCCAGCATTATAAAGAAGGCCGTGTGATCCTGGAACGTGCTCTAGTTCGAGAGAGCGAGGGCTTTGAAGAGCATGTACCATCTGATAATTCTTGAAGAAAAAGAGATAAGTCCATCTTTTCCCAGGTCTCCTTCACTGAAAATAAAAATCTACTTGCATACACTGTCACCATAGCATCAGAGTCGGATTCATGAACTGCAGAACAAGAGGTTGTGAGAATCTAAGATGAAACCTTGCTTTCTTTTTTTAAAATTTTGTATTTTTCATCCAGCAGAGGCATGTAGAGAGCATTATGCAAATGCTGTTCACTTTTTTCCCTATGTTTACATCGTGAGGCAGAAAAATCTACCTGCAGCTACATGGTGGGCTACATGAGGAACAAATCTGGGCTATTAGAGTGAAAAAGTGTGTTTTATGTAAATTTCAAATGGAGAATATGTCAAGAGCATGGTTTTTAAACTTAATTTGAGCTTCATTTTAAAACATTTTTTTTTTAAACCCAAGTATTTCACTTGATTTGCTAGCTTCAGAGAAGAGATCCGAATCTGTGCCCGGTGCTAACAGCTCAGTGTTAGCACAGCTTGTGCTGGCCAGCATGCCATATTCTTGTTGGAGATGAACCATAGCCCCAGAGCCCATTCTTCCTTGTCACTCTTGATCCAAAGATACCACCATTCCTAGTTAGTAGTCACCATGTAATAGGTGTTGATTGGAAACTTTCTGAAATAGGGAAGAACTGCTTGGTTGTCTTTTTCCATTTAACTTAAGCATAGTAATATAAATAAAATAATAGTTGGATGTTAAAAAAAATACTAGATGGAAAATACCTGTTCCATGTTATGCCTAAGATGTTTGATATTCAGACAGATAGTTCAGTGAAATCCAACTGCATATGTTGTAGGGTAATAATAAGCTTCTCTTCTGGAGAGTTAACAAACTAAGTTTGCAGACCAAAAATTAGGGAAAAAGAAAGGCTACAAGGACAGCCAACATTTTGGAACTAGCTTTTCAAGGTCAGTGAAGACTCAGGACACAGGAGAACTTATACTGTAACATCATGTAACTCAGTTGTGTCCCAAATTTTCTGATCAAGGAGATTATGGGACCACAGAGCAATGTGATCAATGATGTAGAGTGTGCCTAAGGAGAGTCACCTGGAGAGAAAACACTCTCTCAGGCTTTCACAGAGAGCACATTGGTCAAGCAATGGCTGTGACTCATCCACATGGCTGACACTCACAAAGGACCTATAAACTGTGATACAGGGTTTCAGGGTAAATCCTGAGAGGAATTGACTGACCTTGTCAGATAAAAAAGTTACAATTCTTCTTATATAGGTCTTGCTTTATCTTGGTCTTAACCATCCAGCAGAAAAGTACAAAAAGTGTAAAAAGTAAAGCCATGTTAATATGCTGAGCTCAAGTCAACAACTTCTGAAATTGCCAGTCTTATGGAAAACCCACTACTATTATGGACTACTGGACTATATTGGAATATCTGACTGAATTCATGTACCTACAATATTTAAATGACAATGGAATACCCTTCTCTGACAAAACTAAACAAAAAAGGGGATAAAAATAAATGACCATTTTGTATCTGTATATTCAAAATAGTTAGGATAGATATACAGCTACGTTGTCTTCATTCAATGAATAGAAAGATTTGTTCTAATAGTGTCTGTAGACAGCAAACCATGCCTGGATCTTGTACAATGAATAACCACTAAGACAACAATATGCAATGTATTTATTATTGAAACTGTCCTACTAATCGGTTTTGAAACTGTCTCAGTGCTATTTGTTTCTCAATAAACGTATTTAAAAAATAAAGATTTTATGGAATATTAAAAAAAAAGAAAAGAAAAAGGATGAAGTTGAAAGACTCACATTTCCTGATTTCAGATCTACTACAAAGCGACCATTATCAAGACAGTGTGGTACTAGCACAAAGACAGATAATAAATAAGTGGACTAGAGCGAGACCTCCAAAATGAACACATTTATGGTAAATTAATTTTCTACAAGGGCATCAAGGTAAATCAATGGGGGACAAAGCGTGGTTTTGACAAGTGATACTGGGGCCAACAAGATAGTCGGTCAGACAAGGAAGTCAGATCCCTTGCCACACACTGTATACAAAAGTGTACGCAAAATAGATTGAAAGTCTAAATATAGAGCTAAAATTATAAACTTCTGCATAACCCTGGAATAGGTAATGGTTTCATAGCTGTGACACCTACAAGTACAAAAGTAACAAGCGAAAAAATAATGATAAAATGGGCTTTATATCCATTTAAATTGAAAATGGGCCTCAAGGGATACTTCAAGAAGTGACAACCCACAGAATGAGAAAAAATTTGCTATTACATATCTGACAAAGAACCTGTATCTAGGATATATAGAAAACTATTCCAACTCAATAATGAAAGAACAAATAATTAAATTGGAAATTAGGCAAAGATTCTGAATAGATATTTCTCCAAAGATATGCAAGTGTTCATAGTATATTAACAGATGAACAGATTGCAAGTTGAAACCACAATGAGATTGCTCTTCTTGCCCGACTATCATCAAGTGGAAGGATGACAAGGATTATCAAGGATGTGGAGAAACTGAAGCCCTCAGACATGGCTGGTGGTAACAGTATGATGCAGTTGCTATGAAACATGGCCTGGCGGTTCCTCAGACAACCACAGAGTCACCCTGTATTCCAGCAGTTCCACTCCTACATCTATACCCAAGATACTTGCATACATAGTTCCACACAAAAACCTATGTAATAAAGTGCATAGCAATACTATGTCTGCTTGGGGTGCTGAGACAGAAGGCCAGCCTGGGAAACTTAGCAAAACCCTGTTTTAAAATAAAATTTTTGCAAAGCGCTGGAGATAACAGCTTAGTGGTAGAGCACCGCTGGATTCAATTCTCAGTACAGGAAAAAAAAAAAAAAAAAAAATGTGGAGGGCTGGCCAAATAGCTCAGCGGACTAAAGTGCCTGCTTAAGCAGAGCACAGTGGTGTGATACCCAGTGTGCTGTGCTGGCCCGGCCTCCAGGGTGCACTAAGACAGCAATTGAGACTGGGTGTGGTGGTGCACACCTGTAATCCCAGCACTTGGGAGGCTGAAAACAGGAGGACCACCACGAGCCCAGTCTATGTAATGAGCCCCTGTAGACCCTGTACCAAATACATTAAAAAACAAAAATGTTGAAATAACCTCAAAACCCATCGAATGACAAGTGGGTAAATACAATGTGATGTGGTCACACAACAAGTCAAAGAACACAGGAGGCTGGGCATAGTATTGCATGCCTGTAATCTCTGCACTCGGGAGGCATGAGGATTGTTGGGAGTTTGAGACCAGCCTAGACTACAAACTGAACTAAAGGCCAGCCTAGACTGCATAGCAAGACCTGTCAAAAAGAAGGAAGAAAGAAAGAAGAAAGAAAGAAAGGAAGGAAGGAAGGAAGGAAGGAAGGAAGGAAGGAAGGAAGGAAGGAAGGAAGGAAGGAAAGAAGAAAATAAGTACTAGTACATGCTACAAAATGAATCTTGAGAATATTATGCTGAGTGAAAAGGAGCCAGTCACAAAATATGATATATTCTATGATTCTACTTCTATGAAATTTTCAGAGTAGGCAAATCATAGAGATAGAACACAGATTGGCGGTTGCCTAGGAACAGGAAGAAATGAGGGAGACGAGGCAAATGGAAAGTGATGGCTTAGGGGTTCAGGGTTTCTTGCTAAAGTAATAAAAATATTTCAAATTGTAGCTATAGGTGGGTGCACAAATCTCTAATATACTAAAAGCCATTGAAATGTATTATTTTAAATGGGATGTTACATCTCAATAAACCATTACAATAGTATATTGTCTTTCACTGAGCATATCTAAAATATTACCATTTCAGCACACAATCAATATAAAAACTACCAACCATACACTTTGTATTCTCTTTCCATAACCCAGTGGGTGCTGTTTACTCATGGCCCATCTCCTTGGAGGAGTGACGCTGTAATTGCTGGGGGGGGATTGTCCCCATGTGGCTGGCAGTCATCAAATTAAAGGCATGGTCACAGAGCTTTAAGGAAGAAAGAGTCCCAGACTGGTGGGGCCTTAATGGTTGCTTTAGTCCCGCCCCTTCCTGGCCTTTCCGGTTATTTCGGTCCCGCCCCTTCCAGGACTCTTCCTAGTAGGTACACTGAGTCAAACAGAGTGAAGACCACACAGGGCAGACAATAGCAGGAAAGAGAACTCAGCCTTGTTGTACAGCTTATTTATGCAATAGCAGTTGTAATAGTCCCATGCCCACCGAATTACTGTGAAGATTAAATGTGATTAAGTACATAAAAGTCCTTAAATGGTATGTGGTACAAAGCATGAGTTTTAGGCTGGCCAAAGAGCTCAGCAGATTCAAGTGCCTGCAAGCAGGAGCAGGGGCTGGGGGGTTCGATCCCTGGGCCTGCCGTGCCAGCCCTGCTCCAGGGGCGCGCTGAGATGGTGACTGAGACTGGGCGTGGTGGTTCGCACCTGCAATCCCAGCTCTTGGGAGACTGTAAACAGGAGAATCACTGGAGTCTGATCTAGTAATGAGACCCTGAACACCCTGTAGATCCTTCCCTAAAATACAGGGGGAAAAGTATGCATTTTAAAACTGCTTGGTAATTACTAAATAATAATAATTAGTAGTAGTCCTTGTTTGGCTCCCCAGTTTTAGCAGAGTTCATAGCACAGGGTGGATTCCCAGCAACCCACCACTGTGCATAGTGGTTCTCTAGCTGCTGCCTGCCTATTTCCCAGGAGTCCCAGCTCACAGGCAGTGCACTCTCTTCTTAGGTCCGTCTGCCTGCTGGAATGTGTGGTCTTCCACCAGGCTGCGTCTGTCCCTCAGTAGTTTCCATCCACACTTGGCCTTCGGGTCTGTCTGGGGCAGAAGTGCCTTCCTTCTGCATGACGTCCCTAAGGGCAGCCGTCTGGCTCTCTATTTTCCCTGCCTGTGTGTGCTCAGTCTATTCAACCCTTCTCTCTCAGTAGGTTTTCCAGCTCTGTTGTCCCTCTTACAGTGTGGCACGTCCAACTCTAAAGGGACCTACATCATCTCCGTGTATTTGGATTGCATGGATGCCTAGCTTTAAAAAAAAAAAAAAATCAGATCACTTCCTAGTTTGCATGGAGTGTGCATCCGGCCATGTCTTCCATTTGTATCACAGACTTTTTACAGCTTTAGATTCTTGAGTTATAATTTTGTACAGTAACCCCCCTGTGTGGTTTCCCTCTCTGCTATTTCAGTAATTTGTGGTCAACTGTAATCTGAAAATATCAAATGGAAACTCCCAGAAATAAGTAATTCATAAGTTGTAAATTGTGCATTGTTCTGCGGTTCACGATAAACTCTCACACGGGCCTATGCCAGTGTGCCTGGGGTGTGGATCACCCTTTGTCCAGCCAATCCATATTGTGTACGCGTCTTACCAGTAGTCACCAGTAGCTGTCTAAGTTATCAGATCAACTGTCCCAGCGGCAGAGTGCCGATGCTCAAGTCGCCCATGTTTTGCTTAATAATGTCCCCAAAGTACAAAAGTAGTAGCAATTTGGATTTGCCAAAGAGAAGCATGAAGTGACGAGGTCAAAGCACAGTTGTATTATTTTGAGACAGACCCTAAGCCATATAACTTCAATTATGATGTATTGTAATCATTCTTTTATTTTATTTTTGTTGTTAATCTCTTATGGTACCCAATTTATAAATTAAACTTTCTCCTATGCGTGTGAATGAAACAATTATATATATATATATATATATATAGGGTTCAGTTCTATCTTCAATTTCAGGGATCCACTGGGGGTTCTAGGACACATCCCCTGTGACTAAGGAGAGAGCTGCACCCTAAAAGGCATAGACCTCGGGCGCTCAGGGAATTTACTCCTGTGCCAACTCACCAATCGCAATGTGGGGCAGCACTGGAAATCTCTCTAGTTGTCTATCTTCCCAGTCAGTTTTCTCCCTCAGGCCCTCAAAAGCAGCTGCTCTGACTTCTAGCCCTGTATGTTAGTGGGTTTTTTTTTTTCAATGTTTTTGAAATTTATGTAAATGGAATAATATAGTATAACTTTTTATTTTAAAGAACATTTTTTTTTCTATTCAATTTAATCATTGGTCTTGGCTCAGAGACTGTCACGGGCGTTTGGGCCCTGATTCCTCCAGCCATATCTGCTAATTTCCTCAACTTTATGCCTTATTCAGATTTACTAAAAATTCCTCCTATCCTCAGTCCAACATGTGCAAGGAGCGATGAAAACCTCAGTGTGTAACCAGAGACCTTCCTTGGGTTTTCATTTGAGGAGAGAGGAGCCATTGTGTGAGTGGGCCCTGGGCAAAGGGGGCGCGGGAAGACAGCCCATGCTTACAGCGAACTGCGTTGGGGATGAATTTACAGGGAGGGACAGTGGCTTCCTTCCACCCATCTAAGATCGCCAGCTGAGCCACAAATTAAATTGACACAAAGCCCATAATCTGTAGAAAAATCATCTTAATCATCTACCTAAATGTGAGAGTCCCACAAAAATATAAGCCTTGAAGAAGAGCTAGATCTCTGGAGCTTGTCTAGCATGCAGGAAGGAATAGGGCTGGGGATTCCGGAGGAGCAGCAGAGACAAGCTACAGCACGGAGGGCAAGCGGAGGACACGCGCTCGCTGCGCACTCCCCCATTCACAGTGCAAGAGTGTGCAGGGGCCCGCGAGACAGCTCAGCCGTCTAGAGCACCTGCTTAGGCAAGCTTAGGCAAGCGCAGGGACCACAGTTTGATGCCACCCCGCACCCCCCACCCCACCCCGCACCACTTGCCACGCCAGCTCTGCCCCCAGGGCAGGCTGAGCCAGCCACACACACACACACACACACAGTCTATGGGATGTAACCTAGGAACAGCTACTTCCTGGTGCAGACGACTTTGATTAATAAAAAATTCTTCGTAAACGGAAAATTCTTTTACAAAAGGGAAGCTTCTTCAGGTTCCCCGTGCGTCTGCAGCCTCTCAGAATCGCAGCAGGGTATTACAGAAGGCAGGAGGTGTGTTCGGGGGCAGCGTCTTCTGGTCCCACAGTCATATTTTGGGGTAGTGTGTCATGAGCTCCCGCGCACTGAAAGATGGAGGTGGAGAGGGACCCCTTGGGGAGGTGTGTGCTAAGGACCTGCAAGGGGGGGAGGGCCTGAGGCTGTCTTCACGTCTTCACTGCAGTGGAAGGAAGAGAGGAGGAGTCTCCCAGCCATCTGGAGCTAAAGCTATTATTTGGTCTGGTTTTACACTTTAGCTTGTCTTGTTTGTTTTGCTAAGTCCTAAATGGAGTCCGGCAGCCTATACAGGAACCTGTTTTCCTCAAGTCAGAAGCTACTGCAGTCAGGAAGTCAAGGAGAGCGCTTAGCCCCTTCCCCAACCCCAAAGCAAAGAGGCTTGAGCGTGGGCTGAGGACGGTCCTGAGGGGCAGGGTGGGCAGGGTGGGCAGGGTGGGCAGGGCATTTGGGGTGGGGTGGATTTCAGTCTTTCGGGGGTAATTCTAGGAAAGGCTGCCTTGCTCACACTCCCGCAAAGGTTTACCTCTTGGTTATTCTGAGTCAGCACGTTAGGGCTGCTTCTTCTTGGATACAAGTATGGACTTTGGGAGGCAGGTTTTGTTGGCAGGGAACTGGACCGTCTGACCGTGGAGTTCTGCCCTCTTTAGCTGTGCCCCCTTGACCTTGTGACAGGCCCCTTCACCTTCCCTTATTTCATCTAAAAATGGGGGAAGGTAAATCAGAAATCTGCCCGGGTATTAGAATCACCTAGCAAGCATTTTTGAACATACAAATCCAGGAAATAGTATTTGTTTGAAGCTAAAATTCTGATACTTGTTGATAGACTGGTATTCGAGAATCGTGGCGCTGCTGTAAGATTTCATTGCCTTTTGTTTTTTCTAAGTCAGGGTTTCACCAGGTTGCCCAGGCTGGGCTCCTGGGCTCAGGCCATCCTTCTACCTCAGCTTCCTGAGTGGCTAGGAATATAAAAGAGCCTGCCCCTATACCTGGCTCACTGTGACTCCCGTAGTCTATAAATGTGTGATAAGGTGCGCTGGTCCTTTCCGAGCCACCAATCCACTTGCATGAATGGATATGCCTGTGGATGAAGAAATAGAGATAAGGCAATGGGGCTGGAGCATATGACCTTCAGGCAGGACAACAAGTTTATGGTACACTGGCATTTAATGGGAATTTCTGTGGCAGGAAATGAGATTACAAAAGTGTGCCAGTGGCACATCTGGCACACAATGTCAGTAAGCACAGGACAGATAGCTGGTCTACCGGGGAGTGGAAGGTACTTGGGATGCTAAGGTACCAGCACTGACTTGCATGAAGGCTAAATTCTTGAGCTTTCTCCATTTCCCTTCTCCCTGTTGCAACCACAACTACCTTCTGAGCCACTGAGTCCCACAGTCCTAGCCTGAGTCTAACCCTATCCCTGCCCAGATGTGTACAAGCTTCTTATTAAAAGAACCGCCAGTCTCTTTAGAAAAAGGAGGATTATAACTAAAGGGGAAAGCAAAGAGTGTGCTGCATTAGCTAACATCCTCTTCATGTGGCTCACTTTGCAGATGAAAAACTGAAGTGCAGAGCCCGGGAGGCCACCACACCCCATAACAGACACAGGACGCCTCGTCGCCATGGTCCTCTCTTCTGGGACTCATGGCACAGCTCCAAGAGCTCCACGTAACCCTGGTGGAGGCTGCTTGAATCGATTCCCCACATCTTCTGGCATGTGGCAATAGAAGAACATTTGATAAGACTATTAATAGAAAGTATGCATTAGGGAATGTCTACTGAATCCACTAATAGAGGATCTGTGCCTGGCGATCAATACTTCTACTGAATATCGCTGATGTTACAGAGTGCGTCAGTGTGTGTATGAGTGTAGGTGCATATATTTGCGCCAAGGATATTTGATTTGTCAGAGGCATATTGTGCTGTGATTTCCATCAACAAAGACTTTATTCAAAGATAGGCCCATTAAAGTATAAAGTTCATTTAAAATTAGAGTATAATTGGTTCTTAGCATCACCTGATAGCATTTCTCCCCTAGTCACATGTGTGTGTGCACATGCAGGCACGCGCACACAAACACACGCTTAAATGTACTAGGGATCACTTGGGGATCTTGTTAAAATGCAGGTTTTAAGTCAACAAGCCTGAATCCGAGCCCAAAATTTCTTCCTAACAAGATCCCAGGCGATGCCATGCAGCTGGCTTGTGACTGCGCCCTGGGAGGAGGACACACAGCCGCCTGACTCCCGATCACAGGCTCACAGCCGGCAGAGTCCACTGATTTCCAGTGCTGCATCGGAAGCCCCCCATACTGTCATCTAGCCACATGCTGTTTATAAATAAGCCAGAGGATGCTTTCATGTGACTGGGACTGCTGGGTGTGTCACTATTCCAAACAGTTTTGGAGCCAGAAGGACTTCACCACCTGCTCTACTTCCAGCCCCTACCTTATATCCACCCCTGTGACCCCACCATGGAATCCCAAGTTTTCCTCTCCATAATAACCCAACCCTATAATAGGGAACATCTGTGTCAAGACATAGATATATGTACAACATATGCACCAGGGCGGTATTTTGCTACCCATATTGAGTTTGCAAATATCACCTTGTGAACTAGCTATGATTTTAACCCACATGTTATTGATAAGGAGCTCCAGACCTGGTGAGGTTAATAAATCGCCCACAGTCAGCCAACTACGGTAATAAACAGAAATTCCAAGACGTGATCCTAGGCTGTCCTACACCAGTGCTCACGTTTCCCTGCCTACTTGTGTCCTGGGATGGTAGGTGGTCCACCTGCCTCGTGACGTCGGAGGCCCTCACATCCTCTGTTCAGCCCAAACTCTGCCTCACTGTAACCACTCTGACTGCTTTCTTCTCTCTTCAGCCCGGAAGAAAACTACATTAGGTTCTAAATGTTGAGACAAGTCTAAGTTGGGCATCGTCAGTGCTTGAGAAATAGCCACAGTGAGAGCTATGCTGCCGGGTCCCCTTCTTGGACACCCAGCCACTCTGCGAGGGCCTTCCCAGCCTCTGCCCACTCACAACAGAAGCCTCGCTTTTCTTTGGTTCTCTACAGCCAAGGTGACTTTCAGGGGAAGAGTGGAACATGTATTAGTGCCGTTTCGTGCATGAGAATTTTGTGACTTCCTTTCTTGTGGCCGTGGGGCTTGAACTCAGGGCCTCGCACATGCTAAGCTCATGCTGTACCACTAAGCTACATCCCCAGTCCATTGTTAAAACTTTTATTTTGAGATAAGATCTCACTCAGCTGCCCAGGCTGGTCTTGAACTTGAGATCCTCCTACCTCAGCCTGTTCAGTAACCTGGATTACAGGTGTGTAGCACTACACCCTGCTACTTAGGGAATCTGCACTTTAGGCCTTTGCCAATCTGGGAAACACCTCCCAGGGAGATGTGGTCTGACGGACAAATACTTGTCAAGAAAAGGGAAGAGAGGAATGGACATCCCAGGCAGGGAAACTTATTCCTGTACATTCTCGGTACTCAGTATGTTGACTGATGAAACAAGAAGAAAGAGGGACATTTAGGTCCACTAGAACCCGGGAGAAGACCTTGCAAAAGCCCCGGAGCCTCTTCCTGCCATTGATGCCACTAAGCACTCAGTAGAGCAGGGCTTCTCTCCTGGCCACATGTGTTGGTTTCACTTCTAATTGGGTATCATAAAAATAACATTCCTACCAGGTATTGCTTAAAGAAGAGCAGTCCTGAGCTGCCCAACCAGAAAGCACTTATTGTAAGGGAACACCATGTGGCCTCCCTCAGCCTCCTACTGGCTCATTCGCTTATTCAGACTGAGGCTTTATTTCTCCTTTTGGAACTGTTCTGTGGGTGTTAGGTTGAGGCTTCGGACCTCAGAGCCCTCTCCAGAACAGGAATGAAGACCTAGAGCTTTTGAAAGGAAGGCTCTGTGCTGACCTCATGTGTGAGCCTGGCAGCTCCACCCATGGTCGGGTGGCTCATTTTTCTTCTCTCTGGAGAGTGACGGTGAGCAAGAAGAAATAGCAAAGTGAGCTTGTGGGTGGAGTTTGCCCAGCTCAAGAGCTCCACACTCAGCTGATGCCTTTGTCTCCCTGAACCGGAGGGAAGCAGAACAGAACAGAACAGAACAGAGTGCGAAAGAGTGAAGAACAGGAGACTAGAGGGGCCTTGGGAAGCTGGATGAGCCAAGAAAGAAAGGCTCCAGTGGTTTCTCCTCATCCACTGAAACACCCCAGTGTCTCTTGGGGCAAGAACCAGAGCCCTGACTGATCCTGTCTACTTAGAAGAATAAAGAGCAAGACAGAAGGGCATGAGGGGCATTCAGTGAGGCAATTTTGAGCATTCGCATGGACAAGTGTGAGATGCGAGTGTGGTAAATATTTGAACCTAGCCCTTTAACTAGTATATCATCTTGCTAAAAAAAAAAAAAAAAAAAAAAAAAAGCGAAGGTCATTCTTGGCCAGTGACCCCAATAAGGGAGACCTAGCTTGTAGTAAAAACAGCCAGCTTGAAGTTGTTTAGTCTCACCAGCCATGCAGCAAAAGGCCCAGCCTGTGGCCAAGTGGACATGTTTGTGTCCCCATCAGAAGTTCTTCAAGGACAGAGACCAGGCAACTTGCTTACTCTTGCATCCTTCATGGCTGCTGAAGTGACAGTGCTCCTGACCCAGTGGCCTCTCGACAGCTGGTAGTCAGGGGCGGAGAGCAAGGCAAGAGGAAGTTGGAGAGCTAGATCTACATGTGCGTTGCTTCCACCCAAAGCTTAGGGTGAGGCGGACTGTGTCCTGAAGGTGCTTCAGGAAAGAGCCACCAGACTTTCCTCAGCCTAAAGGGCTCTCACTTCCTGGTTCACCCACTCATCACTGGGCAAGCATCGTGGCTTCTGCCCCCAAAGCCAAAAATCCCCAGTAAACTCTAATTCTGATGATTTGGTTACGGAGTCTCAGCTGAGGAGAAACAACTATAGGGTGCAAGCCTCCTCCTCCTCTTCCTTCTCCTCCTCCTCGTCCTCCTCTTGTACCTCCTCCTGTCTACCTTTGTGTCCTCCTCCTCCTCCTCCGTCTCCTCATCTTCCATCTCCTCCTTCACCTCCTCTCCCAGTAATGGAAGTAACAGCAAGCTGAGCAAGTAGCAAACTTGCATCTCGCCTGTAGGGACCTTTAGGGAACATGGTCTTGAGGGTCCTGGTGACCAGTTCAGGAGGCCTGGAAGGAGAGCTGGGGCTTTCATACCTCTAGCTTGAAGGAGTAACTCCCAGCCTGCTTTGGGACAGCTTCCAGGCCCCGGGCTACCATGAGGAAGTGGAATCCCCCCATCTCCAGGGGAGTTCAGGTTCTTTCTTGACAGCCCTTTCCACCAAGCTGATGGCCCAAATGGCACTGGTGAAGCAGAGGAAGCCAGTAGCATTCCAAATAGGAGCAGGCCCATTTTTTCCCACGTTCAACCAGTCTTTCCCTTCGTCATACATGTAGCCCTGGAGGTGACAGAGAAGTTTCATTTGTTTTCTGAAAAGATAGCACCCAAGAAACCTGAGAACAAACAACTGAAAACGAGGAAACCGAACTCCACAGGTGTCGCCTTCCCGCTCTCATTTCTGCTGACTCCTTTTGCTCGCCTCAAAGCGCAGCACTTCTGCCCAGGCTCCAGAAGATGAGCTTTCAGGTCCCCCCTGGGAATTGAGCTCAGAGGCATCTTCCCTGTCACAGCACCAGCCTGGAGAAATGCAGTGGACCTACCTCTCTCAGGTGACAGGGGGCATAGCTTCAAAGAATGACAATAATGAAGAAGCCAAAGCCTAGCGAGGCAAATATCTCAGCAAAACACTTTCATGGAAAGCTGGGTGTGGTTGTGCAAGCCTGTAATCCCAGAACTTGGAAGGCTGAGGCAGGAGGACTGCTTTGAGTTTGAGACCATCCTGGGCTACAAAGTAAGTTCAAGATCAGTCTGAACTACATACATAGCAAGGCCCTGTCAAAAAAAAAAAATTCATGGGGCATATTCATAGACGATAGAGCTGGAAAGGAGTTTAATCGATTCCCTTTCAAACAGACCCACGGGAACAGGACTGGGACTCCGAATTCAGCTCTTCTCAGTGGTCCTGGTTCTCACACACTTCTGGGCTGGCAGCTTATTTTCCCGGGTTGGCAGCACAAGCCAAGAATGCAAAGAAGGTGCGGCTGTTGGGCTTCGCTGTCTCGTAACTAAGTAGAAAAAGAACTGTGACTACAGTCATAATCCCTCCTGCCTCTTCTTGAAGGGCGTGGGTGTGGCATCTCCTGCAGCACGGAAGCCACGGGTGTGACCCAGGCAGTCATTCTTGCTTTATAGGAGGCCCAAGGCATGCCTCCTCGCTCCCTAGCAATGCCTTACTATATCTGTCCTTGATCCCTGTGGTCTACTAGAAAATGATTGCATTGAAACTTGATTGAGATCATTTCATCCACTTACAACCCTCCCACGGCTTCCCTCTTGCCCAGAGTAACATATTACATATTTCCAGTAACATCTCATGATATAGATTTTATTTGTCTTGTTTATTGTTTCCATGTGTGCTAGGATGCCAATCTCTAGCATTAGAACAGTACCCGGCACATAACAGGTATTCAACTAATATCTGTTCAGAGAAAGAATGAATGAAAGCATGGTTTATGTACTAAAGGCCCGCGCAGGGGGACATGGACTTGTTCTAGGCTGGAAACGAGGTGTCAGTCAGGCCTCCGGAGAGTGACCCCTGAGCATGTGCGTCCCCAGCTGTTAACAACTCTGACTCCTTCAAAGGACAAACAAATGGAGGTGTGTTCCATGTCGGTTACTTTCTGCTCCTTGCTGGGATAAAATACTTGACACTCAAAATTAAGGAAGAAAGGGTTTATCCAGCTCACAGTTTGTGGAGGTTTCGGTCCATAATCGGCTGGCTCCAAGGCAGGGTGGTGTGATACAGGGGCAACAGTTCAAAGGCGGGGGGAAGGCGAGCCTCTTTTCCTCCCTTATATTGTGTGCAGTGCCGTCTCCCTGCCCTCTTCTTGCACAAACTGAGGATGTTCACAAAGTGAGGACCCTGGCGCTCTGCTGAGTAACTTAGTTAAACTTGTGAACTTAAGTTGACACAATGCATGGATCGGGACCTGTTCCCAGGACTCATGCTCTTCCCATCTGTCCCTTCAGAACTCCCTTCCCTACCCAAACCCACCGCACCTCAGGGGTCTGGCCAGTTGTTCAACAATTGGCAGCACTTAGCAGCACCGTTTGTGGGGCAGGGTGATTTATGTAGGGTTTGTTCCTAACCATCATGAGGCAGACATTGTGAGCTCATTTTCACATGACAAATTGAACCTTACAGACTGTGTGGAAACCTGGTGACTGTCCCCTCTCTGAGACCCCGCACCTCTGTTCAGCGGTGGGCTCTGGCTGCGTGGCGGTACGCGGCACGTTCCAACTGACAATGGAATGGGCCAGCTGTGCTGGCGGAGCCAGGGCAGGAGCAGGACCTCGCCGAGACTGCTTAGTTTCTTTTTCTCAGGAATGTAGTCTTCTTCCTGAGGCGGGCCCGGAGCGTCTCTGCCTGGTCATGGCACCCAAGGCCAATCAACAAAGAAGAAAGACTACAGCGTTCAGGAAAGTAGGAGCAGAGAAGTTCACATCACAGGAGATCAGCCAGGCCTACGCCTGCAGCAGCTTCCCCGCTGGGTCTTGGCTGAACATCCAGCTCCCGGGTCCCTGAGACCTCCTCCTCTTCCAGGCAAGTCCACCACTGCTGAGATAAATTGGGTTTTCAATTACACATCTGTAACCAAATGGGTGTGTCTCTCAAAGGCAAGTACTTCCGGTTAGTAAAAGGAATAAAAAAGGACTCTGGGACTCCAAAGCCCATTCACATTGGTAACTGCCAGTTCGCTCAGACTGTCTTCTTCCCGGAGCCTGCAGAGGTGATGCCCCACCCCCACCACGTTGCCTCTTTCTCCTCCTCTCGCAGCCATTATATCTCCCTGAGGGCAACTGGGGTCAGGGCAACCTGCAGGGCAGTCCCAGTGAGAAAAGTCAAGGAGGAGAGGGTGGGGGTCGGCAGGGTGGGGAGCAGCACAAGCTGATGTTTTTACCGAGTGCTGAGTCGTTGGGGGAGCGGATGGAGCCATCTCCTCTTCTCCACTGAGACACTGCAAACCGATGGCGAGGGGAGCGGGCAGGGAGCAAGGTGGACACGGTTAGTCTTTGAAGTAGGGGCTGCATCCGCGGGCCTCCTGGCCCAAAGCAGGGCCTTGGTCAAGGACACCATGTACTTCTTTTTCTGATTCAGACCAAATATGCAATCAGACCAGATAAAGCCTGGAGCAAAGAGAGTCTGCAGCTTCTCTGGGCAGAGCCTTTAGAGGCAGCTGCTCCTTGGAGCTGCTCGAAGTCTGCAGCTCCCGAACCTGTTTATTGACTCTTTATTTCTCCAATTTGCCAGGCACTGTCTACAAGCTCCAGCTTGCCTCCTAAGTGCTCGGTCGCTTCTGTTCAGCCTCATAGGCTTCACCAATTTGATTAGCACCCTCTGCGCTCCATCTGTTAAGTCATTAATGAAAATCCTGATGAACACTGGGCATGAACCAGTTCCCTGGAGTCTCTGCTGGGTGCTGGCATGCTCTTATGAGCTAACAATCCTCTTTGCAAATAACCTTTGCTCATTGATTCATGAGGTTTGCTCCCTCCTTATTCATTCATTCATTCATTCATTCATTCATTCATTTGATTGCTTTGTTCATTTTCTGGGGCTAGACTTAGCATGATCCCTCATGCCCGGAATACATTTAGCAACTGCAAACTGCTACTGTCATGAGAGGCTGTGAAGAAGCAAAGACTAAATGCTTGCCAGACACTGACTAAGTACTATGTTGTACATGTATTGTCTAGCCTCAGGGTGGACATTATCCATAGCAGAGAGGTGGCTGTTGATAATGATTAAAAGTAGGAACTTGGGGACTTTTGGGTTAGCTCAGTTGCTTAACTGAGTTTGCTTGGCCAAACTCAGGCAGGCGCAGGGGACAGTGGTTTGATCCCCAGCTCCACAAGCCGTACCAGACCCGCCCTTAAGGCAGCCTGAGCTAGCCAAAAAATAAAAATAAAAATACAAAAAAATAAAAGAACTTCTTTTTGTTTTGGTACCAGGAATTGAACTCAGGATCTTGCACTTGCCAGGCAGGCACTTGTGCCACTGAGCTATCTCCCCAGCCCTAAAAGCAAGGATTTAAAGTCAAGGATCTGGGCTGGGGAGATAGCTCAGTAGAATAAGCGCTTGCCTGGCAAGCTCAGGGACCTGAGTTCAATCCTCAGTACCACAAAATAAGATAAAATAAAAATAAAAAAATAAAGCCGAAGGTCTTCTCCCAGCTCTCCTACTTACTGTCATTTTTGTCCTGAGTGGCCTCCATAAAGTAAGGGCATTATTACTGCCCTCATAGGGTTGTTGTCACGTTCTAAATTATTATATAAGATGATACAGAAAAGGTACTTGGAGCACTGCTCAGCACGTAATGTATTCTACAAATTCTGGCAATTACTATTTCATGTGGTACAGTACTCCTTACGAGGTGTGATTCGTGGTCCTCACCCACAAGAAAGCTGAGGCCTGGAGAAGCTCCTTCATCCAAAACCCAACAGCCGTTAATGAAACTACTGTCCAATCCCATCAACTTGATTTCAAATCCCATTTCCTTTAGCCTGGCAAGGAAGAAAACAGGCATAAGTGACTGCTCTACAAGAAAAAAGTTCACATGAACTTGCAAAGCATGAACTATTTTCAAGGAATTCAGAAAATCCTCAGTCTACACCATCAGGAGATGATGATGATGATGATGATGACAGAATTCTACATACCACGCTGAGATTGTGTGGTGTGTGTGTGTGTGTGTGTGTGTGTGTGTGTGTGTGGCCAGCTCAGCCCACCAGGGGGCGGGTCTGGCTGCCATGCTGAGATTTTTTTAAAAAGAAAAGTTTGAGGGTGTCATAGAGCAGAGAAGAACGATTTCTGAGTAGAGGAATCATCGGAGTCTGGCCCGGTGTCAGCTGAATGGGCCTTAGAGGATGGGTATGACTCGGGCACAGTAAGAAAAGGTTTCCTTGTCGAGAGAAGATGTGAGCGGAGGCGCACAGTCAGGACTGGCAGGGGCGCATTGGAGAAGAAAAGCACTGAAGTGTCATCCGGGTAGCATGGGACATAGGAAGGGAGACAGCGGAGACTGGGCTAGTGAGGGAAAATTCAGGCCAGCACTGCCACATGTGGCCTGGCCGGAACACTGCAAAAGCAGCTTTCTCAGTCTCCTGATGCTCACACTGAGGAAGGTAGGTGCTCGGAGATGAGAGAAGGATCTTTAATGCGTGAGACAGGTAAGTCGGATGATGTGAGGTATTGATGGGAAGGCGGGGCTGACATTAAGACAACATGTGGATAAGCACAGCATTTTAAAAATATTAAAAATTTTCTTCCCAGCTGGTAATGACACTGCCCTGAGCCACCAAAGCCCCTTCTCCTAGCCTCCAGGACTTCCTGGATATTCCTGTTGTAAAATGATTAATATCTGGCACTGCTGTGAAAATCTCCCCTACAGTGAAGGGACTTGGCTTGAGTGTATTTTTGCACAGTATTTTATTTCAGATTGAAAAACACAACAGATGTAGCAACAAAAGGGTTCATAGGCAGGGCACTGCTGATAAAGGGTGAAAAAGCTCCGATACCCAGCCGCTCCTGCGTGGCCTCACACATTCCTCGGGCTCCATACTTGCCGGGATCCTGTGACTCACTGGGGCTGCAGCCCTGCTCAGCCGTGGGACTGACTATGTTTTGTGGGAGTCTGGTTCCTTCCTGAGTCCAGGAAGACCGCAAGCCTACAGAAGGATGGCAGCACCACCACCACACAAGGTGCGCACCTGCCTGTGACAAGCTCCTAGTATTCCTGTGACCCCCAGCATCACATATCCCCAATCTGCCATTAGCTTATCAATGTGACACACAGTGCCAGGAAAAGGATCTTAAAGAGTTGCTTCTTGGAAGTCTGGCTAAGGCATCTGTCTTTCTTTCTGCTGGTTCTCATGAGCCATGATGCGTGAAGTGAGCCTGAGGACAGGGACTTGAGCCTATTTGCTGTCTCTTCTGTGACTCTTCTTATCCCGACCCATAGCCTCTCTCATCCCTGCATTTCAGTTTGTTGGTTCCCACTCTCCACAGACACCTCCCCCCACCATACCCCAAAAGGCAGCCGTGAATGGAGAGGAAAGGAGTCCCCAGGCAGAACCCCCGTAAAGCCTGGGTCAGTCTGTGGCAACTCCGAGGCTCACAGCTGTGAGTCAGGCTGTGTGTTGAGCAGTGCCCCTGAACGCCTGCCTGCACGTGGACCCACCTTGTGTGGTGGCGGCGCTGCCTTCCTTCTGTAGTGGACCCTCTGCACTATCTGCTGCTCCTCCCTGGGGAAGCTGCCCACGGAGCCAGGAACGCCAGCTGTGAAGGAGGTCCTGGACCTCCACTGTCTGCCTTGATGACACTGTGCCCTTCATAAAAATTGGAGCTTTCTATCCTGAGAACTGAGAAGACATGTAGAAGTTTTAACTCATGCAGCCTCCAGTGTGGCTGCTGTCAGAGGTTTTTCCAGGGACTTGTTCTTCTCGGAAGAGGAAAGAAGAGCCCATGCACTGTACTGAGAGGACCTGAAGCCCTCCTGAGTCAGGGAGCCCCACCTACCCTGCACCAAGCAGGAAGCTAGGAAGGCACACATCTTTCATCTGAGTCACCTGTGCTTTTCAGCTTTTTGTAGCTGGGATAAAAATATCAGACACGCACAACTTAAAGGAGAGGCTTACTGTGGCTCATGGTTCAAGAGGTTGCAGTCTGTGGTTAGCTGGCTGCCGAACAGAAATACCACGGCAGAAGGCCATGATGGAATACAGCTGCTTAATTCACTGAAGCTAGAAACAGGACAGGGAAGAGCGAGAAAGGAAGAATGAGGGACCAGATGTAGTCCCCAAGGTCACTCCTCCGCGACCCGCCCAGACACACCGAGAAGGGCGCCGTGCTCCTGGCGTGGCTCCGGAGCCAGCTCTCGCACTGTGCACATCCCACACGCCTTGCTCTCCAGGCAGCGGGCCAGAGGCTCGCCCCTAGTCCGTGCTTACGAAGCAACGCCCACCCCGCCTGCGCAGGCTTGGGTTCAGCCCTTCCCCGCATCCCCAGCCTGGCCCCTGCCCCTCTGACGTCAGTAGACACTGAACCGCCTCCGCATAACCTGATCCTGCTGCAATGGCAGTGGATTCAGCCCGCTGTGGGGAGGGGCTGCTCTCATACCAGCAGGCACCCTTAATGAGCGAGGGCACATCAGTTTATTTTCATATAGACAATAATAACCTAATTTCTACAAAACTTCTCAAGTGCCAGGCACTGCTGAAATTATCTCCATGCTCTATTCATGTAGTGCTCAATATTGTGAGGTAAACCCCACTGTGAGTCCCAAAGTGGACTGGGGAAAGGTGAGCAGAAAAGCGTGCTCCCAGCCCCAGAGCTGTCTGCAAGGAGCGAGGCTGTTTCTAAGCTGAGCTACTAATAGCCAGAGTGTTTTACGCCAAAACACCATGCCATGGAGCACTGAAGGTACCCAGGACTGACGCCCAACTCGTTCATGCGACAGGCGGTGTGAGGGGTCGAGACATACGACGCTTGGGTGAAGGACAGAGGCGGTGCAGACTGGAAGATGAGAGGCAGAAGCCGGAGGGACGAGACCTAGCTCGGGGCTCCACAGCGCGCTCGCATTAGAGGTGCGAGGAGTCGACACGGGAGGAGGCGCTCAAGGACGACGGAGCGGTAGGGCTGCAGGAGGACCTAGCAAGGAGGAGTGCCCACAGTCTGAGCCGAGTAAAGGGGAGCCCCCGCGGGGCAGAGCCAGCCTCTGCGCAGAACTTGCCCTCCCTCCAGATTGCTGACTAGGGCGGCCGCGACGGATGCAGGCTTGAGCTGTAAGCCTTGAAAGCAACCAGCTCCTCATGCAACCTCCTCTCCACTGCTTCCTCTCTTCCTCTTATTTCTTCTTTTGTGGAGATGGAGGCTACCGGGAATAGAACCCAAGGGTGCACTACATCGCAAACGCTCACTCGCTGTCTGTCTGTCTGTCTGTCTGTCTGTCTGTCT
>NW_004524583.1:29304727-29307477 GCF_000260255.1 Octodon degus
TCTCTCTCTCTCTCTCTCTCTCTCTCTCTCTCTCTCTCTCTCTCTGTCTGAGACAAGGTCTCAGTAAGTTGCCCACACTGTCCTCCAATCTGGGATCCTCCCGTCTCCGCTCCTAAGTTGCTGCAGTCACAGGCAGGTGCCACCACTGCCAGTTCATGGCAGTCTTCTCACCAAACAATGTTCCCAAAGGCATGAGATACCATCAGTCTCTCAAAAAGGCCACTCAGGCCCTGGAGACAAAAGAGGCTGGGCAGCAGCGCTGGAAACCAGGGGCAAATGGTCCTGGCAGTGGGGCCCAGGGCATGCTGGGAATGCCGCTTCCCCAGCTTTGAAGAGGCAGCAGGCTTCCAGGACAGACAAAGGCCGGTGGCAAAGCAAGGGAGGAGGCCCTGCATGGGTCCGGGCATGCCTGGGCAACATGCCAGTGTCCTGTGGAGAAAACAGCAAGAAGGAGCCAAAGGATTTCCTTCCTCCCGCCTCATGTTAGAAATTCCCCTGAGGTTCTTCCAGGAACCATGTGTCCTTTAGACCCATCCTGGAGGCTGGTCAGAGTTTTTAAACCTCTCTATGAACAAGAAATAGAGAAAGAGACAAGAGTCAAAGTGTCAAGAGTCTGCCACAGTCCCCACAGGAGCTCGCTGGCTCTTGTCACAATGGACAGAGTTGGGGAAGCAGACGTTTGCGTGGTGTCCTTCATTGGCGTAGGAGCCTGGCCCTGGGGCCCAGGAGACTTGAGCCCACATGTAGGAGGAAGCATCCATGGGGACAAAGACAGCAGAAGCAGTGGGGGGATGGGGCGGAGAGAAGGAAGAGGAAGAGGTGGGCAAGCAAGGAGATGGGAGGAGGGAGGGGAAGGGCAGAGGGCGCACGCAGTCACCTGGCCTGCCTGTCCTGTCTTCTCCCTGCCCACCCCCACTGCGTGCTTTCTGTCGCAAGCCCCTGCCACTGGGCACGTCATTTTTTCCACTTTGTGGATCCCACTGCCCACCTCTCCAGTCCTCCTGACCCTTGCCCTGGGCCACGTCTGTAGCTTGCGTGGTCCTTCTAGCTTCTCACCAGCTGACCCTCAGGTGATGTGACACTTGTCCTGCATCATGTCCAGTCGCCCCCTCTTTCACTCCCACCACCTCATTTGCTGTAATAAAAAGACGTGATCTTTGAGCAAACTGGATCTCAGGGCATTTGGGGTGCACGGCTCTTTCCTGCAGGGCTGGTCGCGGGCGTGTTTGCTCGTTTTGCATCATGAGTACTTCACTGCACTCTCCACCACTCCCATGTGTGACAACCAAAAAGCTCCCCAAGCAATGCCAAACGTCCTCTGCGGGACAAAGTGCCTTTGGTCAAGAACAACTGGCTTAGAGTGAAATCCTTCCTCTGTCACTGACTGTGTTCCCTTGGGTGTGTGGCATAAATTCTCTGAATCTTAATCGCTACATTGCAGTGGGGTTAAAGATAACGCCTACCCTATGGAGCCATTATAAAAGTTAAATAAAATAATCTACAAAAATAACAAAGTACCTAGCATATGACAAACACTCAGCAAATGTTTGTTCTTTTTCTTAGTCACCATGCTTCCATCGAAAAGGCCAGCCATTGTTACCACTGTGCACCCCGCAAAACAGTTTCCACTACAATCTAGCCCAGTCCAGGGTCTACAAGCTGGAACATCCATTGGCCTGTTATTGTAAGAACCAAAATAACAATGGGCTGAACTAGATAGGAATTTACTGAAATAAAACGGAAGGAAGCAGAGAGAGGAAACTGGGCTGAACTCGCTCTTTTTGTCAGGGACCCATTCTGCGTGAACCCCGGGCCTACTTCTGCCAGCAGTCCCACCTCCTAATATGGCCACAGTGGCAATGAAGTTGCCACGGTAGTTCTGGAAACCATAGCAGGCATCAACAACTAAATTGAGCTGAAGGGAAATAGGATTGGCCCATAAAGTCTATGCTATAGTTGCGCAGGAAGAATTTTTATCTATTCGACTAAAAGACACAAGATAA
Organism: Octodon degus; assembly: GCF_000260255.1. NCBI lineage: Eukaryota > Metazoa > Chordata > Mammalia > Rodentia > Octodontidae > Octodon > Octodon degus. The sequence continues at coordinate 29,306,731 of NW_004524583.1, forward strand.
AGGATACTCATGTTATGTGAACAGGGCCTGTTGCTGAGCTTCACCGGGCTCCCCTCCCGGCTTTTTGGCACCCCCCTCCATCTTCTTCTTCTCAGGCCACTCCTCCCACACCCCTCTGGGGCGCTGACTCTTTCCCTTGCATCTTGGCCACCATGGCGAGCTGCCTTTCCAAAGTCCCAACACGACAGCACGGAGCAGTCCATGTGGACTGATGAAATAAACTTTCCTCCTTTCAAGTTGATTATTTTGTCAAAGGTAGAAAGATGATCAGCATGCTACTTAACTTGTAACAATGTACAAAGGCTTTCACAAATGTAAAATACTTATTCAAATGACAAATAGAAATTATTTGACTAAAAAAAGTCAGCGTTCCTCAGTGACCTTCTCCTCTTGCTCCAAGTTCTTTCCACAGTCATCTCTTGTACCTTGTGGAAATCATTTTTTAAAAAATTCTGGGCTGGGGAGATGGCTCAGTGGAATAAGCACTTCCCTGGCAAGCGCAAGGACCTGAGTTCAATCCCTGGTTCCACCAAAAAAAAAAACAAAAACAAAAACAAAAAAACAAATAAAAAATTCTGATGGCTCTCAGGTCCAATGCTTCCCCCTCCAGAACTTTCTAAGTAGCTTGTTCAGAGCACAAACAGAGATCAATTTGGATATGTACTGCCACTGTCACCTCTTTGTGCCCCAAACTGGAGAACTCATCCACATCCTCCATTTTCTCTACCACAACCCTTCCCAGTGCGC
>NW_004524583.1:29307577-29317198 GCF_000260255.1 Octodon degus
TCTCTCCCTTCTTCCTCTCCCCCTCCTATCTCCCTGTCTCTCTCCCTACCTCCTCCCTCCCCCTCCCTCTCTCTCTCCCTCTCTCTCTCCTCTTAAATTCTTGCTGTACTGAACTGTATCACCATATCCCCATCTCCAAGACTAAGTTCTCCCTTCGTGTATCTAATCCCTAAATCCCAACAAGGTTTAGGGATTAATACTTTTTTTCACCCTTCCCTCTGACAATTCACTGTATACCGCTGTCATCTCTCATCTAGATGATTACAAAAACAACCTTCTTTCTAATTCTCCTGCCTTTTACTCCACTTTTGTCTTCAATTCAAAATATTACTCTTTTTGGTTTTCTTTGGGTCTTGCTCTATAATTCAGGCTGACCTCGAACTTGTGTGCTCCGGTCTCAGCTTCCTGAGTACTGGGGTGGGATTACAGGGATAGGACTACAAAGTGGTATCCAGAACACATACATGGGGCCGGGGATACAACCCAGCAGCACAATGCCCACCTGGCAAGCACAAGGTCCTGAATTCAATTCCTGGTCCACCCCCAATCCCGAAAAAAAAAAAAAAAAAAAACGCAAATACATAACCGCCCTGATGAAAACCTTCTAAGGACTTGGCCTCAGACAAAATTCCATATTCCTTAGTCTGGCAAAAAACTAACCATGCATTGGACCCTTCTCAATTCTAGTTCATACATTGCCCTGTACACTCGATATTCTTCTTATATTATTCCAGTGAGTTCTATACTTTTTCAGATCTCGATTTTATACACAACTTCCACACTGCCTAAGCCCCTTCCCTTTCTCCTTCTCTTCTCATCGCTGATTTTTTTCCTCCAGTATTGGAGGTCAAACCCAGAGCCTTCTCACAGACTTACATCCCCAACCTCCCTGGCCTTTTATAAAAGAAAGAGTCCTTTCAATCGCCGACCTGGAATTTGTAATCCCCTTGCCACAGCCTCCTGGGGTGATAGGATCACAGGAAACCACCAGTGTGCTCAGCTGGCTTGACTTCTTTTTTTAATCTTTTATTTGTGTTTATTTATTTGGTACAGGGCTTGGCTATGCAGCTTGGACTCATAGTGATCCTTCTGTCTCAGCCTCCCCAGCGCTGGAATCATAGGCATGCGCCATCACGCCCAGCTGGGGGGCTGGTGATTGAGATAGAACCCGGGTCCTTGCGCTTGGATCTCCCAGCTGTCTCTCCAGCCCCTGGCTTGAGTCTTTTTCACACGTAAAATCTCAGTTTAGACATCATTCACTCCAAAACCCTGCTCCACTGCCCTCCCTGGGGCCAACCCCGTCCCCAACCTCACTGACTCCTCCCTGATAGGGGTCACTTCCTCCTGCCTGAACGCTCCTTGTCATTGTCCACCCTTCCTTAAAGCATTTGCATGCTGTAACCTCTGTACCACTGTCTCTTCTGCCGGTAAGTAGGATTCTTGAGGACAGCTGACACTGTCTGTTTTCTGGCTCAGAAATTTTCTACTGGTCCTTCCCTGTCCCTCTTTACCCATCGCCACCTGCCTTTCTGAACTCCAAGAAGCTGATTTGTACTGACCACATCAATAGGGCTCAGCCATGGGAGGGAACAACAAGATTAAGATTTCATGTCCCCAGGGCCAGGGAGATGGCTCAGCAGAATAAGCACTTGCCTGGCAAGCTCAAGGGCCTGAGCTTAATCTGTAATACTGAAAAAAAAGTTCGTGTCCCCAGCTAGAGGAGACCGAAATTTCAGTCACAGTCACAGTTCCCATCAGATAGACTTCACCCCAACTGTCTCCTTTTGGATTCTGGAAATTTCTTCTTCTTTGACACCCCTCAGCCTGAGATTGATGAAACCATTGTTGTCTGACCATTGTTACCCTCTGCCCGCCCCTTTGAAAATGGTATCTATTAAACTTTCCTCACCTACACAACCACTAAGCTCGCTGAGACCCGACTGACTTCCTCTTTCATTTCCTGACAAGCAGGCATATGAGTTGGATGAATGGCTAAATGCATAAACAAAGCACCAGCGGAAAACAGCCCAGTCATAGGCCAGCTTGGCTTATTCAACCTCCACTTCACAAGGAGGAGAGAGATTTCTCAAGTTGCAACTTGGAAATGAAGCAAGATGGTTTGAGGGTCAACAGAGAAGGGGATCCTCAGGACTCCATCTGAGGATGGGTGAGGGGCAGTGGGAAGGCGCTCTTCTGCACCTGCAGACTCTGAGGTTTCTGGAGAGCCAGCCCCTGCCCCACCCCAGGGGGCTCCATTCCCAGCAGCACCTCTGCTCCTGCAAGGTGGGAAGGACTCTCACACCTTCCTTTTCTTCCTCTTGGCCTGCGGTCTAGAGAAGGAATTAAAAATCACATGGCCATGGCCTCCCATCCTCCCACTCAAATCCTGTAAGCCTGAAACTCAGGATCCAGAGCCATGGGAGAGGAAAGCTCCACGGTCACCAAAGCAGGCTGGAGGAGAGCACTGGCCAAGGCCAGCGCCTGGGAGTAGGGTCCTCCGCCAGGATTCCTACAGCACATAACCCATGGCGTGGTCCCGTGGTCCAGGGGCTTAGAGCTGGCACAGGCCTCAGCGCTCATTAAACCAGCAGAGCCTGAGGCCTGAAAAGGCAAGTGTCTTAATTACTTTTCTCACTGCTGAGACAAAATACCCAGCCCCCAAAGTTAAAGAGAGAAAGGTTTATTAAACTCAGTTTGTAGAGGGTTTAGACCATAATCCGATGGACTGCTGGGATTAGGGCAGTGTCAATCTAATCGGTGGGCTGATGTAGCAATCGCCCACCCTTAACCCCAGCACTGCACTGTGAAGCAAGCACAAACTTTACATTGAGGGGCCTCAAAAGCACTCTGTGACCACTGAGGCTTTGGGACATGGGGCAGGCCATCTAGGCACAGACTGTGACCCAGAGGAGGGCCCAGGATCACGGCATGCTAGAGGCAAAGGACTCAGTATCCCCTCCAAGAAACTGTGCACTGGCTCCTGAGGCTGGGGAGCACCACCATGTCACCGTTCAGCGGAAGGACAGGCCCACAAAACAAGAGGGCCGCGAGGTCTGCCACATCTGCAGCTCAGAGAAGCACGGCTCAAGCTATGGCTCCATACCAGGCCCTGGCTGAATGCTAAGTCACGTTGCTGGCTCTCCACTCCAGCGAATAAGGATGTGGATCTTCGTGGGCTCCCAAAAGGTGACTCAACTTTTCCAAGCCTTACAGACCTCTGTTAATCTGGATAAATGCTCCTTATATTTATGTGCAAAATGAAGAGAAAAAGAATATCCCCCAGGAGTCCACATTTAACACTAGACACAGCGCGGTGTACATGTGGGCTGTGATTATGTGCCCACGGCCGTTGGCTTGCTTTTTTCTCACACCTTCATTTTAAGGAAGGGAGGACACAAACTCAGGTTCTCACTTAAATTTATTCATTCATGCTTACTAAGTTCTCTCCAGTGGGCCAGACACTGTTCTGGACCCTGGGGATACAGCAACAACCAGGAATCCTTGCCTTGTGGAGCTCCTGCTGTAGCTGAGGAAGCAGGCAACAAGCAGAAAATACGTGAAAGTGAATTTTAGGGCTGGGAAGATCCTTCAGCAGTCTAAGTGCCTGCCCAGCAAGCACAAGGACCCAAATCCAATCCCCAGTACATCATGCGGTGCCAACCATTGAAAATAGGTGTGGTGGCGCACACTTATAATCCCAGCACAGGGGACACTAGCACAGGAGGGTCAGTATGAGTCTGAAATGCATAATGAGATCTTGTATCAAAAATAATAATAATAAATTTAAAAAGAAGTAAGTGAATTTTATAAGATGTGGGAGAAACAAAGTGAGGAGGGGGTAGAATAGGGAAGGGACGGCTGCTATTTAGGAAGAACACCCAAAGACCTAAAGAAGGCAAGGCCTAGGCCCGGAGATCCCTCGGGAAGGGCATTCCAGAAAAAGGGAGGCATACACAGCACCCCCAGGCCCATGCAAGGTGCAATGGCCTTCGATATCCATGGGATCTGCATCTTCAGCTGTGGAGCCAAATGACCATGGGTAAAAAATAGTTGGGGAAGAAAGCCTGTCTCTGCACTAAACTTCTTAGATAGCGTTCCTTGTCATCACTTCCCAAGTGACACATTATAGCAGCCATCTGCACAGCATTTGCACTGTATTAAGTCTTGTCTAGAAGCCAGAGGTGACTGAGAGCCCACAGGAGCGCGTGGGGCGGCTGTGCTGCTGTTCCCAAGGCCTCAGCATCTGCGTACTTGGGGGTGCGTGGGGTCCTGGCACCGATTCCTTGCAGCTACTGCAGGGTGACAACTGGGTTAGGAGGCCGGACTGAAGGACAGAGTTGCGAGGCAGAAGCATGCAGGGCCGCTGAAGTCAGAGTTAAACACAGAAAACACTGTAAGTTATGGGGCCGAAGCTGGGATCTAGGCTCTGAACAGACTCCCAAGCCCTTGCCTGGCCCATCCCAGGCACCCAGGCAGGCAGGCATGATGGGGTGGCTGGATCTACTCTCCCCAGGGAGGGCATTATGGGGATTTATGCTGACACAGGTGCGATATCTTTACCTTCAGAACCCAAAATCAAAATGTAATTTTGAATGTGGACAGAAATGTAAAGACGACCAAGCAGAATATTTGAAATCAGAGCACCCAACATATCCAGAACCTTAATCAAGCACAAATGCTTCTTGATCCCGAAGACCCTCAGGTACTCTAGCTTTAGCCACCTCTAATAAAGTGCTCTCTTCACTGGCCTGTGCAAGGAGAAACACTCTGGGTACCAGGGCAGCAGCGAGGTCCCAGTGGACAGAATGCAGGGTGTGGGACAGGCAGTCTGGGAGCCTGGGTCCTCCGTCCTGACCCCTGCACAAAAGTCTTGGGACCTTCTGTGCAGCCTGGTTCCCCTCCTTTAAGAACAGGATCCCACTCTGTCCTGTACTCTGAAGAGACTGTAGGGTGGATAAAAACTCTCTCCAAAGGACTCGCTCCCACTCCGGATAATTGCGGCGGGAAGGTGCACGGTCCTTAGGACAGGACAGACCTGCACAGGCGGAGCAGAAGGGAGGAGAGCACTGGCTTATGGGAGGGCCAGGAGCGCTGCAGGCCTTACAGTCCACTAAGTTGTCTTTGCTAGGCTGAAATGCTTCCTGCATGAGTTGAAAAGCGAACTATCAAGGACCATGTCACACGGTATTTTGGCGACACGGGCTATGACAATACTCTTCCCTGCCCATGAAACCTCCACCGCAGGGTCATCCCATTTCTCACGAAAAAAGATGGAAAAAAAGAGCTCAGCTTCTCAAGGGTGTGAGAGCTCCAGCTGAAGGAGGGATGAGGGGAAGGGAGGGATGAGACTGCCTGAGGGAGCGTTGAGCACGGAGCCTAGATTGCTGCTGTTCCACCCAGGCCCATTTCCTAGCTCTGCTCCTCAGCTGAGAGGCCTGGAGCAGGTCAGGCTGTAACTCTTTACCCTGGCCTTTTGGTTTTGTTTGTTTGTTTTTGGTGCCAAGGACTGAACCCAAGGCTTCCAGCATGCTAAGCAAACGTCCCCAGCCCCTGCCCGTGGCTTTCTTAAAGAGAAAACTAGAGCTAGTTGCCACCTACGTTCAGCTCTAGAATGGCCAGATCTTAAACAGCAGAGATTGTGTGGAGCATCACAATGGCTGGGGTGGGCCACGGATGGGCTGAAATGACCGGTCTGTGTTTCAGATCCAGAGGCTTCATCTCAATATCACTGCCCGGGGCCGGGGAGACGGCTCAGTAGAGTAAGCGCTTCCCTGGCAAGCACAAGGGTCTGAGTTCAATCCCCGGTTCCGAAAAAAAAAATTAGTGTCACTGTCACCAGCTAGATCAAGATCTAAGTGGAGACTGCACACCGACAGCAAATAAAGCACAAGGAAGGGGTCTGCTGACCGTTACCTGGAGCATACAGGCCTAGAAGGAAAACATACAAATAGAGCTGGGGACGCATCCATACCCAGCACCTGAACTTTAATATCACAAGATCGTTGTCGTACATGGCATCAACCACGTGGTATCCCAAGTGGCGCCAGCTGAGCCTTCTTGCTTAATTACATGCTAAGAGTGCCACAGTTTAAAATCCTGGCAACCCTGCTCTGTGCAATTAGAGACAAACTAACAAGCACACCTGACCTGTGCCCCTACTGCTCCTTAGTGCGTTTCGCTACTGAGCCACTCACTTTATGCCAGTACTTCATGCATTTCGGGGCAGTAATACTTCGTGTGCTCTCTAGACGGCCTCAGCCCCCCTTGCCTGGTGCCTACCAATTCTTCTCCAGCTTCAGCCAACAGAGCTGTGGCTATGCTCATTCCCACCCTGCGCTTCCCAGTAAGTTTCCTCCCATTTTTCCCAGCTCAGGAACAAGATTCTAGGACGAAGTTGTGGATGCTGAAAGGATTTCACCCACACCTTTGAAGGCTGAAAGTGAAGGGTTCGCATCCAGCCAATGTCAGCGCCTAGTCACTAATCTGCACTCGCAGGTTTCTGAGTGGACTTCAGGACTCAAGAGCCACACTGTCGCCTGGGATCACAAGGGACACAGAACCTGAAGCTGCAGCACTCACCTCCACACATCCACTCAAACCCACCATCAGCCACCCGCCCATTCTGCTTAGAGCTCTCAGCCGGCAGCCATGTGGCCAGGCTGCCTCCAGCCCCAGCGGGCACAGCCACTTCACCAGGGAGCAAAGGCGACACTGCCGGATGTGCACCAGGATGGAGCCATCCATCAGTCCTGTGACACCACCTGCAACTTTCAGGCTATACTCACACTGTCTGCAGGAAATCCCTCCTCCACACCTTAGGTGATCTTATCAAAAGTGAAAGTAGATAATGTCCCTCTTTGTGGAAAATGTTGATTGCTTTCTACTTAGAATAAAACCCAAACTGTTGACCATGGCCTAACAGACCCTCAGCAGCCCCCATCCCTCTCTCTCTTGCACTGTTTTTGTTTTTGTTGTTGGGGAGAACATGTCGCTTTTCTCCACGTGGGCCTTGACCTGACTGTGCAGCCAGGCTGTTCCTGACGTGGCGCTCCTCCCGCCTCAGCCTCCGCGCCTCTCGCTTGCAGCAGCTCCCTGCATCCTGCACTCTGCTTTTGCTGGACTCCTCATCTTTAAGATCTGACCTTAAATCAGCCATTCTCACTTGGGATTCATTTGGCTCCACAAAGGATTCTTGGCCAAGTCTGTAAACATTTTGTTGTTGTTACTGTTGTTTGGTTTGTTTTGCTTTTCATGCATCTGGTACAGGGTCTCACTACACAGCTCAGACTCACAGTGATCCTCCTGTTTTCAGCCTCCCCAGAGCTAGGGTTACAGGCGTGCGCCACCACGCCCAGTCTCGGTCGTGAGTGGAGTAGATGGCGCTTCTGGAAGTCAGTGGGCGCAAGCCAGCGATGCCGCTGACCCTTCAGCACTGCTTAGGACAGCCCCTCAAGGAGCGGCCTCATTCACAACGCCAGCAGTGCCACAGTAGAAAACTCCTGGCCCACGTTCATATTTTCAGACTGATTTTGTCTCGAGCTGGTGTCCCTCATCTTGCCAGTTGTGGTCCCTAATTACGCTTCTATTGTTGTCTAACTGGCTGGCTGCTAGCTCCACCTTCCAGGCAGAGATTGATTCAGCTTTGTCACTTCACACCTACCACTTAGCAGGTGCTCAATGAACATGCGCAGGAGCAGAGGGACAGGAGGGAAGGAGAAAGGAGAGGAAAGGGCAGTGGGGGCTGAACAGCTCCCCGCCCGATGCAGAACCTCTGTCAGCAACATGGCCCTCTCCGTTCAGCGTGACCAACTGCACTGAGGGTGTCCAAGTGGAGAATAAGCTGAGTACACTCTGCAAACTTCCCAAGCCCATCGGAAGTGGGCATGGAGATGCGTATCTGTAATCCCAGCTCCTAGGGATCCTGAGGCAGAAAAATGCAAATTGAAACCCAGCCTGGGCAAATCAGTGAGAGTTTCTCTAAAAAAAGAGAGAGAAAAATAAAAAATAAAATGCATGTACTACAAACATGTACTAATAAAATAAAGTAGGAAGTAGCTTAGTGTGAAGACCCTGGATTCAACAATCTTTAGTACAATCCTCTGTACTAAAGGGAAAAAAGCCCTGGGGCTGGGGAGATAGCTCAGTGGCTTAAGCACCTGCCTGGCAAGTGCCAGGTTCTAAGTTCGATCCCCAGTGCGAGAGAGAGAGAGAGAGAGAGAGAGAAATGCCCATGGGAGACAGGGAGACAGGAAGATTGGCATGAAGATATCTAAATTTCTTTACAACGGCTTCATTGTTCTCCAAGCAGGTCCACTTAAGAGTAGAACTATATCTCTTTCTGTCCAACCTGTAGCTCTAACACTTTGCGTCGTTCCTAATACATAATTCACAGGTTCACCTAAAGTGTCTGTGGATGAACAAATAAATATCAGAGGAAGAGAACGCATTTATTGAGCATTCACAACCCATTTTGTTTGCATTCGCAAATCCATTTACTGAGCCAGCCCATACTTGGGCTCTTGTTCCTTTGGGCAGCGACAGTGCAAGCTTTCTACCTCTGCAACAAACACCTGAGAAAATCAACATAAAAGGAAAACTTATGTTTTTGGCTCACAGTTTGAGCGGTGTCAGTCCATGGTCACATCTGTCTGCTGTTCTCCGCCCTGCCGAAAGGCAGAATGTTCTGGTGGAGCAAAGCTGCTCCGCACAGGGGGCTAGAAGCAGGCGGGCAGGCTGGGGGGCCAGTACTCTTCCAAGGCCTCCCCACTCACCCGTTCTCTCCCTCTAGGTCCTCCTCCTACAGTGTCCACCGTCTCCCCATAGAGCCACCAGCTGGAGCCAAGCCTTCAACGCAGGAAGTTTCGAGAGACCTTCGGTGAGGTCACCCCTGCAAGAGCACTGCATGAAAACCTCACCCCTGGAGGAGGATCTTACCCTTTGTCAGCTCTTACCAAGTGCTGGAGAAGGAAAACAAATTGGGCTTCGAGATCCGCCGGAGCCTCCGTGCACAGCTCCTACACAAAGCCCAGGGCATTTATACTTCTGCTGCCGCCCAGAGACCTGGCTGGCTCTGCAGATGAACCGCTCCCGCCCCGCGCCGGCGGCCCCACCCCGGGCTTCCTTCCGCTCAGAGCTTCTCAGGCCCTGTGGGAATGAGCGGCGCACCGGGGGGCTCCTGCAGCGCACCCCATGCTGCAAAGACGTTGCCTAAATTTCCCTTTAAGGTCTCAGGAATTAATGTTGTCTTACTAGCACCACGTAATGGACAAGGCTGAGCTCTTTCAGTCTAATCTGCTTAGTTTCTGAGGCTGCAGGGAACTTCTCCAAGGAATGTGCTTAGTTTTTGTTATCAGAAGTACTGAAAAGAAAAAAAGCCTAACATATCATTTGGCATAAATCTGCCTATCTAATTTAGATTGTAGAAATCTGTTAAGTAAGTCCTGGTTCGGTAACTTCTTTTCCTGTGTAGTCTACAAATATCCTTGCTATTAGGAAATCTTATGTTATTCAATTATTATAAAAATCCTACTTTTATATTGTCTCTCTCCCTCTCTCTCTCTCTCTCTCTCTCTCTCTCTCTCTCTCTCTCTCTCTCTCTCTGTGTCTGTGTCTCTGTCTCTC
>NW_004524583.1:29317393-29327667 GCF_000260255.1 Octodon degus
AAAAAAAATAAATAAAACTCAAATTGCTCAGTGCTGAAGATTGGACCTAAGGCCTTGCATATGCTAAGCTACATGACCAGTCTCCCCAGATTAAAAGATATTTCTTGATCATTTTAAAATAACAAGGATAGGTTGAGCTTGATAGCACAGGTCTAGGGTCACAGCTGCGTGGGAGGCTGACACAGGACAATCTCACATTCAAGGCTGGCCTGAGTAGGTTAGTGAGATCTATCTCAAAATAAAAATAAAAAGGGCAGAGGGTGTAGCTTAGCTCTAGAGCTCTTGCTTGCATACACAAGGCCCTGGGTTCAATTTCTAGTACTAAAAAAAAAAAAAAAAAAAAAAAAAAAATCATACATGTCTAAATACAACGTGTTAATTTAAAAATAACTATTTTCTGGTGGGGAGATAGCTCAGCAGCCTAAGTGGGCCTGCCTGGCAAGTGCAAGGACCTGGGTTCAATCCCCAGGACCACATGATGTGCCAACCCTCGAACCAGGAGTGGTGGCACACACTTGTAATCCCAGCACCTGCGAGGCTGACACAGGAGGATCACTACGAGTCTGAGCTGTGTAGTGAAACTCTATACCAAAAATACATAAATAAAAATTTTAAAAAATAAAAATACTTTCTAAACAAAAATATGAATAGTAATATTTTACATTTTTGTGAATCTCTTTAATGTCTAAATTAATATAAAATACCTAAATATAGTGATACCTTGACATATGAGCTTAATTTGTTTTGCAATTTTAGGGAAGGTGGCTACATTTGTGTTTATGTGAGGAAGGTGGCTGGAGCTGTGGTTGTCATCCTGTGCAGAGTTTGCAAAAAGAGACAAAGTTTCCTGAATGTTTTTGCTTATAAACTGAATTGTTTTCTGGGTGTGGTGATACACACCTGTAATCCCAGCACTTGGGAGGCTGAGGCAGGAGGATCGTTACAAGTTTGAGACTAGCCTGGGCTACAAAGTGAGCTCGAGACCAGCATGAACTTTTTTTCTTTTTTTTAATTTTAGGGAAGAGTCTACAGGGTGTTCAGGGTCTCACTACTAGATCAGACTCATAGTGAGTCGAAGTTGCAGTTTCACACAGAATAGACGCATTGTAGAATTTGAAACCATACCCATGAACTTTCTGTGTTATATAATGTTAAATTCCACTGGTCTATCTTGAACTGCAAGTGGATTTTTTTAATCCATGGTTTTGCAACTTCACTGGTGACATTTTGAAAATATTTGTTCATTGAGTTATGTAGATTTTCCAAATATTGACACATTTCACTATAAGACATGAAAAAGTGACATTCATTAATCCTTATCAAGCTCATCAAAAAAGTCTTCACGTTTCAAAAAGCTGTCAAGCTTGGATTTTATTATTGGCAACAAAAACAGTTGCTTCCCTGGAAGTGGCAGCTCCGTTCCTTCATTTGCAAGAAAATGTCTGCCAAATGTCACGGCTGAGGAACCATAGTTTGCTGGATCATCATTCTTTCAAGTAAAAGTAGTGTTCCCTGAAGATAAGGAAAAGCAGCCGGCCTCACCCACACCCGCACCCACATACGTGGCTTCCTCCCAGACAACCTAGCATTCCCACAGGCAGCTGAAGCTCTGCCCGTGAATTCCACACTTCAGCACACAGCATGTTGAGAACGGTGCACCTTTCTCATGGGTTATCATCTGACTAACTTAACCATGTTCTAAATAATGACTGCTTCACAAGGCTGTTCGTAAGTGGAGCTGGCATTCCCATTGCCTGGCGGTGAAGAATGCATGAAGCGCTCGCATCGCCCTTGTCACTGGTCTGCCTTGCACTAAGGCGCTAGGGGTCTTGCCTACCCTGTTAACACCATAAAAACCACAAACAACAGTTCGGTGCCAGTGACGAGATAACTTTGATCTTGTGTGTCCTCGTGGATACACGAATGAACAATGAAACAAACCATTGCTCTGCTAGCACAGAGCTCCCACGTGGGTTGTAGCGGCAAGGAGAATGGGGCAGTTATATGCTGACTTTGTCTCTGTCTCTTCGAGACAGAGTTTCACTATGTAGCTAGCTCGGTCTGGCCTTGCGCTCACCTTGTAGCCCGGCTGGTCTCAAACTCACAACGATCCTTCTGCCTCAGCCTCCTGAGTGCTGGGATTACAGGTGTGTGCAACCATGCCCAGCTATATTCTGACTTTAATATCATTTGTTCAGAGATGGGACCAAGGAAACTATCTTATGCCCAAAACCTGTCAAAGTATTCACAGAAAGCTCTCCTCACCACAGAGAAGACTAAATAATACATGCAAAAACTGGTAAAAACACCTCTGTCTTCCACCTATGCAGAAAATCATGTTTTCCTTTTCTCTCCTACTTATTACCTAACCCCAATCCTCATGATAAAGAAACGGCAGCCAACAAAGCGCCCTACACAGTGAGGAATGCAAAATAAGCAAAATAGCAGAAGATACAAAAATGTGTTTTGCCTGGCTCACTCCCAATATTGGAGTTAATTTACCACCAGATCGGTGAAGTCTTACTCATTATTTAAGTCTCAGTTTAGACTTTACTTCTTACGCCTATCTCTGATCTCTTGTCTTACCTCACCTCTTGCCTGTGTCTGGTCTCTGCCTCCGTGTCTGGATAGATGATGAATAGATGGATGGATGATGGATGGATGGATGATGGATGGAGATTTAGACATAGAAATATTTACACTCAAATCATCAATGTCTGTTTTTGGTTTTTTGGCAGAACAGGGGATTGAACTAAAGCCCTTGCGCTTGCCAGGGAAGCGCTTATTCCACTGAGCCATCTCCCTGGCTTTTTTTTTTTTTTTTTAAATCAATGTCTTAATTGTTACCTGACCTAGTTTTCCCCACTAGATGGTAAATTCCAAAAAGGCAGCACATTTTCAGTCTGCTTAGCTTCCTGGGGAGGTAAAATACAAAGGTGACCTGTGTATAAGTACCGGTTCTTAGGTGGAATGTTGTTAGGTGGGCCACACACCTCTGGTCACCCAATTTTATTTTGTTGTATTTTATTTTATTTATTTTGTCTTTTTGAGACAGGGTCTCCTTATGCAGCTCAGGCTGACCTGGAGCTCACTTTGTAGCCCAGACTGGTCTCAAACTCTCAACAGTCCTCCTGCCTCAGCCTCCCGAGTGCTGGGATTACAGGCATGCACCACCCCACCCAGCTCACCACAGTGGATGGATAGTACTAAGGACGCTCCAGTGTTCCAACCTGTTGACAGGTTTGGCGGTAAGCAGAACTGGAACTGCCAGGCCAGCGCAGGCTGCAGTGAATATTTAGGAGCTTACAGGGCTAAATCTTGTCCTTCTAGTTCAAGAAGGCACAGAGGGAGCTGAGGGCCATGGCTTGTTTTTGACTTGGCTGCTTCTCTCTAAGCACAGTCCCCAGGACTTCCTTCCATCCACAGGTGTCCTGCAATCCTTGGTGAACTTCATTGCATCCCAGGTTGACTGTCACCTTCTAAGAGTGGATCTGGTCTCCCTTTCTTCTCTTTCCCCTTTCTCTTGCCCAACTCTCCCTTCTCCCATCCCCCAAAACTCCACCACTTGATTTGATGATCGTCTAATTAGACCCCAGTCTGCTCAGAAAGTCTGCTCCTAAGGGTGATACCAATCCTGCAAGAGGCCTCTGTTCCTGGAAAATCCAGTCTTCCGGGAAGCAGAGAAGTACAGTCTTAGAGAGGGAAAGACAGAGGCCAGGAAGGTGTGCCTGGAGTCTGGGACAGTAGACTGGAACCTGATCACCTAGGGCCCTCGGGGTCATGCTGGGGTGTGACCCCTGCCCAGCTCAGCATGGTGATCATGAGCATGTGTGTTTCCTACCATTCCCTTTCCTCCAGGTTCTCCTGATTGGATGGCAGTGTGTGACTCAGCAGCTGAGGGGGGCTGGGCAGACTGCAGGCACCTGCCCTTCACCCCGCCCCTTCACCCCCCTGGGCTGAAATACCTCTCCAATTTAAGCTAGTTGGACTAGATTGGGTGGAGGCAGGAGGGCTCAGAGGATTAGGACACCAGCTCCAGCCTTGAAGGAAGCACATTCCACTGTCAAGTAAACAGGGTGTGGTGAAGGTAGGCGCAGCCCAGCCCTTGCACAGAGGAGTGAGGACATCACCTGTGTGCTAAGAACATGCCGCCTGCCCACCTGGCCCTGGCAGTCCTGCCCCGCTGTGCCTTCTGGGAGACCTGCACAGTGCCTCCCTTCTGTCTGGGAGCCCTCAGGAGGCTCTTCCTGCCATGTGCAGGTGACTCATCACACATCTCTGCAGAGACCAGGCAGTGCTGGGGGGGGGGGGGGGGCTATGGAAGCTGGCTCCTGTTAGCTCAAAAACGACCCCTAGCGGAGCCAAGAAAACCAACCTCAAGGGAACTTACAGTGAGTCTCCCTGCCTCCAGCGACTGCACACCTAGGGCCTGAGTCCAGGAGTCAGCCCAGCCAGGCTTGTTCAGGGCTGTATGCAGTGCTAGGAGTAGATGTGGATAAGGCTGACTGGGCAGAAAGGGACAGAGCCGGGTTGCCTGATGCATTAAGCTAAATCCTGTTTTCTAAGTGCAGTCTCTAGTGCTTTAAAATGCCTCACCTGCTCCAGGCATGGTTAAATTCTACTGTCCTGGCTTAGGCTGTTGTCTCCCAGCAATCTGGCCCGCTGCTGCCTGCTGGCCTGCTGCTTCTGCCTGCACAGCTCTACCTCGGCTCCAATTGTGCCTTCTAAGAACGGGCTCCTTGTACCAGCTGCTTTATTGCCCAGGGCCAAGGACAACCTTGAAGTGAGGGGCTGTTGGTCCCTGGAACATCTGCCAAAGAATCTGGCATCCAAAAAGTAGCCTCAACTACCAACTTTATTTGCTACCATTTTGCTGAAAGTAAAAGTAACACATGTTCACTGTAAAAAAAAAAAAAAAATCTAAAGAACATTTAATAATCACCTATAACTTCAAAATGATAAAGTTCTTTTCATGTTTTTCTATCAAGTGCATATTTAGAAAGATGGAGATATATTTTCTGTGTATAAATGGCTTCAAATTAGCTTTGAAGTTTTTGTGCCCTGCCTTTGTAACTTACCATGAGCACGTCCCCACTTCCTTAGTTATCCTTGAAAGATCTAATGTTAGTGAACAATCTAATAATATCTCATATGGTTGACAATAAAACTAAAGACAGGAACCTATGATGAAGGATCCCAGGTGCTCACGGGTGAATGGCATCTCCAGCTTCCCGCTGGCACCTGGCGACAGAAAGGACTTCAAAGAAGCCATCTAAGCCATCCCTGCTGCCAGGAATCGGAACTCTTTCAGTTTGTAAAGAAAGTCTTTGTGCTCTTTCTCAGATTCTGTGTTGAATGGGGGAGAGACCAAAAAACTCGTGTTTGGGTCATTTGTAGTCATTTGAAGTTTTCTGTAATGTTGAGTTGACGTGTATGTAAATCTTCATCTGCATCCGACTCCTTACGACACACGTGCAAAGGCTACAGGCAGATAACGCCCAGCTCCACGGTTTGCCACATGTGTGGTCGTGGGCTTGTCAAGTCTTGGGCCTTTATTTTCCTCAGTGTGAGAAAAAAACTTCATGACAATGGACTTATTTCTAGCCTTTCTGAAGGCTACAAAGGAAGAGGCAGCTCAGGCGTGAGTGCAGCTCTTGACATACACGTTGGTCTGGTTTTAGTACTGTGTGGAATTACGGAATCCATGCTACCCTTAACACCACATGACCACACCACTATCTGGGAACACACGGTGACCTGTGTGCACGCAACGTCCTATAGCTCCTTCTCACGTGGCATTGGTAGATCCGGGTCAGTTTTGTTTGTGCAAAAGAGATTCAAAGCCAGAGACACTCTGTGCGGGCCAAGGCCACACGGCTCTGTACCACTGAGCTGTACCTCCCACCCTTTGTATTTTTTGAGACAGGGTCTCACTAAATTTCCCTGGCTGGCCTCCAATGTGACATCTGCTGGTCTCGGCCTCCAAGGAGCTGGGATTGCAAACTACTACCGCTACACCCAGCAAATTGAGCCAGTTTTTTTTGTGTGTGTGTCTTTGCCCAGTCTGCTCCACAAAGGTTATCTGGACCCAAATCAAACCTGAGGATCAGCACACAGCTCAAGCATTCTGGGCAAATTCTACCTTGTAGCCACTCCTGTCTGTGTCAGAGGAAGAGGTGAAAGCTGGCAGTGAATTGAACGGCATTAGAAGGCAAGAGATGCCTCAACATGTAACATTGGAAGCTATTATTCCACAGTAGCCAAGTGATAAAACTGGGGACCTCATGGTGAAGACTGGCCCCAAACAAGTCTTCCTGTCTACCCGTCTTCAGCTCCACCCAGCACAAAGCCATGGAAAGTGGAAGCAGAAAGGCTGCTTGTGACTGGTTTGTGCCAGAGGCCACAGGACTCTAAGTCACTCAACCAAGGCCACACAGCTGAGACGTGCCACTAGGAGTGCCAAAGCTTGCGGCCAGGCATGGGGGCGCGCACCTGTGATCCCACCCTGGGGAGGATGAGGCAGGAGGATCAGTGGGAGTTTGAGGCCAGCCCTGGCTATGTAGGGAGTCCAAGGCCAACATGAGCTGGCTACATAGGGAGACTCAAAAAAATGAGAGCCAGAGCCACAAGGAATCCTCGACTCCGTGAGCGAGTCTTGTCTACAATTCCGCTTGTCCTCTCAGTCCCTCCCACAACCTCACAGGAGTGTGAGGGAGGAAATGGCAAGGAGCAGAACTCGCACACTCATGAGTGGCTCTGCAAGTCAAGCCCCGTGGGAAAGTCAACTGTGAGAACACGGAGGCATCTGCACAGACCCCTGCGGGCCAGCGAGGGGCTGAGCACCCTCAGAGGCGCTCCTCTCCAGCAGCCTCTTCTGCAGCACTTCCATCTCTCTTCACATCATTTCCTCAATAAAAACTCCCAGGGAACAGCCCAGGCACTCGGATATCTGCTTTCACTGCCAGACACAAGCCCAGCTGCACAGGGCTGAGGTGAGAAGACGGCGAGTTGGAGGTCGGTCTGGGCAACACAGCAAGAGATCCCATCTCAAGAAAGGCCAGCAAAGGCGAGTGTACAAAGGAGCACAGCAAGCCAGAAGCAGTCAGTGTAGCAGTTTTATTCAAGTCTCTGTGCGCTCTGGTGTGGAGACCAGGCTGAGCTCAGCGTTACACTGTAATACAGTAACAGGTTTAGCCACTGAACCAAGCCTGCTTGGCATCCCTAGTTAACAACTTACAGTACCTCAAATAAGAAGGAGGAGGGAGAAGGGAGGAAGGGAAGAGAAAAGAAAACACGAAAAACAGAAAGAGAAAGAAATAAAAGACAAAAATGGAAGGAAGGAGGGGAAAGATGGAAGGAGGGAGAGACTAGTGGGCCAAAGGAAAGAACCCGGTAAGTTTCCTTCAGGACTTTTCCACCTTTAAATATTGTTGATAAGATATAATAACTTAACTCTCTCAGCGCAATGGGAATTCAAGGACAAAGTACCAAGACAGACACACAGATAAAACACGGAGGCAGAGAAGGTCTAGCAGCTAATTACAGAGACAAAACAAATAGCTATGTGAACTTTCACATAGGTAACTAGAATTCTAGGCCCTAAGGGGAAGGAAAATCCCAAAGAAAGCTTTTCTGCAAACTAAGTAAAACCCAACTCCAACTCCTCTCCCTCAAGTTCTCAAAGGGTAGTCTTAGGCTCTACTGCATGTGAGTGTGGACACGCAGAGGGCGGTGTGCAGAGTAGAAGCGAGGGAAAACGGAGAGCACCAGAGCTCGTCGCCTCCCGCATTGCTACAGCTGAGTGCCAAGGGCTTGGGACTTGACATGACAAGACAGCAGCCCGGCTCCAAGTTTCCCAAGGAGCACACGCAAGCAACAGTAAGGCTCTGAAGCTCAAGAGACCGGGGCGAGAGGTGGGTTGAGGCTGCGACCAGAAGCAGTCACAAGGCAACTGTGGGCTGGAAGAGGCAGGCCCAGGCCTTCAGTGGCGCTGGGAAACAAGCGACAGAACGAACACGTCCGGTGCGGCACGGTCTGAATCCCTGACGAGCCACGGGGGGGAAGTGGAGCAACAAGCAGCCTGCAGCAGAGGCAGTCACGGGCTTTGGGGACACTGCAAGTCCAGCCAGAGGGCCGCGAATGGGACACACGCCTCTCTGGGGAGAGCTTTCCAAGCCTGGCGGCCAAGTTCACCCAGGGCCCCGCGAAAGCAGTCTATAACCGAGCTCGGGGGAAAGGGAGCGCTACTCTAGGAACACAGCATGCCCCTCTGAAACCAGTTCACAAATGCTTAGATGGGGAAATACCCCGAGCCAGAATTACTCCGAGGAGCCAAAAACACATGAAATTTAATAATTTCTTATAATACTTCATTAGTCTTATATCTAGGCCAAATGAAACCCATGCCTTGCCTGACAATGATAAAGGAAAGAGCCACAACATACAGGGCTGGAACTGGAGGTAAAACAGATAACTGGAGAACAATACACACAACAGACCATAATAGTGGTAGTGAAAATGGTGCTGGCGGAGGTGGTGGCCATGCTAGGAAGGCTGCGTGGGCGCAGCGCCAGGAGCACAGCTTCCACCCTTCTGAGGTCTGGGAGTCAACGATGCTTGTTCACTCCTAGGGTTCAGGCTTTCCAAAGAGATCTGAGATGATTCTAGGGCAATCCTATTCCTCCCTTACACAACATACACAGACACACAGACACACACAGACACATACACACCCCACCAATAAAGGGGTCTCAGGGCTCCAGAGAGCCTGAAACATCTCCAGGAATATCAGAGACGTCAAAGGGTCACAGGCCCCCACTAAAAGAAAGTACTCTTATTAAATGCAAGCACACCCAGAGAGACCCCTGCCTCCCTCAGGACCTGAGGGGAAGGGAACTAGAAAAAACCGAAACCCTATTTCAGAATGACTCCTAAACCCTACTCAGCTACAGCACTCGGATGAGGCACTCTTCTTGGATACAAAATGTTAAGGGGTATCAGAAAACTCATTAATATCAAAATATTAATCATATTGCAAAGCAGTATTCTAAAAAAATCAAAATTGATGAACAATGTCCATGAGGAATACAGTACCTAAACCTTACTAATTCAGGCAGGTTCAAGCAGGTATCCGGGTAAAAAAGCATCTCAGGAATGTAGACAACATATTTCCGGAACTGGCCTTGGGCTTCAGTGAGAGCTGAGCAAGTCACAGCATGTCTGCGGGGCCCTCACTGGCAAGAAGGGCCATCTTTCAGCCATTCTGACAGAGTTGAAGATTCTGCGACAGCCACCCTACCCGTTGTCGCAGTAGGAAAGGCCATATTCCAGTATCCCAGCCTGAGACCTCCCACGTAGTTGTCAAGCCTATGCCTGTGCATCAGCCTAGTGACAGGTGGTGGGGACTGCAGAGAGGGCGGGTCAAACCAGTCAGGGGGAAGACACATCAAGGAGAAGGTGGGGCTGTTTCCACAGGAAACAGAAAGGTATGGAAAACTCCCAGCTCTGGCACCCAGGCAGGCCAGAGCCTCTCTTCTTTCTAGCTCTGATAAGCAATGCAGGAAGCCACAGGCAGTAAGAATCAGGAAGGGCTAGGCTCAAGCTAAGAGAGAGACCTCAGCATTCTCAAAAGCCAATCCCAAGGCTCCCAGAACAGCCTAAGGAGGCCAGGAGGCTTCTAGGACCCACAGCAGGAATCAAGGGGGGATTTCTGGCCTGATGAGACAGTCATCTCACCAGGACACATAGAATAAACTCTGAAACAGTATCAGAAAGCCAGCCAGCCGAGGAGACACTCACCCAGGCGGAGCCAACCAGAAGCCTGGGGCTGGGCCAACCGGCTAGGCACCCATCAATTAGTCTTAATCAACCAGGATTTCAGCTCCCACCTCCTGCTTTCCACCCCTGGCCCCTGAGAGGGTGGCACCCAGTCAACAACAGCAAGGCAAGGGGCAGGGCCAAAGTCTCTTCAGAAACAGATTTTTCTCCTTTACACATGAAATTTTATTAAGTTCCTGATCTAGGAAAATACTGATCTGCCTAAAAGACATTTTTGGAATATGTCCCTAACAACCGTATCTTTTTTTTTTTTTTTTTTCTTCTTTTGAGATAGGGCCTATGTCTCACTATACAATTCAGACTGGCCTTGAACTTGCTTATATAGCTGAGACTGGCTCAAACGCCCAGCAATCCTCCTGCCTAAGCTTCCTGAGTGGTGGGATTATAGGTGTGTGCCACCATGCCAGGCCTTAACAACCATGGCTTGTCAAGAAGTC
>NW_004524583.1:29329442-29351419 GCF_000260255.1 Octodon degus
AAACTGACAGGGCTGAGAGAAAAGCCCAAGGTCACACAGCAAAAGCAGAATGAAGGAACAAGCCAACGTGACCAGTCTCTGAGCCTAAAAACCCAATTCAGCCATCTGTTCACATAGTCTTTCAATTCCTCTTCTCTCAAATCCACAGGCATCCCCCCCCTTTCTATACCAGGCAAGTGTATTAAATGAAGGAAACAGTATCATTTTGAAAAGGTCAGAAGGAAAAGCCAGAACTGTTCTGAGCTGTTCAACATAAGACAGCATTGCTTCCCTTACCACTGCTGCCCAGCTCTGGGGATGCCAAAGGACATCAGGTTAATGGCAGCCAACAAAGCCTCTTAGAAATAGCCTAAGGCTACCTGAGGAGCCCACCCAGCTCTTAGCAGCAGCTGCTAAGATCCCCAAGGCAGTGAACAGGGTCATCAGGTTAGAACTAAGGGCAGGAGCTGAAGGAACAGAGGACATCCGGAAGAAAGCAGCACCTGGTCCTATCAGCGTCTTGCTTACAGTGACCGCCTGCTAAGAGCCCAAGGACCAGGAGGACCATGGTGGCTCCGACTACTGGGAGGGGCAGGGAGGAAAGCTCGGCTTTCTCCATAGCTTCAGGGCTTGCTGCTGAGCATGACCACAGGGCAAGGATGAAGTGGAGACAGCTGCTCGAATGCCTAGTACTGGGAACCTTATCCCACCTGCAGCCTTACTCCAAAGACAATGCAGCAGTTGGGCTCCACCAGGGACCAGGCTGGAGAAACTGAGAGATCGTGTACTGAGAGCTGGTGTAACTCCTGTTTTCATGCAAGCTCACGCAGCATCTCTAGAAGCCCATGTTCACTTCTAGGTATAATTATTTCCTTAGCCAAGACTTGGCTTTCCCTCATCTCTCCCCTGGGCGCTCATATAACAGGTCTACTGCACTATAGAAGTGAAAGGTGGCTACAAGCTAACAAAACAGCACAAAGTGAGGATGCACAAAGGAAACCCCACCGCTTGAGCCAGCGCACAACTAAGAGCCCACGTGGCTTGGATGACACTGAGGCTACAACCTTCCTCACAGACATTTAATGTGACTAAGGGCTTGGAGACTGGGATTCTGTAGGGCCCAAGAAAAGGGCACAGAACAGACCCTTTGTCCCCGTCTCTCCATCAAGAATAAGAGTCACCACTCTCGCGGATTGGTTAAAGCTGCAGACAGAATTCACTGTTCCGCTCCTAGCCAAGGAGCAGGCATACAGGGGCAAAAATCATCTCTTGCAGACTGACTATGCTGAACCAAGAGAAACATGAGATGCATTATCAAAATCGTGGCCATGTTCTTTATCATATTATGTAGGGACTTAAGGTTCAACATATCAATACTTGATGAAAAATACCTGTTCCTTATTATGCCTAAGATGTTTGAAATGTAGTGAAATAGTGAGGTTAAGCTTGATAACGTAAATCGTTTGATAATAACAATAAGCTTGTCTTCTGGATGGTTAACAACCTAAGTTTGCAGACCAAAATTAGAGAAAAAGGAGGGCTACAAGGAAAGCCAATATTTTGGCCCTACCCTTCTAAGGTCAATTAAGACTCAGGACATATGAGAACTTGTACTGTAACGTCATTTACCTCGGTAGTGTCCCAGATTTTCTGATCAAGAAGGTTATGGGGCCAAAGAGGAAAGTGATCGATGACGTGGAGTGTGCCTAAGGAGAGTCACATGAGGAGAAGACACTCTCTCAGGCTTTCACAGAGAGCACATTGGCCAAGCAATGGCCGTGACTCATCCACATGGCTGCACTGACAAAGGTACAGGATCTCAGGATAAATCCTGAGGGCATTTCACTGACCTTCTCAAACCAAAAAGCTACAACTCTTGTTGCATAGGTTCTGCTTTACCTTGGTCTTAACCATCCAGTAGAAAAGTATGAAGATGAAATATAGGAAGTAAAGCCATGCTGTTATGTTGAGCTGTGGGGGACTCACGTCAATAATTTCTGACATTGCCAATTAAACAGAAGACCCAATGCTATTATGGGCTTCTGTACTCTTTTAGAATATTTTGCTGAGTTTACACACCTATAATATTCAACAACGGAACTTAAAAATTGGGGTATAACTATGAATGTCCATTTTGTATCTGTGTATTCAAAGTGGTTGGGATAGATACATAGTTGCATTCTCTTAATGAATAGAATGATTTTTTCTAATGGTGTTTGTAAGTAGGATCACAAGTCTGCATCTTGTACAGCAATTAACCACTAAGAAGAATATATGCAGTGTATTATTTGTTGAAACTGTACTTTCGATTTGATTTGAAACTGTCTCATTGCTATATGTTTATCAATAAAACTTTGAAAAGAAAAAAAAAATCGTGGCCAATACTGGTAGGGGAGGAAGCACACGGAGTCATTCAACAAGAATGATGTCAAGACCAAGGTGACCTCTGCATCCTCCCAGAGAAGGGTATCTCATAGTAACTGAGCACAAGCAGTGACCAAAGCTGTCACTTCTGCAGTGGCACCACTGCCCCTACCCTGGCATCCCAGTAGCCAGGGCAGGGAACCTGCACACTGCCCTCCAAGGACACCAGAGAATGCTCCATGACTGAAGGCAGCACAAAGCATTCACAGTCTCAGGGGAAGACAGGCACGGCTGGGAGCTGTACCCCAGTGGATGATTACTGCCACACACACACCACAGCTCACACACAACAGGTGAGGCCTCAGACTAGTGGAAAGCGAAGAAAAACATGAGAAAGCTTTAGACAAGGCTCAACATTCAAATTCAAGAAAGAAACAGCAGGCCATTCAGGGATGGCCTTGATGTCACTCCAACCCAGCACGTGGTGTACAGCCTGGTGCCGGGCTGCGGTGCACATGCAGCTCCAGGCTCAGAACTCAGCAGCTGCTGCGTGTCTGTGGCTCACCAAGCACCTCAGAAACAGTGTCACTATCCTGCTGCCCACTTGCAGAAGGAGAACCAACGGCACCATGATACTTAAGGTGTCACGGTGCAGGCTGGGTGGAACCCGGCTGAGAAGGAATCCCCACAACTCCAACACCCACGGCCCAGACACCCCTCCCCTGTGCTATGCGGAGACATCTGCCAACTGACTCCAGAGGGAGAGGAAAACACACAAAGACCCAACAGCAAGACAGACAAACACCAAACCGGCAGCAGTGAGTGTGTCTTCCCACGGAGCCGTTCCTGGAGGAATACATTTGTGTGAGAGCCTAGCAAGACAGCGGTCCAACCCCAGGGGGAATGGGGGCCTTTGATAAGTGCTGGTTTCTACCCTTCATGGAGCTTTTCAAATGGGATGGAGGGATGCAGAGACTCCAGCACGCCCTTCCTCACAACCTATTTTTCCTAACTTTGCCCCTCTCCTCAGTTCTCACCATACCAGTTCCCCTTATCACCTGTGGGTGCAAATACATAGGCAGGGCATCTGGACTATACGTCACCAGTAACAAGCCCATCCACAAGAGGCCCCAAAGTAGCCACCTTGCCTTCAATCTTCCAGCTGACACAAAGGGACTCCAGACTTGTCCTACAGCAAACAAGATTTGGACTCACGAGTGTTGGGGGTAGGAGCAGTAGAATCAGCCCTAGAACTCCCAACACTGGCATGTGGGCAGCTTGGTCCCAGGGACAGCTCCGGGCACAGCCCGCTGGCTGAGAAGGAGCAGCAGATAGATTTGGCCAAGTGACCCTGTGGTGTCACCCTAAAGGCGAGGAAGACTCTGGAGGGTGGGGACATGCACACACCCGCCTCCCCTACACAGCCAGAGCTGACAGCCACAGCTCCTCCAGTGGGCACAGGGAAAAAGGCTCCATGGGCAGAAACCTCTGACGTGGCCCTGCTTCCACCCCTTCTGTCTTCAAAGTGCATTATCAGTGCAAGAAGTAGGGCTGGATCCCAGGGCCCGACCTGGGAAGGGCTGTGCCAGCCAGCTCCCTCCGCCTCCTGCCCCTTGCCCCCAACCCTTTTCACACTAAGGTCAGAACTCCTGCTGGATCTCATATGGGGTAGGCCTGTGTGCATGCAGCTCAGCTCTGCACAGCGGCACAGTGCTGTCCTGACTCTGCCCCTCGGCATCCAGGTCCAGCAGCGTCCGCTCAGCAGGGGGCGGCGGCCCCGCCTGCAAGGGGAGCAGGGCTGGGAGTCCAGGCCGCTCCTCCACAGTGCTGCTGCTGCTGGCGAAGCAGGAGTCCAGGTTGCTGGGTGTCTCCGTGCTGGAGCTGTTGGCTGGGGAGGCGCTGCGGGCATGGCTGGGGGACACAAACCACCAGGGGTCGAGCCGCTGCCGGTTGGCAGAAGGACGCGGCCGAGGCAGAAACTCCAGAGTCTTGGGCCTCTCCAAGGCAGAGTCCTGCTGGGCGCTCCAGCGCCTGGGTGTTGGGGGAAAGACCACGTTGGGGTCAGGGAGACGGGGAAATTCACCTGGGTCTCGGCTGGGACTGGGGGTTTTCAACATTCCTGGTTAAGGAGACAAAGGGAGACGTGAGGTGACAGCACACTATTTCCAGGTCAGATCCACACCGCTTCCTCTCCACCCTGTCAGCACCTGGGCACTTCAGATAGCACCAATCCAGAAGCACTTGCTGAGCACTTACTATGTGTCCTACAGTACACTAGCAGTTACTGGGGATACAGGTGTGAACTAGAGGCCAATGTTCTTAGGGTCCGTAACAGCAACAGGATATATGAAATGATATCAGAGATGAAACAACTTAAGGCAAACACTGGCAAAGATCCACAAGCCAGTCGCTTCTTTGTGAGTAAAATTTTACTGGTGCACACTGTAGATGTGCTCAAGGTCTGCGTTCCAACCACAGCCGCATAGCTGGGTGGCCTAAGCGAAACTGTGTGGTCCGCAGGGCCTGCACACACGCTCAGTCCCTGGAAGGCTGAGGGCAAGAAAAGACACGAAGAGGCCGAGACTTACCTGCTCCATGGCCGGGGCTCACCCCGTTGCTGGAGGGGCTCCTGCTGGCCAGCAGAGCTGCTGGCTTCAGGGCCCCATCAGAAGGAGTCCGACGATGGCCACTTGGTTGTGTGGGGGCAGTGAGGGTGACGTGGGTGGGAGTCAGGGACTGGTTGGGGTCTCGCTTGAAGCGCTCCACCCGGACATTGACCAGGGGGTTATGGGTGCAAGGAGTCCGCAGCGGGGCCTCCGCGGGGCTGACTGGCATCTCATATACCACAATCTCATCACTGTCTGAGCGCAGCAGCGAGCGTGTGGAGTTGCACTCAGAGATGGAGGAGAGAGAGAGCAGTGTCAGGGAGGCAGGGGGGTCTCCCAGCAAGAGTACAGGCTCTTCCTTCTTGAAGAGCTTGCGGGAGGGCGGGCTGGTGCTCCGGCGAGGACGGCTGGCCCTCTGAAAGAGACCCTCGCGCCTCTTCTTCTCCTCCCGGACTGCTGGCTCAGGCTCCTCTGGGGGAACCACAGGGCACCTGCCAGCTTCCAGCAAGTCAAAGCCAAGGCCTGTGGCTGCCAGGACAGCCCCGCAGCCGAGCAGAGCCACCTCACAGCGGCGGTGATGGGTACCGCTGCGCTTGAGGCTGTTGGTAGGTGTCAGCTGAGGGGTACTGGTGGCTGAGTTGACTGGGGTGGGATCCTCCTGGACCCCATCACCTGGGGGGCCGTCCCCATCCTCCCCGCGAGGAAACGGGATGCAGAGGTAGGACTGGTTGGGTGAGTGCTGTAGACGATTCTCTCCACTCTTTGGGCCTTCGCTGTCCTCATCCTCTGTGCAGGTAAGAGTACAAGAGAAATGAAGTGGAAACCAAAGCTCTACACTAGAACCTGGCCTGGCCCTCCAACTCATGGTCCCCTGCTTCAGTGTCAAGCTGGACCTTGAACCCATATGAGTACATCTCCCATGCTCCACAGTGACCAAATCAGAGAGGTCCATCTGTATTCCAGAGCCATTTCCCTGTTTGCACAGCTCTGTTTGGAGAAAAGGGAATATACTAATTCACCACTTCTTTCATAGGCAACCAATCCCTTTGCCCTTTGTTTTTTTTTTTTTTTTTTTTTTTTCTTTTTTTGGTAGTACAGGAACCCCAGGCCTTCCACGTGCTCAGCAAGTTTCTACCCCTGAGCTGCACCTCCAGCCCCACACAGCCCCCTCCAGCCTGTGAAGCACAGTATGAGTTTCTACAACAGTAGGCAGAACAGAAACACCTGATATTTCTATACCCTAAGATTAGAAAAGCTTTAGGATTCCGAGGATAATAGCCTAGCGGTGTGTCTCGAGATGAGTCTTGACCTACACGGGTACAGATCAGTTTATTACAGAGGTAAGAATACTCTGAGAGGGAGCCTGGAGAAGAACTCACCATATGGTACACAGCAAGTGACACTGGAAACTCCTGAGGACAAAGTTACAGTGTCTCTGGTCACCACCACCTCCTGCCCTCCCCCCATGTGGACTCCTCCCTCAATATATGAGGAAACCGACTCAGAAAAGGGAATCCTTACTTCCCGCTACACTGCCCTGAGGTCACTAGTACACACCACCCCTTGGAGAGGAAGCAGGGCAGGCTCCATGACCGCAGTGGGAAGAAACTCAATGGGACACAGGCAGAGCAGACTGGAGGACAGAGTGACAAGCCCCACAGGAGGTCTCTAGGGGCCCTACCGGGGCTTTAGGCTGGGTCAAGAAGTCCTTGTGGGGAGGGGGGAGAGCCAAGAACAACACTTACCCATCTCTGTAAGGCTGGTGAACCCTGGCAGGGCTGGGCTGCCCCTCGGGCCCTTCCCCAGGTTGGGGGCGCTGGATGACCACTGTCTGTAGCCATCGACCAGAGACTTGAGGCTGAAGAAGAAGAAACGAGACCGTTGGAACTGACTTCTTCCTTTACACTGCCTTCAAGGGGCCGAAGGAAAGGTACCCTCCTTGTGCACTGGTCATGTCAAAGAGCCCTGGGAAGCAGGCAGCGGCTCTCACTGAGCCCACCTGCTTTATAAACAGAAGTGCACGTGCGCTAGAGAAAGCAAAGCAGTGGCATGACTGCCCCTTCCGTGCCGCACACCTGAGCAGGTGCCAGCAGGCCAAAGGAAAGAGGAAGCAGGGCAGGCCCTGGCGGCTGGAGGCCTCCCGGGGCCTCCTCAGGAGGAGGCAGTGCATGCACAGATGCAGGACACGACCTGGTCACAGCACTACAAGTACCGCAACACAAGGCAAGCATGGGCCAGGTGCCTCTCGCACCATTTCTCAACTTCCTTCTAAACATCAGCATGCTCAGGCAGCTTTCAAAGCCATCCACTTTTCAAAAAGAAAAATCAGCCAACAAAACTGCACCAACCCTGTGCACGTTGGGAGAGACCTATGTGGGTAGCACAGGGCACTTGAGCCCTCGGTTGATCTGGTGATGAGGAGAAAGAGGAGAGCAGTTCCCACTCAAGTCCTTGCATCAGCTTATTTGGCAAGCCAGCAACTCTCCAAGGTTACTGGCTGGGCACCCTGCCAGTCCCTCACATTACAGAGTCAGGGGGCCATAAAGCACAGGTCTTTTCCCTAAAGAACAGTAGAAGGCAGCATTAAGGAATGTGTGCTCTGGTGGTTTTGAAGATACAGTTAGAACCAGAGGTGGGCAGCTCATTTTTTAATACTTAAAGATCCAGTCAGCTGAAATCCACACTCTCAGAGTCCCAGGCCACCAGAGGGTCAGCGAAGGGCCAGCTTTGTCCTTGACCTAAGAGTTCTGTGTTGGCGATGGCCAGAAACACAAAGTAAAGTGTACCCCAGCCTCTTACTGGTTTCAATCAAACTACTGAGCCTGAGAAACACATGGTGCTAAGCCCACAGCCTTCAGATAAGTTTACACCACTGGACCCAAGGAAAACCACCTGAGCAAGTCAAAACCAGTATTCAGGACTGAAGGATAAATGGTAGCATGTCTTCTCCATAAAACTAAGGATGCCAGGAGCATTCTGGCAATTGGAGTGGTCAGGGAAGTGAGTTACACTAACACAGGCATTTTCCCGATGTGCATGATGGTAGATGGAGAGAGAGAGAGAGAGAGAGAGAGAGAGAGAGAGAGAGAGAGAGAATACAGAACAATGGAAAAGCAACAAAGCAATGGAAGGCTGATTGTTATCAGTGCAGCTGGAGAGAGGGTGAAGATCTGACTCACCCCAAGTGGAAATGTGGAGATTCGGATGGGGTACTTAAGCCATTAGCTCGCTCACGTCTCTGAGGGGATCTTCAGTGAATAGAGAGAATCAGAAGGAGGTGATGGAGCGCACACCCAGCTCCCTGGCTGGCCTCAGCAATGCTGCCAGCCACCCTCCCCTTGTCCAGGCAGTCATGAGAGCCAGGTTTGGGCACTTCAAGGCTACGTTCTCCCAATCCAGGTAAGTCCCTGGGTGGCCACAGGATAACTACAGGTGGCCAGTAAACCCACAGTACCCAAGCTGTCTACAAGTGCGTATTTCCTGTTGAAGATGCAAAGTCACTTAGTGTTACTACACTCAAGATAGTTATTTGTCACTACATATTTTCTTCAGTCAACAGGCACTATAGTTAGAAACATTAAAACTCTCAAAAATTTCTGAAATCAAAAAGGTTTTTACTCAAGACTTCATAATAACTAAGAACAGAAAACTGATGCCACAAATTTTTTAATTGGTTCATAAGTTTGTGAGGAGAAATTTGTATGAGGAGGAAGAAAAGTACAAAATTGCTACTTCACAATGTGAAATAAAGTTAATTTACTATTAAGACAGAAACATCTTTAAATGAAACAGAACCTCAGGATAAATCCTGAGGGGACTTCACTGACCTTCTCAGACCCAAAAGCTACAACTCTTGTTGCATAGGTCCTGCTTTACCTTGGTCTTAACCATCCAGCAGAAAAGTATAAAAACGAAATATAAGAAGTAAAGCCATGCCATTATGTTGAGCTGTGGGGGACTCAGGTCAACAATTTCTGACATTGCCAGTGAAGTGGAAGACCCAATACTAGTATGGGCTACTGGACTCTTTTAGAATATTTTGCTGAGTTAACACACCTAAAATATTCAAGTAACGGAACTTAACAAAAAAGGGGATACAGATGAATGTCCATTTTATATCTGTGTATTCAAAGTGGTTAGGTTAGATATATAGTTACATTCTCTTAATGAATAGAGGGATTTGTTCTAATGGTGTTTGTGGATAGGATATCATGTCCGCATCTTGTACAGTAATTAACCACTAGGAAGAATGTATGCAATGTGTTAATTATTGAAACTGTCCTACCAATTTGGTTTGAAACTGTCTCATTGCTATTTGTTTCTCAATAAAATTATGGAAAAAAGAAAAAAGAAACAGAACAACAGAAATTATTGAGATCGAGAGCCCACCCAGTTAACTATCGGGAATTACAATGATGTCAGAAATACCATCGATTCAGGATGACCCCACTCAAGCCTCATCTAGCTGGGGCTCCCAGCACAAACCAGAGGCTCTGGGTCCTATACAACCTGGAAGAGCAGTGCACTTTGCTGTCTCCCAGCGATTCCACTACGGATGTCACACACAGTACAGACATGGCGCACATCTACCTGTGTAACTGCACCTACATTCCTACAAGTTTTTGTGCTATATTTTCATTTTCTTATTCAATTTTCCTTTTGTATTAGTACACATTTGTGGAGCAGAACGTCTCCGTTCTCCATGGGAAGCTGGTACATGAGCGTCACACATCTCCCACACCATCCCCTCTACTCCCCCGTCTCTGAGTGCCCTGCCCTTTGGCAAAAGATCCATCTCCCGACTTCTTATTATCCATCTTTTGTTTTGTTCTTTATTTATATTTTGAATTTCTAAAAGACACCAATCAATATTTAAGCTTATGTGTCTGATTTCTGGAACCAGTTTCAGAGATAATCTTTTATGAGGCAAACTGCTACTTTCCCCTTGAGCTCAAGTCTGACATGGGGAAGTAGATTTTGGACACTAAATCTTAGTATTTAAAACATTAGGGCCAGGGATATAGCTCAGTGGCAGAAGTCCCTTCCTGGCAAAGTCCTGAGTTTTTTCCCAGTACAAAACAAAGATTAACAAGGCAGTTACTGGTCCAAGGCACTCATAAGCCAGCAGTCAACCTTAGACACTCTCTAGAAAGTCACTAGAAAGGGTGAAAGGGATTACTGGCTAAGCTCACAGTGAGGACACTCAGGAAATGCTGTTTTAGAGTCTCACATCAAGAATAAGAAGCATAAACCGTGACGCGCACGCTTCTAATATCAAACAGCTGCATGCGAGGCAGGCAGAAGCATTCTGGCTAACATCTAGCCAGGCCTACCATGGGCTGCTAAGCTGTGCTCCCCACAGGGAGAAACTCAGCTAATCCTCACACGGACTCCACGAGACGGGTGCCCATGGGCTACCCGTACACTTGCACACTGGGCATGGGGAGCTGGGCTCAAGCCAGGCAGCTTGGTGTTAGCGCCCACGCTCTTATACATCGCGAATGCATGACTTCTCAAGAGTGGGACAGGAAAATCTGCCTCCTAGGCCTCCAGCCCACAGGGGAGGCCCAGCAGACCTCCATGCAGCTTCACCCACCCCCAGTGGCTCACATGTGCCCACGAGGCCACCAGGTGAGCCCACCCTGCAGGCTCCAGTGCCCATGGTGTTACATGCCCCATAAAGGATTCTGCCTTTCTTCTCTTTCCCCTGAAAGGACAGCTTACGGGGAAGAGCCAGGTATAAGGAAGACACTGAAGCCGAGCTACCCACGTTTCCTTAACTGCTTGGGCCTCTTGCTATCCGGGCAGACTACACTGGTGGGCTAAATCCTGCCCATCATCTGTTTGTGCAAAGTTGACTAGAATACAACCATACTCAGCTGCTAACGCACGACCTGAAGACTGTGGCTACTTAGAAGCTGAATGACTGTAACAGAACCTGAGCGATCACAAAGCCTAAAACATGTACTACCTGGCCCTTTAGAGAAGAAGCTTACTGATTTCTGTCCTAGGGAGTTCTCAAGAAACACGAGATTGGAAAAGGTCGCAGTAAAGACCAAGAAGCCTGTAATTTCTCAGCATTGAAACACACCACACAGAGAAAGGAATTCCACATCAGGTTTTTACAGGGGCAGCCATTTTCAAGTGAGAATGAACTCACACCACTTGGCTCTTACCCTTCATCTCCTGAGGGGAGCTCCTTCTGCCCAAGAGTCCCAGGCCCCCAGGTCCGGCCCTTCTTCTTTGGGACCCTCTTCTCCTCCTCCTCCTCCTCTCCTTCCTCTTTCGGGACCACTGAGCTCCGGCCCCAGGTTTTGCTGCTTTCACCTGGTGTCACTGAGAATAACAAAATTGGATAAGATCCAGGAAACAGCCGAACAGCCTCCAGAGTTAGCCCTTTCCCACCGAGCACACACATGCGCACACACAGGAGCAGCGGGGAGGTGAGATCACGTCAGAAACTCTGTGCCCTGGCAGACCATTCAGACATGCAATGGGTCCCCAGCCACCACTCACTTAGCTCTCTCCAAGTGCTAAACACAAACTCAAGCCAGGCAGATACAGAGTTCCAAACACAGCAGAATGAAAATGTTTGCTTTTTGGGCTAGAACTGAATGGCAGGGAATGAAGAAGTTAGTGGGGGAGAGGACGAGGAGTAAGGTAAACAGGAAGAACACAACTTTTAGAAAGGAAGACCTAAAAAGGAAGAAAACGAGGGGTTCAAAGCTATGGGAAAGCAAGTTCAGTGGAGAAAGGAGGGTCTGAACGGACACAGAGAAACCCAGGAGAGGCGGGAACGTTGCTGTGCAGAGCAAGAGCTGAGACCCACCGGCCTCAGGGCAAGCTTGTAGCAGAGACTAGTGAGGGCAATCAGTTACCAAAACAAAGAGAGTCGAGGGGACTGAGGCACCCTGGAGCTATGGAAGCTGCTGTCAGTTCAGGCAATGATGGCCACATGAGAAAGGGAACCCACTGATCTCATTGGAGTTTTCAAGGAAGGCCAGAAATTTACTATTCTCAAGTGAAATCCACTTTACACTGGGAAACTAATTTATATAGATGCATGTATACTCATCTCTTTTAAAGCAAATACTATGATACAAATAAAAGCAGTTCAGGTTTGACTCACTATAAAATATTCGTCAAGTTGTCTTAGTACCTGGACTTTGGAAAATCCCTTCCTTGAGAAGCACCAATAAAATAGAAAGTGATGAGGCCCCACGGGGAGCAGAGTGCACTGGTCCCCAGCCCGGCAAGCCAACCTGCATCCGTATCACATACCAGCCCCTAACTGCCCTATACCCGCTAAGGATCCTTCAGTACCCACAAACCCCTTTGCTGATATCTGACCAAGAGTAAAGAGCAGAGAAGGCGGGAGTAAAGTTAACAGAGATAGACGGGGTGGGGGACCATAGATTTGCGTACATATGTGCATGTATATACACATTGCTGAGGAGAGGTGGCAGAAGTTATGGATGGAGCAAGCCCGGACCAGTCGGTGGCTGGATAAAGCAGGGGACAGAGGCCCCTAGTGTGTTCTGGCCCCAACCAACTTGGGAAACAGCCTCACACTGGATGGCTCGAAGACGAGGAATGATGGTGGGACTTGCAGGGGGGCTGGAGTGGCTGCTGCTAAGACTCTTCCTTTTATCCACGGTGGGGGAGGCCTGCACCGTGAACTTGTGCTGGAAATCTGTTTGGAAAGAAGACAAACACATATATGAATTAGAATTACCATCATCGACTTTATTGAACAAATCTGACATCTGACAGGTCTAAAGGATAGGCCCAGATTCCTGAAAAGCTCTGTTCACCTGGGAAAGGTTCCATTTCAGAATTCTCTTTTCACCCAAAGGGACATGACAAGATGAGTGCATGAAACAATGAAAAAATTCATCATCCAAGTAAACATCATAAAGTCAGTCTTCACCCTACTACATAAACAATGTGGGGGAAACCCTCAACGAACACATTTTTTATCAGCCACCTCAAAGAAGCCATGCTGGACAGTGGCCCTATGTATGTAAGCCTATTTTGAAAAGCCTGTGAAAATTCCTCACATAGTAAAGACCTGTACACATAGAAATGAAAATCTGATGTCAATATTTATTCATGGGTTTTCCAGATCTCCATCTCCTAGAATGTATTCTTTATGTGTCTTCCAGGACATCTCTTTTAAACAGCTGCACAATGCATCTGTGGTCTTTACTAGAAACAATGGTGCCATACCAGATAAGAAAACAAGGTGAATTGAAATATATTTCTCACTTTCAAGTAGGGTATTTATGTAGTTTTGATATTGTATTGTTTTTACTATGGGGAGGTATCGTCACCTAAAAAATAAATTTTATTAGCAATTTTCAATTGGGATTTCCCACTAAAAATAAGAGACAGTCTTTTTTTTTTTTTTTTTTTTTGAGGAACTGGGGATTGAACTCAGACCCTTGCACTTGCCAGAGAAGCACTCACTCCACTGAGCCATCTCCCTGGCCCCAAGAGAGAGTCTGAAGCTCCTTCTTAAAAGGGGTCACTCAGTGCAGAGGAGCTCTGGCTGGGCTGGAGAGCCCTCCAAGGACACATGCTCACAGCCACCTGGAGGCACCTCCCACAGTGCAGCGAGCTGGTGAGCGAACACCTGGGCACCCTGTGCGATGGGGAAAGGAAGGTTTAGAACAGCCGCCCCGGGGACACAGCCAGAGACGCTGACACCACAGGCCACGCTCAAGAGATGGGGCTGGGGCACGATGAGGGCATCACACGTAATATGGAGTTAGCACACCGACGTCATGCACAAATTCATGAAAGCAATTGCTAGAGCAACTACACACTGACAACAGCTGTTCAGCTCATGCAGTCTTGACTTCCTGACTATTCTAGGAAATGTGACTTAAAATCCTGGTTCCGAGCCTCCTTTTCAGGGTCGAGGGCAGGGAGATAAATGCCACTCACCAAAGACAGCGGAGCAGGGTACCAAAGCTAACCCATGGCAGGAAAGCAGGGAGCCAAGAGAGGGAGCAAGGGCCCCAGAGCCCAGCATCAGAAACACAAAACTCACAGCTCTGAGTTTTGGAGAGTGTTTCATAAGACACATAACACACAACTGCTTGTCTGCACCCAGGTACCCCTGCTAGACTGGGATCGCCTGCACACAGGGTCTATATTTCCTATATTTGCATCCACAGAGCAGCACTCTATGGGCACAGGCTAGATGCCCAAGGGGAAAGACTCCATGCTATCTGAAAAGAAAATAATGCACAACAAGGAAACCGGCAAACATAGCCTTTGAGCACATTCTCAGAATTCCCTCATCTGCCTAAGGCGTAAAATCTTCCACAACTGTTCTTTTCTTCTGAGTTTTAAACTGCACTTTGTTACAGGAGCACAGTCCCTTTTTATTGAATCTTATTGTGCCCTCTTCCCTAAGTTCCTTACACTTCTAATAAGCCTGCTCTCCAGGGCCTTACAGACTCTGAACACAAAGAACATTTTTATCTCTATAAACACACACTTGAACCATCACCTCCCTCTATAGGCGTATTACATGCCACAAAGATTCTAATTCATAGTTTCACATTTCTCTGCATTTTTCCCAAAGGCTCTAAGTCCACAGATGCATTTCTGAAAGGTTATACATTAGATCCAACCTCGACTGCACTCAGAGAGCTAATTAGTCAAAGAAAGCTTAAGATGAGCTGCTGCGCAAAGCCAGGCTGCTCCCGTCTCTCACACACACCAGACAACCGCCTTGCAGGTCCCTTCTGCACTGGTGCCTACAGTGGTGGAGCCACCTGACTGGCAGCCTGGACCAGCCAGTCTTCGCTTCATGGTCTACATTCATTCTCACTCACTCTGCAGTTCTGGAATGGGGTGGATTTTGGCAAAACAGTCTTTCCACAGCACATGGGGCCCATTCCAACAGCTCCCATGAGGCCTCCTCGAGGGTCTCCAAGTTTAGTAGCAATTCCTACAATCCCCCCACACAGCTCCTGGCCTGGCCCCTGCTGCGCACCCGAGGCCACTGACCAGAGGGGAGGCTGATGCGGTTGCCATCTCTGAGCTTCAGCCGGCCCTTCCGGAACTTGCCCTTGCGTTTCTTCACCCTGGGCTTCTCCTGGCACAGCTGGTGGATGATGACGTTGAGCTCCCGCTCCAGGATATCAATCTCGCGCTCGGCCAGCTCCTGCTCCCGGCGCCGCAGCAGCTCCTCCTGGTTCTTCTGCTGGAGTGCAGCCCGGGTCAGCTCCTCCTCCCAGGTGCGGAGCTCCTGTGGGGTGGGCAGGTTCATCAGAGGGAAGAGGGGTCACTCGGCGCAGAGGAGCTCTGGCTGGGCTGGAGAACCCTGCGAGGAGTCATGCTCACAGCCGCCTGAAGGTGCCTCCCACAGTGCAGCAAGCTGGTGAGCGAGCACCTGGGCACCCTGTGCAGTGGGGAAAGGAAGGTGTAGAACAGCCGCCCCGGGGACACAGCCAGAGACGCTGACACCACAGGCCACGCTCAAGAGGCGTGGCTGGGGCGTGGTGAGGGCATCACACGTAATACAGAGTTAGCACACTGACATCATGGACCCACAACAGTTCATGAGAGCAAAGTATGGCCTTGTACACCACACGCTCCACAGTGCGGGCTGCTGTGAGAATGAGTCCGACCTTTGCTAAGACCAGGAGTGCCCTCCCAGGGGATGCTCCACGACCTTACAGCGGGTGCCTGGAGCCACAGGTAGTGCTGAAACCTACACACGCTGCACTTCTTCCTCTAATGCATGTCTACGAGCAAATTTATTTTAGAAATTAAAAATAGAGTTAAGCAACAATAAAAAATTATAAATAATTTCAGGTCCATAATAAAATCACCAGTGAGGCCGGGGAGATGGCTCAGTAGAATAAGCGCTTGCCTGGCAAGCGCAAGGGTCTGAGTTCAATCCCAGGTTCAGCCAAAATAAATAAATAAATAAATATAAAACCACCAGCACTGCTATTCTTGCACTTGAGACCATACTTAAGCAAAATAAGGGTTAAACATGAGCTCTGTAACACCATGGCAGTTGACCTGATACCTAAGACGTTACTAAATGACTAACAAGCAGCTCCCTGGGTCAGAGGGATGACAGACATCGGGGTGGGACCGTGCAAGATCCTACTACACTCTTCAGAATGCATGCAATTTAAAACTTCTGGAATTTTGCATTTAATATTTTTGGGTAGTTGACTATTGTTAACTGAAACTTGACAAATGAAACCATGGAAAGGAGATATCCCTGGAACTACTTACAACAAAATCCAATTTTCATTTTTCTGTGAACACATTTTTCTTACTGGTTTATATAATTTATAACTAATGATGATTTTTCAATCAAAGATAACCAAGAGTCAGTGATTAGCAATCTGAAGCAAGCTAGCCCCTCTATGAGTTCCAGAGGCTACAGCCGTGATGATACAACAGTTTCTCAAGATTGTTTCATTTAATATTCAGCACAGGTCTACCCAGCAGGGCCTCTAACAACTGTCATAAGTTCACCCCACTCTCCTGAAAAATATCCACTGACTTGCCAAAAGGTGCTATTTAGGATTCCTGTGTTCCATAAAACCACTTTGAACCAGTTCCAAAATTTATTTCTAAGCCATTGGGGTAGGAGAAGAGCAGCAACGTTGCAAGAACACAGGTTCTGGCATAGGAGGCCCACAGCCAGAGTCCTGCTTCCCCACTCACTGGCCCCGTAATGGGGAGAAACCACTGCGCCTCAGCCCTGAGATGGCAACAGTCACACCTCCAATATTTAATGGTGACGGAGCCACAAGACTCCTGGACAAAAGGACAAAAAGACCCCATCAGATGTTTCAAGTAAAAACAAAACAAAGTAAAACCAAACCCCTAGAAAACAACAAAGCCATGTAACATTTTAGCTACTATTACTGTTACATTGCTATTAACTCCCTAAATTCCTACAGTTCAGAGTGAGAAGCAAAAAAGAAAAAGAAAGAAAGAAATTACCAACTCCTGTGGCCATTCTTCAGCCTGGGCTGTGCCCTGCACCTACAGGAGGAGCTGCCTGTTACTGAGTGACTTTGCTGGCGTGCACAGCGATGCTGGTACTATCCAAGGAACGGCCGATGAAACACAAAGTCTAGCAGACCGAGACCCCCGTGAACGCCACACTGGTCTCAGCCTGGAGCTCTTTGGGGAAAAACACACAATTTCAGGTCCATGGCATGTCTAGTCCACAATCTGTTTCTGACTCTGATACCAAAAGACACTGGTGGGAGGTTCTGATAACTTTTCTAAATGTTGAAGTGGCCCTCCATGAAGTGAACTTTTCTCTAGAAGTCCACTATAGAACCAAAACCCCCGTCCAGAATCCTCTCGCATCTTCAGCCGACAGGCAAGACACCCCGCTGGCAGCTGCCTGCTGGTGCTCCTCTTCTGTGTGCACACTTAGTGGACACCAAGCGGGAAGTCTTGTGTCGAGATCACACTGTCAGACAGACTTAGTCGGCAGCCCTGCCCCCAGCGCACTGAGCCAACGCGGGCCTTTTTTTCTGTTTTACCTTTTCTTTGGCCCTGAGTTGGTCAAACATCTCTTGAATCTCATGCTTCCAGTCATCCTGTAGGCAGTGGAAGGAGTCCTTGGGCATTTCAAAGAAACCAGACTCCTCTATGGTAGTTAGCTGGTCCAGGATACTCGTGAAAGATGGCCGTAAGTGGGGGTCGGGATTCCAGCAGTCTGAAGGGGATACAGGAGGAAAGAGGAAGTGTGAATGGACAAAGCCAAATGGAAGAGCTGGGTTCTTCCCTGACCTCACTGACCAAGAAATTCTCCTTTCTCCTTCTAGAAACAGACTAGAATTTAGGTAATCCCAAGCAGAACTCAGGAAAGCTGAGTGAAGCTGGAAATCAAACTGCAGCAGAGCTGATGTTAATAAAATGTAAGGAAACCAAGCCCAAGAGCTTTCTATGTAAGGTAGCACACAAGTGACAGTGTCTGCACATGACTCACGTCTTGGCAAGGGGTAACTACAGCCCTCACTCTCCATGAATGTATGAGACAGCTTCTCCCCACCTCCCACAGCGGAACAATGAGAAGGCCAAGATAAACGCATTAGAGTAGAAAAAGCGAATTTCATCTAATTCCAGCACCACCACCAAGCAACGGGGCAGCCACTTACCCACTTAACTTGGCTCAGTCTTTCTTTTCTCCCTTACAGAACTGTAGGATCTGCCTAGACACTAAGAGTTCCTTTCCTCTGTTGTTCATGCCCTCCGAGGGTATGTAAGACCCTCAGAGATCCTGAAATAAGGCCTATCATACCTTATTTTGTGTTACCTAGTAAGATACCAAAGTAATGCACAGCAGGCCTTATGTACTAAGCTAACACTACAGTCATGGGAGTTAAGTCCCTTCTGCAATCTGCCACAGTGGGGTCCCACCACTGTTTTGTTTTGTTTTTTTAATTTATTTGGCACAGGGTCTTGCTATGCAGCTCGGACTTAGAGTGATCCTCCTGTTTTCAGCCTCCCCAGCACTCGTATCACAGGTGTGCGCCACCACTCCTGGTTTTGGTGGCCAGCACAGCATGCCTGGGACAGGGCCAGCGCAGCATGAGGTGCCAGGGATTGAACCCAGGTCCTTGTGCTTGCCAGGCAGAGACTTAGACCACTGAGCTATCTCCCCATCCACTGCCACTGTTTTGAAGGAGGTCTTTCATTTGCCCACAGGATTCCTCCTTGAGAGAGAAATACTTTTCTTTCTCTTTCTAAAACTGAGCTTATGAAAACTGGCTAACATCTACCAAGTGCTACAAAAAGATACACTGTCACCTGTTTTGTTCAAGAGGCTTCACTTACCTTCCATAAGCTTGGCAAAAGGTTCTGGGCATGTAGAAGGAATAGGAAGGGCAAGTTTGTTCATGGCCACTCCATAAGCCACCGCTAAGCCATCAATGCCTCGGAAGGGCACCTCCCCAGTCAGCAGCTCCCAAAGCAGCACCCCATAGCTAGGGAGGGGAAGAAGACAGACAGCATACAATAAACCAAAGGCAAAGCCTCAGGGAAAAAGCTTGCGAGGCTTTCCCAAGCAAATCGCAGTCCCCCTGACACAGGGAAATGAATAACATGGACACACAAATCTAACAGAAAATGAAGCCACACAGCCTACTAGTGAAAAGTAGAAGTTCCGGGGTCAAGCACACTCGGCTCAAAAGTGTGGTTCCACCAGCCCCCAGCCATGAGACCATGGGCAAAGGGCTGCATCCCTCAGAAAGGGTAACACAGGCCTCAGGTGAGAGCCTGGGGCACCCGCCCTACCTTTCAAGTCTACATAAAGAATTTGTCATGTCCTGTGAGTCACAGAAGGTGGACTACAAAGCTTACTGTAAGAATTATTCTATGAATTCACAAGGCCAGCATAAGAATCAGTCAGGACAAGAAACCATAAGGCTATGAGCTGTCAGAAGAATGGTGCTCGCACTTTCAACACCAACCTCAACTTTCTTATACTAGTCGTCGCTTCTGTGCAACCAGCTGCAAAGACCATTTTAATTTTAGAAAATATGCTCAGTATCTATTTGCTGTGATACCTTATCTGTACAGAGTGCTAAGGCACTCTCCAAACATTATCTAGAATCCCTACACCAAGGCTGGCAATAAACATTATCGCCACTTGGCAGATAAGAAAAGCAGGCCTTAGATTTAGCACACACATAAAGCCCACGGAGGACATCACCGTGGGCCCTGACCCAACTCACAATCCCTGCTTCTTAGGGTATCTTCTACCATTGCTACTTGGTAAATGCTAATTTACCTTTCAAGATCCAGCTCAAATATACGACCACATATTCATTTATTCATTTTAAACATCTACTAACCATTTACCAGGCATAAAGCTCAATGCCAGGGACTAAAACACAGGATTAAAGGCATAGATCTTATATGCAAACAGACTAGTGAGAAAGACAGAATAGACAACAGGTGGAAGCAAACTCATGAGTCACAATAAGAGATACCATGACACAAAGAGGACCGTCTAAAGCAAAGAAGGAGAGGAACAAGAGATGGCTCTTGAGCTACCACCCGTTGCTGAGTGAAGGAAGAGGCCCAGACCTCCAGACAGGGGGCAGCATGCACGGACAAGTTATCTAGACAGGCCTCTAGGTTAGTTCAAAAACAGGCAATCTAGAGCATGGATTTGCTTTAAAGGCCTCTCAAGTGAGTTGGCTTGGCTCCAAAGATAAGCAAAGTGTCACCCAGTGTGCCAGAGTCCACATGTGGGCCCTCCCTACAGCCTGGTCAGTCTCCCTGAACCGTGGTTGTACCCTCCTAAGACTTCCAGAGGTTATCATCTTCTTTATGTTGACAGGGGATGGAGAGCTGCAGGTCCTGACTTGTCTAGACAAGAACTTAAACTTTAGTAGGTGGCTAGATACCTTAAGAAGCTTTCTCTACTATCCCCTTGCTCAGATCCCATGCATTATAGCTACTTTGCCAGTCTGTGGATTCCTGAAGAACAGGCACAGTAGTTCTGAATCTTTACATTCCCATGGCTTACGCCCAGCTCCTGTGCACAGGAGACGTATACAGACACACGAGTGGGTAGGTACACGTGGGGATGTGTACATGGCCAGGAGGACACAGCTTGCCCTGGGTGGGTTACAGCACGCCTCACATGCCATCAAGAGTGGCACTACTGCTCTGGCTGCCCAAGCTTTACCTGAGTGACTTATCCAGACAGTGGTCACACTGGGCAGCTTCAACCAAGTGACCTCGCAGAGCTCTCAGGGGGCTGACCAGGTTCCCAGGCCAGAGCCATTCCCATCCTTAGTTGTCTCCTTTGGGAATCAACGCCCACCTCTGCCCTGGAGAATAGAAACTGAAGGTCTCAGACTTCCTGTGTCCCACCTAGCCACAGATGTCCAGCTCCTAAGCCCCAGTGACCTGGGAAGACAGCAGCTTCCAAGCCACAGACACGTCCCACTTATGTTCCTGGCATCCCTCTATGACATTTTTCCTTGAGCCCTGACTTCCGGCAGAGATGCCTTAGACCACTGGGAAGCGAGAAGAGTCTGAGATGCACTCTCTGCAGCTTTGCCCTCTGCTGGCTGCTTTATTTGCAGTCTGTTTTATTTAAAGTGTTCTGCAGCTAGAAGCGTGAGGCCTGCTGCTCGCCTACAGGGAAGGCCGCCTCAGGGAGACCAACAGATGTGCACTGCATCCCTGTGCCATCTCTTGCGGCCACCACCCTTGAGCAAGCAAGGTCACTTCTCCAAATCTGTTTTCTTGTCTGAACCAAAGACTGCAGAGCCTGCATCCTGGAACAGTGACACAGAATAAACAACAGCAGCCACTCCTCAAATGGAGAGGGTTCGTCTACGGCTGGTGAATGAAGGTGTGGTCTCCTCTGCAGGAACCCTGGAGAGTGGAAATGTCATGGGAGGGCCTCATACTGCCCAAAGAGCCTTGCTTAGGGACACCAACTTTAGAAAAACAGCCCTTCTGGATCTAACTAAACCACTGTGTTCTCCTGTGCCAAGGTCTCTTCAGGTTTTTTTTTTAATTTTTATTATTTAATATAGGGGGTTTTTTTGGTTTTTTGGGTTTTTTTGGGTGGGACCAGGGATTAAACTCAGACCCTTGCACTTGCCAAGGAAGCGCTTATTCCACTGAGCCATCTCCCCAGCCCCTGTTTTTATTTTTTTAAAAAGAATATAGGGGGTTTTTTTGGTTTTTTGGGTTTTTTTGGGTGGGACCAGGGATTGAACTCAGTTCCTTGCGCTTGCCAGGGAAGCGCTTATTCCACTGAGCCATCTCCCCGGCCCCAATCTATCTTAACTATTTTGAATATACAGATACAAAATGGTCCTTCATTTGTATCCCCCCACCTTTTTTTTTTTGTTTTGTCAGAGATGGGTATTCCATTGTCATTTAAATATTGTAGGTGTGTGAATTCAGCAAAATATTCCAATATAGTCCAGTAGTCCATAATAGTAGTGGGTTATGCATAGGACTGGCAATGTCAGAAGTTGTTGACTTGAGCCTTTT
>NW_004524583.1:29351519-29358295 GCF_000260255.1 Octodon degus
CACTTGCCAAGGAAGCGCTTATTCCACTGAGCCATCTCCCCAGCCCCTGTTTTTATTTTTTTAAAAAGAATAAAAAATTAAAAAAAAATTAGAAAGAACAAAGAATTTTGCTAAACAACAGGAATTCAAGAATGGTTCTTATATTGCATATTGCTGTCTTCAAATTAGTTCTTCAGATTATCAGATATGAGCATACTAAATTGGTCAAAAAAATTAAAAAGAAAAAAAGATGAAGTATTAACTGTTCCTCTCAGTATACCAGGATAAATCAGCAGTAGAATTATGCAAGCTATCCTGTGTATATACATATGCATTTTTTTCTCTTCTTGCTTTCTTTTCTCCTTTCCCTCATCCCAGCTCCTTCCCTTTGAACAACTCCTTTCCCTTTCACTAGGCATCTACGGTACCTTTAGTTCCTTACACTAGGAAGACAATATGATGTTTACACACTTAGGCCTGATTTATTCACTTATAAGTATGAGCTCTAGTTGCATTCATTTACCTATAAAAGGAGAAAAAAAAAAAAAAGCCTCGAGCTTATCTTTCTTTATAGCTGAGTAATATGTCTTCTTTTTTTAATGTATTTGGTCGTTGCAGGGTCTCACTACACATCTTGGACTTGTGATCCTGCTTTCAGCACCCCCAGCACTGGGGTTTCAGGTGTGCGCCACCATGCCCGGACTCTGGTCAGCTCAGCCCTCCCTGGGGGCGGGGGGACACGGGTGTCCCTGTGGTTGCCAGCTTGCCCAAGCAGCACTGCAGTCTGCTGAGCTATCTTGCCGGCCCCTCAATGATATTTCACTGTATTAAAATACCGCATCCTTCTTAGCCATTCCTCAGCTGATGGGCATTTGGGTTGTTTCCAAGACTTAGCTGTGACAGATTGTGCTGTTATAAACACGAATGCACAAAGATCGCTGAGTATGTTTTCTGGAAAGCTGGGTTGAATGGGATCTCCAGACCCAGTTTTTTGAGGACTCTCCACACTGATTTCCACAGGGGTTGGTGTTCTTTTTACTCTGTTGGTGATTTCTTTGGATGTGTAAAAACTTTTC
Organism: Octodon degus; assembly: GCF_000260255.1. Lineage (NCBI taxonomy): Eukaryota > Metazoa > Chordata > Mammalia > Rodentia > Octodontidae > Octodon > Octodon degus. Next base: position 29,352,575 of record NW_004524583.1, read on the forward strand.
AATAAGATGAGATCCTGGTGGTTGATTCTTTAAAGTATCTCCTGTGCAATTTAGGTTTTGCTCATGAACTCTCTGCATACCCCTATGTCTTCAAGATTTGTACCCACTTCCTCCTCCAGTAGAGTTAGTGTTTCTGTTTTAGGAAAAAAGGTAGCCTCTTTAATAAATGGTACTGGACAAACTGGCTTTCCACAAGCCGAAGACTAAAATTAGACTCACATCTATCACCGTGCACCACACTGAAGTCCTTAGTCTTACAGTAGGGAGTAAAGGAAGAAGTGGTGCTTTTTAGGCAGGAACAGAGGCCTAAGAAGCAAACTGAAAAAACACTGGGGAGGTGGATGTGAGCACCAGGAGCAGGTGGGCAGAGGTCAGTGGGGTGGAACCAGATGCAGTCTACTTTGTTGCCCTCCCTGGGTTGAAAGGTGAAAATTCCTTTCAAAACCATTTGCAAGCAGTCTGGAAGGGCCTGTTCAGCCACAGCTGTCCTTTCCAGCCCTTGGAAAATTCACCTGAGTTAATGACTAACCAGCTCCAGAGAGTTAATGAGCCCTTAAACAAGGAGGGGAGGGTTTGAAAGTGAGGAAAAGATAGAAGTAGATGGCCCTTCCAAATCCCAGGCCCGGCAATTCTGCACCGGCTCTGAGCCAGAGCTCGCTCTCACTGACCTGTGTCATCTCTAAGGCTGCTACCTTGGGATCATCTTATGGAAGGAGGGGACCAGTCTCCCGTGAGTGACGCAGGCTGCGGAATCTCTTGCACTTGGTAATCACGGGTGACTACAATTTAGGAGTCACACTGCCTATCTAATCATCTCTGGCAAAGATAATAAAGTAATATATATGAAATCACTTCGTAAACTGTATAGTAACACACAAGTACTGCTCTGGTTACTTCACTCGAACCGACAGGCTTATCAACATGTAATCAGCGCACACACAAATGTATTTCTTCACATAATATATTCATCTGTGTGGCAAAAACCAAGCCATATTAATTTCAAAAGCAGCTTATGAAATAGATAATTTCATTCCAAAAACTGGGTGGATGAGCACATGACTAAGAGCGAACATACTGGAAGTAGGTTTAGGCTGATTTTTTTCCTTCAGTACCAAGGACTGAACTCAGGACCTTGTGCTTGCCAGGAAGGCACTTCTACCACTGAGCTACCTCCCCAGCCCTGGCTATGTTCTTTTCTTTTGTTTTTTGTTACCTATATTTTCTAAAGGAAATATGTTTTGTGAGTATAGATAAGGTCTTGCTCTGTAGCCCAGGCTGGCTTTGAACGCAAAATCTTCCCACTTCAGCCTCCCAAGTGCTGCAATTACAGATGTGTGCCACCACATCCCACTTACGATTGTCATTTTTTAAAAGACTAAAATGACTTAAGAAAATGCTGCTACCTCATCCCACACGCAACCGGCAAGGAGCCCTTGGGAGACAACGCCTGCCCGCTGCTCTCCCTGTAGAACACAACCACAGCGATAGAATGCAGCACTTACTCTTCTCGAGGAAGTCCTTGACCTAGACAGTAAGAAATCTGCATACATGAGGATCTAGGCGATTGTCATCCAACCTCTGTCACAGCATGTGCAGCAGACCTACAGAACCACGCAGAGTAGGAAGACAATCCCAGCTGTCACCCCGAAGGATGCAGAGGCCCCAGACCCTGGGTGGGGGAAGAAGGGGGGACCAGACTCACCATGATATCAGACACAGGTACGCATTCAACAAACAGTCCTTCCATGAGTAAGTGAACTACAATTTGGGAGCCGGCTGTGAGCCAAGGTCCAGACATGTGCCACCTCTCTCTAGGATGCACTTCTGGACCCACAGCACGGTGGGCCCCTCACTATGGAGCAGGCTCCTAAAGTACTACAAGGGATTACAGCTGGTGATGCATTGCAGTGTCCAAGTATGGGTGGTGAGAACACACCTCTTCCTCTAGCAGTAGTGAGAGAGCTTTGAGCCATTTTGATGAGCAGGCTTGAGGAAAGCGGGATTAAGGCCCATGGGGTGAGTTCAGTGACTTGGGTCTCGAAGGAAATCTTCCAGCATAAAAGATTAAGCTGGGGCAAACAGACTGGATTATATTTTCAAGCCACGTTCATCAACTAAAATGGGCCATGAGGTTTCAGTCCCGGGACAATTCTAAACTAGAGACTCCAAGAGTAGACCACATGACGATAACCAAACTACTTTGCCCAAAGCACTGTTGATCTGAGGTTGTCCTTTGAGTCATTCTCTTTACAGAGTCAACTAACTCTATCATATGCTTCTTACCATCACCTCCTTAAGCTGACTTTCAGGATTTGAAGCTGAAAGATAAGATGTGGACATTAATTTTGGACAAGGATGCTTCGGGTAAAAGATGAGGGGTTTGCCTTCCCCAAGAGGAGGAAAGCAGCACCTTGCAACTTGTATCTCAAATACCCTCGTCCTGACTTGCTCCTCTCAGAGAGAGCAAACTCCTCCAACAGCCTGGTGCCTCCCCACCTGACATTTCTGTCACTAGAAGAAGATCCTACATTTGGCATTTCTGCTTTCCTGCCCCACAGAGGGTGTATCCGGATGGATGAGGCAATTCTGTCCAAACCATCACTAGGGGAACCATAGTGTGAGAATAAAAACCTGAACGTTTTCAAGGCCAAGCAGCAAGAGAAGTCTAGCAGGAACACTGGAGGTAGAAAACAAGCACGTTCCTTCTTCCTGGCTTCCAATGAAGAAAGGTAAGAGCAAGTCTAGTGCAGCAGGAGGCTATGAGCTGGGGACCATTTGGACGACCCCGGCTTCCTCAGTAAGTCTTAGCTGGACTACAGCTGTGTGCCTCCCTGGAAGCCAGATGCACCCACTTAACCAAGTGCAGGCAACACAAGAGGCATGCGCACTTCCAGCTACCCTGCATCCCCAGCTGAAAAACAAGCTTTCTCATTTTTTTGCAGACTGTACAAAGAAGTTAACAGTCACTCAGACTTAACCATTCAGCAAAGAACAGTGCACAGCAAGGGAACCTGAAATGACCTGGGTTTCAGAATGACCCTGTGGGCACAGCTGCCCTGCCCACCTAGACTGGCCAGACTACTCCTTGAAAGAGAAATGTGCTGGTGTCTTACGTAAGCCTCCAGCCAGATCTGTAAGTCTCCTTGTAATATCAGGTTAGCTTAATTAATATGTTAATCTAATCTAATATGGTCAAGCAACTGAAGCATTAAACTGAAGTGAAACTGCTGGGTTTCTGTCTGATTTGTGACAGTCTCACCATGTAAGTCAGGCTGCCCTTAAACTCACCATGTTGCCCATGGCAGCCTCAAACTTGACGTGCTCTTGCCTCAGCCTCGCAAGTACTGGGATTCCAGGCATGCACTACCGCACCCGGCTTGAAACTATCATTTTTAAAGATTACAAACCATTGAATAACTGAACAGAGCTCAATTTAATGACAGCAAGTCATGTCTTTTAAGGATTAAAAAAAAAAATTACTTCTCATTAGCTACTTTAATCTATAGTCAATACATGGCAAAATGAGATCCATGTACTGACACTACAAAATCACTGGAAATAAATTAAAAGACACCTAAATAAATGGAAAGCCACATCCAGAGCATGTGGGCAAGGACAATATGATTTACTCCCGATCAGGCTACTTTGTTGCCCTCCCTTGGTTCCTAGACTGGAAAACCTCACTATTCAGACATCAATAATCCCCAAAGTAATACACAGATTTAACACAAATTCAAACAATAAACTGTTAATTTTTCAAAAAGTACAATGTTGGGAACCAGGAAGCTACGAAATTGATTAAAAGTATGTAGGCGGAACTAGGCCTCAGTGCCCAAAGCAAACAAGCTACCACAGTCCTGAGATAAACATCCTGCCTGGCTAAGGTCGGCTCTTAGTCACTAGGCAGCCTTGTGTCACATGTTACTAACTGCAAAAGTATAAATAAGTATAGGTTTTGTTGGGCGTTGTGTTAGTCTCGCCCATCAGGCAGACCAGCAACCACCTAGCCCAGCTTTTGTCTTCTTGTCTATCTTTTTCACCTTGTCTTTTGTCTTCTTGTCTATCTTTGTCACCATTTCTCCCCAGGTAGAACAGATCACAGTGAGACCAATGGATCCATAAATAACAAAATGATGCTAAGTTTCACAAAGAACCACAAGAAACTCAGAATGCCAAAACTGAAGGACTCATACTTTCTAATTTCAAAACCTACTACAGAGAAAAAAAAAAAAAAAAAAACTACTACAGGATTTGAGATCCAGCCCTAGCCCAGGCCCAGTGAGTGTGTGGGAGAGCTTCCAGCTACCCTGCATCAACGGGACCTGTACAGTCCAAATGCAGGTGCAGTGTGGGTAAGGCCCTCTTCCACCCCTTTGGCACCCCCACCACCACTCTGGAGCCTCCTCCTGCCCACCATGTGAGAACTTCTGCCACATTCTCGGGACCCCCAGATCCAGCCCTAGCCCAGGCCCAGTGTGTGGGAGAGCTTCCTCTCACCGCTACTCCACCTTGTCCCCTTCAGATTCAGCTCAGGCCTGGCATACAGGCCTAGGGTGAAACTCTGCAGCTGTAGACCCTACAGAGAGAGTAGGGGACAGAACCACCCAGCTAGTCCAGGAGCAGAACATCTTGCCAGGGGGGCACAACTGGTTCACTCCCAAGAGCGGCAGCAGGAAGGAGCTGAGCACAGCAGCCAGACCCAAGACAGGCACAGCTGGATAAAGCCAAACTTTGTAGATCTGCACCTGAATTTCAGTAGGTGCTAAGGTTATAACTGCACCAAAGCTTTACAACAAAGGTCAGAAGACAGGGCTATACAAAATGACAACGAGAAGGAGCAAAATGCAATCTCAGACCCCAAGCCCACACATACCAAGTGCAGAGGACACTAGCACAGAACAAATTAGGAATCACACAGCTGAAATGAATGAATCAACAGCTTCTGAAATAAAGAAACAACTGCAGAAAGGAATTGAAGAACTCAGATTGGAAATGAAAAAAGAAATCCCTGAATTAATAACATCTGCAGTAAAGAATCAAATGCAGAAACATATGGAGGAAATCCAATGCCCACCCAGAACAAGTACGGAGGAAACAAGCTCAGCTGAAATGTATGAATTAATAGCTTCGAAAGTAAATAAGCAACAGCAGAAAGTTAAAGAGGAACTCAGAGTGGAATTATTTTCTGAAATAAAAAAGGAATTACCTAAACTCAGAGCATCTGAAGTAAAGAATCAACTACAGAAACATAGGGAAGAAACCCAATCTGAAAAAAAAACTCTGCAGTAAAAGAATTAATAACTGCATCTAAAAAAGGCACTGATAAAAAATATATATATGAGAGATTAGAAAAATGACAGATTCCTTGAATGAGCAATACAGGAAAGAAATAGATACCATGAAGCAGAGTCAAAGAGACATAGAAATTTAAAATCTCAATCACAAGCTTGCAAAACCGTTGGAGTAAAAGTGAAGATACAGTTTCAGATCTTGAAGATGCTGGTGCAGCTAGTGAAAAGGTAAGAAAAGATCTCTTAAAAACAACGAGGATGCAAGAAAGAATAATCCATCACCTGCAAGATGATGCAAAGATGAACAATGTGAGACTAATAGATATCAATAAGAAAGGAGACAATAAAAATGACATTAAAAAAATATGGGCAGAAGTAATAGCAGAAAACTTCCCAAATATGAGGAAACAATCTGACATTCAGGTAACTG
>NW_004524583.1:29363890-29371949 GCF_000260255.1 Octodon degus
AATAAAGAAGGCCACTATATACTGGTTAGGGGAAAAATTCAAGAGGAAGAGGTAACACTCACAAATATATATGCATCATACACAGGAGCACCCAACTATATAAAGCAAATCTTAATGGACATGAAAAACCTGTGTGGTATCCAATACCACAATCTTAACAGGAGACCTTAACAACCCCTTATCCCAAAAAGATAGGTCAACCAGACAAAAAATTAGCAAAGAAATACAGAACTGAACCAGAACTTGAATCAAAACCTACTACAAAGCTACAGTAACCAAGAAAGGGTGGTACTGGCCTAATGATACACATAGATTAATGGAATAAATCAGAATTACAAAGCTGGAAATAAGCCCATACATTTGTGGTAAACTAATTTTTTACAAAGGTGCAAGACAATTGAATGCTATAAGAATAAACAGTTTTTCTGTAAATGACACTGGGAAAACTTAATAGACATAGTTTAAATATATTATAAAATTGGACCCCTACCTCATACCACATCAAAAAAAATCAGGTAAAAATGTACCATAAAAAAGAGAAAAGCAAAATATATTCATATGTTAAGATAGTTACACTACCAGTTTCTTAGTTCACTGAAAAGAAAGATTTGTGCTAAAAGTGTTTGGATAATTAAATGCTGATATCTTGTACTCTGAATAACTAACTTAAAGATAACAATACAAAATGTATTAACTAGTGTTATCCTCCTATTATTTGTTTTAAAATTTAGAGGTTTTTTTTCTCTTTAAAATTCAAAAATAAAAATGGATCAGAAACCTAAATATAAGAGCTAAGATTATAATATTCTTAGAAGAAAACACAGGTGTAAATCATCATGACCTTAGATTAAGCAATGGCCCTTAGATATGATATCAAAAGTATAAGCAACAACAACAAAAACAGATAAATTACACTTCATCAAAATTAAAAATATTCACATTTCAAAAGATACTATCAAGAAAGCTAGAAAATTCTAACATACAGATGGAAAAAATTTAAATCATATATTTGATGCAGAATTCTTTCAGGCAGATGCAGGGACTGGAGTTCAATCCCCTCCCTGCCGTGCTCTGCCATGCAGGTCCCAACCCCGGGGCACACTGACACAGCGAATGAGACTGGGCATGGTAGTGCGCACCTGTAATCCCAGCACTTCGGAAGCTAAAAACAGGAGGATCACTGAGTCCAATCTGTGTAGTGAGACCCTGTAGACCGTGCACTAAATACATTAAAAAAAAAAAAAAGAATTCTTTCAATTCAACAATAGAAAGACATGCCAGCTTTTAAATTGGTAAAGGATTTGAATAGATATTTCTCCAGAGAACATAAACAAATGGTTGGAAACAGAGAGATAACTACTATCATTAGTCATTAGGGAAATGCAAATCAAAACTACAGTGAGTCTATTCCACACAGACCAGGACAGCGATAATCACACCAGACAGAACCAATTGTTAAAAGGGTGCAGAGACGCGGGAACCCTCCCTCATACACTGCAGTAGAAATGTCAAATGGAGCTGCTGTGATCAAAATAGTTGTTGGTGTACAAAATAGTTAGGATAAGTTTACAGCTACTTTTGCTTAACTCAATGAGAAGAAAGAGGTGTACTAACAGTGTTTGGACAGAATATCCTGTCTGCTTCTTGTACTATGGGTAACCACTAAGAAGATAACAACGTACAGTGCATTGAGTATCAAAACTGTCCTATTAATCAGCTGTGAAACTGTCTCATTCATATTTATTTCTCAATTTAAAAAAATATTTAAAAAAATAGTTGTTGGTTTCCAAAAGAGGGAAACATAGAATTACCATGTAACTTAGCAATTCCACTCCTAGGAATATAACCAAGACAACTGAAAACATACATTCACAAAGAAAAATTTGTGCATAAATGTCTACAGCAGCGTTATTCCTAAAAGCCCCACAGTGAGAACAACCTGAATGTCCATCACCCCCAACATGGATAAACAAATGTGGTCTACCCATACAAAGACACTACAGCATGGTAACACAGGGGTATCTCTGATACAAGCTACATTATGAACGGGCCTTGAAAACACTATGCTAAGTGTAAGAAGTAGGATACAAAAGAACACACTGTATGATTCCATGTATACGAGATGCCTGGTGTAGGCAAATACAGGAATAGAAAATAAATTAGGGCTTGCCAGGGAATAGAGGGCAGGAGGAATGACTGAGAATTGGTATGAAGTTTCTTTTAGGGGTGAGAAAAGGGTTCTGGAAATGTACAGTGATTGCTGTGGGTTGAAGAGTGGCCCTACAAAGAAATGCTGGTGTCCCAATACCTAGAACCCTTATCTGAACTAGGATTTCCCCTAGAGTTTCTGGAGGTATGGCATTACCCATTTCAGACTTCTAACCTCCAAGCCTCCGAAAGAATACATTTCTCCTCGTTTAAGCCACCTGGATTATAGTAATGTGTCACACCACAGCAGCCCTAGGCAGCTAGTAACGGTGGTAATCGTTGCACCCATTTGTAAAGGACATTACAAATCACTGACTTAAATACATTAAAAGTAAGCTTCATGCTATGTGAGTAGTATCTCAAAAAAGCTAAAGAAAATGTGCACAAGGGCCAGCCAAATAGCTCAGTGGATTAAAGCGCCTGCAAGTAGGTGCAGGGGCCAGGGGTTCAATCCCTGGGCCTGCCGTGCTGGCCCCGCCCCTGGGGTGCACTGAGATGGTAACTGAGACTGGGCATGGTAGCATGCACCTGCAATCCCAGCTCTTGGGAGGCTGTAAATAGGCAGATCACTACCAATCCCATCTAGTAGTGAGACCCTGAACACCCTGTAGACCTTTCCCTAAAATATAGGAAAAAAAGAAAAGAAAAAGAAAAAAGAAAATGTGCACATACACAGTATCCATCTACCAAGATGCTCCTTTAACAGTACATCTAGGAAGCACTGACTTTATAGACTGAGATACACTGGTACCCAAAGCCCTTTCTCCTTTCTTCTGGACTCCAAGTGATGTGTCCACTGTCCCACAGCCATGAGGATGTATATTTTGTCATTGCCCACTCACCCGCAGTAGGGATGAAACTGTTTAGATCTACGCCCTTGGGCCTGCTGGGCTGGCACTCACTAGCAAGAGTGATAATTAGTAGTCTGTAGCTCTGTCGTTCATAGGGCATGCTTGGGACTCATCTTTCCCCCTTTCTGGATCACCAAATAGAGCTTTGAGTGAAAGATTAACTAGATAACTGGAAAAGGTAACTTCTAAGCCACCAGAAAAAAAAAAAAAAAAAAAAACAGCACAAAAAATGCTCAGCAGCTCAGGAACTCAGAGGGAGGATGCTGGGTTGGCCTGCACCCAGCCCCAGCAGTAGCAACCCCTGGTGCCTGGCACTGCTGCCAAGCTGGCCACGCTGATCCGGCGAAGCTCTTCAGGAGTCACTGCAACTCGTAGCAGCAGACAGGACAGACAGAGCACCTGCTGCCTCTGCAATCTACTGGTCTTTCCTGAGGAGCACTCTCCACACAAATGGGCCTGCCACAGCACTGGAAGAATCTTTTTTGTAAAAGAAAGCACAGGAAATTGTCACGTGGCAATGCGGGAAGTGGCACAGATTGCTGTGAGGGGGTCACTTAGACTTACTAGGGATTGCCAGGATTGTATGTGAGCTCACTTCTAAAACACGTGTGCAGCCAGAAGACAGCCAGGTATATCGTCCCTGCACTTCTGGACCTTACCTCCACACATCACTGCCTTTGGAAAACATGGAGGCACGGATGACTTCAGGGGCCATCCAAGCATAGGTCCCTGCAGCGCTCATCTTGGTGGTTCGGTGCCATTCCCGAGCCAGGCCAAAATCAGTGATCTTCAGAATCTTGTTGCTCAGGTCTCCATTCTCCACCTTCTGCAGGATCAATACTGGGCAAGGAAAAGAATGCAGAAGAAACCAGAGTCTGCATTAATCACAGGGACACCATAAGCACAGAGCCTTCCTACCATTGTCCTCACCTCTCCTACAGGCTTCCACAGCTGTCATCATGGAATGATGGTAAAAGCCATTGTTTCTCAAACACCTTCAAAGTATTGCCTCTGATACAACCAACAACCTTACAAGGTACCTACTACAGGCTGAGCAACCCTAGCCCAAAAATAATTTTAAAGTAATCAACCAGGGGACTTGTGGGTTAGCTCCCGCCCCCCGGGAGATGCTGAGATGGCGATTGAGACCAGGCGTGGTGGCGTGTGCCTGTAATCCCAGCACTTAAGAAGCTGTAAATGGGAGGATTACTACGAGTCTGATCTATGCAGTGAGATCCTGTAGACCCTGTCCTAAATACAAAAAAAAAAAAAAAAAAAAAAAGTAATCAACCAGTAAAGTCTATGCAAATGTTTCCAAATCTGAAAGCAATCCAAAATCTGAAACATTTCATGTCCCAAGTTCTAAAGAATAATGGATATTCAGCTTATCCTGCCATCTTAGCTTTACAAATGCAGAAACTATGAGAAAGCACTATAAAACAGATTCCCAAAGTCACTCAACTAAGATGTGAGGGCTGAATCCCAGGCAGCCTTACACGCGACACACGCCAGGAAGGAGGGGCTGGCGCACTGCAGCAAGCATGCTCTGGGCTCTACCTAGCGCCCAACAGTAACAACAAAGCACTAGCGCCCAGGAGCCCCCGAGCAGCAGCAGAGGCAGCCACTGTGCTCCTGTGGCAGTTCCCAGGACAAATGTGCTCTTCTGGGAGCCAGTCTCGTTAAAAAGACCCACACCAAGAATTACTGAAGTGCTCTAAAGTAGCCAAGAAACTGCGCAGGCAGCAAGTGAGCTCTGTGGGGACGCGGGAGCCGCGCCTCCATTTTCACAAGCAGGATGGTTCCAAAGGTTCTGTGCAAGCACAACGCCTTCTAGGCCTCGTACTGGTCACCTGGAATTTCAGAACTCTGTATGCAGGATTTCAGGGCAGAAAGGAAAGTTCCTTCCTCATCTCTGCTATTTCAAGTCCAAAGGCAAGAAGAGTAGCAAAGAAAATACTGAAGACAGAACGAGAAATAAATGCTAATACAGCCGCACCCAGGCGGCTTGAACCAGGGAAACTGAAGAAACTACTGGCGGGTCCTCAGCACCATACGGGCCAGGTTACCCAGAGCTCCGGCCAGCTCTCTCCTCCTTTCCTCCTTGGGGTCTCTATCTGCTAACAAACCTTTACTTTTTGGAGAAGTTTGCATTAAAAGATGTTCTTCCACATCTAAAGAAAGGACTCTGAGGGCGGTGCACTGGGGCGCTCACTCTGGGCCGGAGCAGGGGCAGGTGGCTCTGTGGCACATTCATACTGCTCTTTGCTGCCCCCAACTCCCACTGCAAAGTCCCCTGAGTTGTTACTCCCTGAAGGAACGTGAGCCAAAGCCCTCTGCGTCCCAGTGCTTCTCAGCGAAGAAGCAGTGCAGCAGGATCACTAGCAGCTACAGAGCTGGGGGCAGAAAAGAGCCACTCGCTGGCCCTCATGGACAAGCCTCTCTCCTCCACACCCTCCCCACCCTGATACCACCACCACACACACACACACACACACACACACACACACACACACCAGCCTCCAGCATCCTAGGGGGTGTAGGCCTTTGAATACTTACGCAAATTTTTAAGAAAAAAGGGCAAAACGAATTTGCTCTGTCTCATCTATTAACAAAAGTATTTCCACAGTCTTCTGGGGCAGAGATAACAGGAAGTGGACATTCACACAGCCAGGGAAGTGGTGCTGAGGAACCCCCCCCCCCACTTCAGTCAGAACTGCTGTTTCTCTGAGCATCCACGAGCAGAAAATTCCGAGTGAGTTCTTCCTTTCCATGCACTACAGCACGGTGGGGAAAAGGATAAAGGTTTATGAGATCAGCCTACAGGATGGCTTAAGAAGCTGCCTGCATGGGCTGTTCAGATAGTGGCGGCAGAGCGCAGGCCCTCCGGGGTCTCCCTCTCCCTGCGGCCGGGCACCCGCCTGCCCCAAGTGCCAGTCAAACACTTGCCACCAGTGCTCAGCCCCTCAGAGTGTCTGACTGAGGAATCCCTGGCCTAGGGGTCTCGCACTTGTGAAAAATGAGAGCCTGCAGTCAGGAACCAGCTAGAAAGTTCGACAAAGGGCCACAGACAACAGGGACCTGACACACTGGCACCTACAGAAGCTTTCCTTCTGTTTTGTAGGTTTCTTTTCTTTTATTGAGATAAAATCTGAATATTGTACAACTAACCATTTTAAAGTGAATGATTCAGAGGCCTTTAGTACTTTCACCAGCACCATGCCATCTCTGTCCAATTCCAAAACATCCTCCTCACCTCACACGAAGCCACACACATGAAGCAAGTCATCCCGATCTCTGCTAGCAACCACCAACCTGCTGAGTCCCTGTCGATTTACCTGCTCTTAACATTCATATAAATGGAATCACACATATGCTATACACTTGAGTGATCTCACTGAAATTTTTCAAGGTTTATCATTAGCGTTGCTTAGACTACTACCACGTCCCTTTTCTATGGCTGAATAATAATCCGCTGTGTGCGTATGCTACAGTTTATATATTTGCTGCTGACATTTGGGTTGCTTCTACTTTTCAGCTATTGTAAGCAGTGTTGTCATGAACATATGCATATTATTTTCACCTTACAGGGTATGTACCTAGGAATGGAACTCTCAGATCATACAGTTATTCTCTGAGGGACCACCAAACTGTTATCCACAGGAAAGAACAACTGTACACTTCCAAGAGCAGAATACGAGGGTTCCAGTTCCTTCACATGCTTAACAATATTTATTTCTACCACTGTCACTTCTTAGACGTGAAATACACTCATTTGTGGCTTAAGTTTACTTGTTTTTTTTTTTTTTTCCAGTACAAGGGATTGAACTCAGGACCTTGCACTTGCCCGACAGGCTCTTACGCTGCTGAGCTACCTCTCCCCAGGTCTGCACATTTTCCCTAACTAATGACACTGATCATCTTTCCACGTGCTCACTGGGCACTCACATATTTTTCTAAAGAAATGTCTATTCAATCTTTCACTGATTTTCTTAAGTGGGTAGTTTATTTTTATGTTGTACTATAAGAGTTACTTACATATTCTGGATACTGGATTTATCAAGTAGATAATGTGCAAATGTTTTTCCTATTAAATAGTCTGTCTCAAAAATAAATAAATAAATAAATAAATAGTCTGTCTTTTTGCATTCTTGATAATTCTTTTGGTGAACAAAGTTTTTAAGGTAGATGAAGTCCACTATTTTTTCTTCTGTTGTTCACGTCGTTGGTGTAAATCTAAGAAGTCCCTGCTATAATGACTGCCTGTGCCAACTTGGGTAAGAGAAGTTTAACTAAATTGGCTCAGCAGTTGCACACCCTCGCTACAGAAGGCCCACCCCAGGACAGCTTGCTGCGGGCACGGTACAAAGAGGAAACGAGGATGACCCCTTGTTTCTTCAGAGGCGCTCCAAGCCGGCCTTCAACTTGGACGGCATCTTCTGGCTTCCAGTGCAGACCCTCAGCCTTCAGGTGTGGACTCTTTAGCCTTCTACTGCAGACTCATCGGCCTCTAAATACGGACTCACACAGGACCTTGCAGTGAGTTCCAGACCTTTCACCTGGGTCCCTGGGATATTCTGTGTGCAGACAGACCGCACTATTCAAGCCAATCTTGTAAATTCTTATGTATTTGTACATCTTGTGTTATATCTGCTTCTGTAGTAAACACTGGCTGACACAACTGCTAAACCCAAGGTCATCAAGAGTTACCTCTATATGTTCTTCTAAGAGTTTGATGGTTTTTGCCCTTATACTTAGGTCACTAGTTCATTTCTAGTCAATTTTTGATATATCAAATTAAGATAGAAATCCAAATTCAATTTTCAACATATGGCTATTCACATGTCACAGCAACATGTATCAAAGAGGAAAGCTTTACAACAGAAGCAGCATGGATCCCAGTTCTCTCCCTTCATTCTTTCCTGAGTGGAGAGAAAGGTTATTTTCACAGAAGCTTTTGTATCTTTATCTCTGGAGTGAGGGCTGGGGAGATGGCTCAGTAG
>NW_004524583.1:29372274-29380813 GCF_000260255.1 Octodon degus
TACCTGTTAACCAGATACCAAGCCTAGAGGGAGCAGAGAGAAGTCTCTGGCCTTTCAGGGTGGCAGGAAGGGTGGTGATGCAACGGAGAAGTTGAGAGAAAAGGGACATTTGAGGAAGCTGAGATCAATTTTCAACATAGTAGGTCTAGGCTGACTGTAACTACAGTCAGTAGGGAACAGGGGCAAAAAGCAATTTAGGGCCTAGGCCTGACACTATGTGACCCTGGATAAATCCCATGAACTCTGTACCTTAATTTGTGCTTCTAAAAAAGTGGGGATAATGACTAAAGGGAATACAGTGATAAAGCAGTAAGGCATGCAGTAGCCAGGATCATCACAACTAACTGTCCAAGGACCTCAGCATACCAGGAATGACGCTGGAAGCCCAGCGGTCCCCAACCACCACATCATAAACTTTGGCTGTGTAAATAAACAGAATGGTTGGCTGATGACAACTACTCACGACTGATCACTTGTGACACAACTGCATGGTTTAATACTCGCCACTTATTTAATACTCTCCATTAATCCTAAGCCCTAGGAGTGGTGGGAGCCTTTTCAGACCTTGCCTCTGCCAAAACAGACACAAAAAGGTTACGTGAGCTGTCCCACTGGTGAGGGGAGGGAATGGAAACTACACCCAGACCTCTGGGGCACCAGAGCCAACTTCCTCACCCCTGTGCCATGGGTCCCTGATGCTCTAAAAAACAAACAAACAAACACACACACACACACACACACACACACAAAATGCAGCTTTAACATCTCAATTTCTGGGGCCAGGGAGATGGCTCAGTGGAATAAGGGCTTCCCTGACAGCGCAAGGACTTGAGTTCGACTCACCCACTCACTAGTTGTCTGAACTCTTCCTTTTTCACAAATCTCCTTCAGCAGCCAAAAGCACTGCCGTACACTTCAGTATTACACAAACTTCTTCCATTCATTCCCAAACATTGCACAGAAACTGTCCCTCCTTCCCTGTAGAGTGTGATGGACCATGACTCCTAGGTAAAGCCTCCTTCTCTCTTCTGAAGCCCACGCCCTACCCCACCAGAAACCATGCACAGGAACAGCCCCCAAAAGAACCCTCCCTTTGCTGGCCAGATACATACAGGAATATCTGCACATCTTCTCAGACTATCCACTTCCCTGACCTCCTGCCAGCAGGTTACTGGGGGAAGACTAGACAAAGAACAGTGCTTCACCAGGAGCTCAGCAATGACTACTACTTCCCACTAGTGTGAGATGGGTGGGGCCACCAAAGCAACGGTAAGCTGGAAATTCTGCCCTCAGTGTCCTCCGTCTTCTGTAGGGGAAGATACATGACAAAACTGAAAAGCAGGTCAAAACGAAGCGTGAGTTAGTCAGGCAGACATTTTGCAAGTCACTAAGACCATCATCCTACGATTTACTCTAGAGGTCCCCTAGGAGCCTCCCGGCTCACAGGTGGGGCTTTCGGAAGGCGACCGGATTAGGAGGGCTTCTAGCTGACTTGCTATTAGACAATGGGGTCTGTAAGAAGCGGTGCAGCACTGGGCCACGGCCTGAAGGGGTGGTTTCCCTCCCCAGGTCCTCCCCACATGCTGGCTCCTGTCTGCCCCGGCCCTTTGGCGTGCCACCCTGCCTTGGAGCCAGCCAAGTACGCTATCAAATGGGAGCCAAGGTACAGCTCTCCTTTAAACTGCAGTTGTCGGGTACTGCATCTCAGCACGGAGACTAACCACAGTCCTCTAGACCTTGTCAATCCAAGGTCATTATTCTAGATTAGTTCCAGATCCAAACACCATTTAAAACCACTTTCTTAGTATTTTTTCTTTAAATTGACCTGTAAAAATTACTTAAAGAAGATATTTTAGATCACTAATACACAAACATTCTGTTCTCTTCACATTTTATAAACTATACAGACAAAATGAAAACAAAACTAAGTGCTATGGTTTAGTAGATCCTCCTGCTGGTCAAAGTTTTCTACCTGAGGCCTGCTTTTTCTGCTAGAAAAGAACACTGGGAGAGGAGAAGGGTGATTTAGGATGTGAAGAACCGAAGATTTAAGACATGCCTGTAGCGATATCAAACACCCACAACGAATGCAAACAGCATACATCATAAGCATAAGCTCAGAATGACAATGACAAGAGTGAAAGTGGGGAAGGGGGATTTAGAGACAGAGGAGGTGCGGGCCTTGGATATCCTCTGCTTCCGAGCCATACCCCGGCCCCTGTGTTGACTTCTGTGATTTGCTCCTTTATTTCTCCTTTTGTTTTTGCCACGTATGTTACATCCTTAAATGAGATAACACTTAGTTTCAAAAAAGAGAGTGACAAGCAAAAATGAAACTATGCGCCCTTGTTTCCTGGGGCTATCATAACAAATTAACGCAAAACTGGGCAGCTTAAATTAACAACAGAAATTTAATCTCTCATTCGGTAGGTCCAAGGTCTGAACCCAGGACCCAGTCAGGCCAGGGTCCCTCAAAGGCTCTAAGGAAGAAACCTACCCTGCTCCCTTCAGCCTCCTGTGGCCACCAGCGATCCTTAGCGCTCCTTGGCTTAGGGCAACACTCCTCTGCCCGGCCTTCACACCGTCTTCCTTCCTGTGTGTCTGCACTGTGCCTTCAGTGTTTTCCTCTCCAACCACTGGACTATCTCTAACACCATCTGACCTCATCTTGACCACATCTGCAAAGACTTTCCAAACTTCAAAGGTGAGAACGTTGCATTTTTTGCAGGACATAACTCTACCCACAGTACTATATAAGAGAGAATATACTGCCTTTGCTAGACACATTAATTTATTATTTATTTATTTATTTAATTATTTATTTATTTTTGGTGTGGTACTGGGGATTGAACTTAGGAACTTGCACTTGCCATGCAGGTGCTTATGCACTGAGCTATCTCCCCAGCCCTGCCTTTGCTAGATAAAGCTCCCAGAAATGAATAAGCAAAATAAACTGCCACAGTTCCAGAGAATTTATGAGAACCCCTGGGGGGAAAGGCAATTGACAGGATCATGAATGCATCCTGGGAAAGCATGGCAGGTCAGCACAGAGGGGGCAGATACAGCTCCCTCACCAGGAACACAGTCCACACAGAGGGCCCTGCACTTCCGGCTTCCAAACTCACTCAGGCCTATCTCTAGTTTTCAGGGCTGGGAAAAGACAACACTTTTGTGGGGGTCAAGCTGTTATGTACCCGGGAGTAGGGCAAATAAGGAACACCAAGAGCACAGGCACAGACAGGAGGCAGGGCAGCCCGGGTGAGCTACCCAGGCGTCCTCGGGTTGGACAGGCGCAGGTGAGCTGGCGAGGACAGGCGAGTCAGGCTGCGGGGCATCCGCGCCAGCGTTCTCCAAGGCCGGGCCAGGGCCACTCCCAGCGCCCCGCCTCACAGTCCTTCTTCCCAGCCTGCGCTCATGCTGTGCCCTGCACCCACTTCCCTTCTGCACTGGTTTCTTCCCTTGCGCTGTGGCGCACATTCTGCAGCGGATCCACAGTCTAAGGGAAGACGTTGTGGAAGCACATGTGTTCTGTCAGAAAATGTCTTTATCCCATCCTGTCTTTATCCTAGCCCATGATTTGGCGTGGAGACGCGTGGCGTGTCCTTCCTAACTTCAAAGGTACCAGGCATGACGTCCTTGCTTCTAGCCCTTACTAGGAGCCCTGAGCCACTGTGCCTCCCTCTCCTCCCTTCGTCTCGGACGAAGTCTAGTTGCTTCTCTCTCCCCACAGCTAGCCTCTAGAGAGTCATGCCCTTCTAAGCAGAGCACTCCCATCCCTCAGGTGCAGAGAACTTTCCGAAGCACTTGGCCATTAGTTCCCCTGCCTATATCTTTCTGTTTTCGTCACCTCTTTGGAACCCCTGTTATTCAAATTATGGACTTTCTAGAACAATTCTCCAATTTCCTTATCTTCTTTCTCCATATATCTTTCTTCTTTCTGCAATGTACCACTCCAGCTCATAATGCTTCTATTGTGCTTCTTATTTCCCTGTCATACTTGATACTTCCTAAAACAGCTTTCCTCGCTTTCCCTTCTTTTAAAAGTGAGAAGCCCAAATGTGGTAATAGCTGTTTCCTGTACTGTGCTCAGGTCCTGCCCTTTGATGGAGAGCAGTACTGACGGCCTTCCTTTTGTCCTTTTGATCCTCCCTTGTTTTCTCCATATCTAGCTTGTTTCAGCTGCTTTTTCAATCTGTGCTTTGGTCTATAATGTACTTTGCTTGGGGATTTGGTTGTACTTGGTTGTTTGTTCATGATTACGAGCCACAACTGTGCTTCTGTTTTAAAAGGGAGCCTTTCCATTTTCAAGGCATGTACTGAGATACCTACACAATGAGATGACAAGATACTGGGGACTCCCTCCCAATAATATCAAGGTGAGGAACGAGTGGGGAGACAGAAAAAGGAAAACTACCTGGGAGCTGGTGATCACCGAGACGAGAGAAGGCAATTCACTATGCTGTTCTGCTTACAAGTGAGCACATCCTCCAAAATAGTTAAAAGAGAAAGAAAGGAATGAAGCACGAAAAGCTGACTGGCGCCTCTAGACCCTGGGAGGAATCCATCCAGTTCAGGCTTCACTGTAGGGAGAACGGGTTAGTGCAAGGACAAGGACAAGATTCTGAAGTAGCTCCTTCCGAGTGGGGTCAATCCCAGGAGGCAGGACACATCTAAACTTCAGCTGCGGGAACGAAGGCCTGGCTGCTGGCACGCAGCTATCCAGTTGTGGGGAAGGCAGGGCAGCCGCAGCGCGCAGCCTGCAGGATGTAAACCACTGCTGCACTGGCCAGGTGTCTGTGCTATAAACTGACTGGTCACTGCCTCTCCTCTCCCCTTCGCAGAGGTCCTGCATCAGGTACCATGCCGCTGCCTATTCTCCAGCTTCCAAAGCTTAGTTGCTGGGGTCCCTTCTCCCGCGCATCCGTGAGTCTGCTATCACTTTAGCCAGACCTCAGGAGGCAGCAATGGCACATGCACCATTTGTGTGTGGGTCCTGCCTGCCACTCTAGTGTTTGTTTTCCTGGGACAGGAGAAGGAAACCAATACAGTCTGTGCCCAAAGGAACTCGAGGAGGCTCCCAGACTTCCTTGATGTGCAAAATCTGTTCTGGGAAAGGATAACAAAAGCTACAGCTACTTCCTGTCACAGCCCCGGGTCTAAATACCAGATCTATGTCACAGAGGCCTCTCCTACTTTAATGAGAACAACCCTTGAGGTGTCATCAGGTAGAAGAACAGCGCATTTGGACTCCGGATGTCTGGGTTCTGGCTCTGCCTCTGTGTGGTCTGCGCCAGGTCCCCATCTGTGTATCTCTGACATTCTCAGTCTTTCTCTCTGGGGACAGCTGAGCTCCACCACCCATCTGTGCTGTACGACAGCCAAACCCCAGGGCAAAGAGGAGTCAGGCAAGGTGACTACCCAAGAAAACCCAACTTCCTAGACACTGCAGTCCTCTGGATGCCTGAGCCAGCACCTGAGACGTTCACTTCCGGTCGCACTTTGTCTCCGGCAGAGGAAGAAGGATGATCCGGGACCCCATCCCCAGCCAGCCCCTAACACAGAGCTGGGCCCCTGCTCATCTGATTCAGCTGAAGGAGCGTGACCCAGGGACCACTACCAGGCATAAAGCACCACAGCCCCAGCCTCTTGGGCCCTGGCCCTCCGCCCAGTCTGTCCCTCCAGGCCAGGCCAAGAGAGTCCAGACTTGCTTACCAAGGCAAATGACTCACCACCCAGACACTCCGACTCCAGCCTCAGCAGAGGGGCGGTGCTGCACAGAGACGCAGGGCGATGCCCGCGGCAGCTAAGGCTCCGCCAGGCTCTGCAGCGTCAGCAGGGCTGCCCTGCGTCCTGCTAGCACAATCCGCAAACTGTGCTCCCCACAAGCCTTCTGGCCAAGGCCATTACAGTTGGAAAAGCTGTAGAAGGGTGGAGAAAACCGGCACCTTGGGACTAGGTTCCACCCCGCTTGGAACGAAGAGGAAACCCTAACAAATAGGTGTGGGTACAGCCAGTTCCCCAAGCAGCACAGACAGACAGCGTCTGACACGGTGATCTTCTCCTGTGTCCCAGAGCTGCAGAAAAGCCGAACCACAGGGCCTATTTCCATCCCATAACCTAAAGAGGTAACTGGTGCCCAATGCACGTACGTTTTGAATGAATAAATGTAAACCATCGCAAAATGTTTGATACCAATTCAAGCACTGGTCCCTGAACACCTGTTGAAGGGCTGCATATCAGCCACCCAAGAAGCTTCACTAATGGTTTCCAATATTTTAAAATACATCCTTTCATTAAGGTTATTTCTTTTTCTCTTTTTTCTTTTTTTTGGGGGGTGGCTCTTCTCGAAACAGGGTCTTGATATGCAACTCAAGCTGGCCTTAAACTCACAACGATCCTCCTGCTTCAGTTTCTCAAGTACTGGGATACCAAGTTTCGATACAAAATGAAAGTAATTATATATCCCAAACATATTATCAATAATAAAATAAGGGCCAGTGAGCTAGCTCAGCAGACTAAGCACCTGCTTAGGCAAGTGTAGGGACTGGTGGTTCAATCCCCAGCACCACATGCTGTACCAGGGCCTGCTGACTCAGTGAATGAGTCTGGGCGTGGTGGCACATGCCTATAATCCCAGGGCTGGGGAGGCTGAAAACAGGAGGATTACTATGAGTCCAGGGTGTATAGTAAGACCCTGTTAAAAATAATAACAATAATTAAATAAATAAAATATACCACTTTAGCTAAGAAAACAATGCCATTATGATGCTAGTTGCTCTTTTACTATGTATAGACAGCAAAGTTTATGAGGCACTTAGTGTCAGGCCTGGAACTGAGTGATTTATACCCATAACCTTATTTAATCCTCAACAGCTCAGGAAAGCAGGGTATTCACTATGTCCACTGACAACATGGGGACTGAAGTGCACACAAGCTGGCCCAGAGGTGGGCAGAGGCACAGGCTGGGCCCAACCCATGCCTGAACGCAATCGTCAGGGCCCCAGGACATGGTGCCTTGTGACTACATACACACCTGAAAAGCAGAATGGTAAATACTTTATGCTTTCTACAGAAGCACACAGCAGCCCACGCCCATCACCTCAGTGCTGCAGCCAGAAGCAGAAGGCAGCAGCTCACTGCTCCTGAGCAGGGAACCACCTATCTGCTTGCTGCCTTCTCACACACAAGCATGTGTCTCCAGGTCTCCAACTCCAGCGGAGTGCATGCAGGGAAATCCCCCATAAGGGTTCAAGCAGAAGGTCAGATCAGCATCATTTATGAGAAAGAAACTGAAAACACACCAGAAATGGACTGCAACCTTAGCGGCCCTGGCTGGAAGAACTAACAAGGGATTAATGGTAGGAAAAGAGCCTTCTGGGCCGGGGAGATACTGGCAGTCTAAACCCCTGCCTGGCAAGCACAAGGACCAGGGTTCGATCTCAGCATGTTGGCACACACCTGTAATGCCAGCACTGGGGAGGCTGAGACAGGGAGATCGCTGAGAGTCTAAGCTGCGTAGAGAGACCCTGTACCAAATAAATAAATCTTAAAAAAAAAACAAAAAACAGGAGCCAGGTGGCCCCACCCCCGGGGTGTACTGAGACAGCAATTGAGACTGGCTGTGGAGGTGCGCGCCTGTAGTCCCAGCTCGTGGGAGGCTGTAAACAGGCGGGTCACTACGAGTCTGATCTAGTAGCGAGACCCTGAACGCCCTGCAGACCCTTCCCTAGAATACAGAAAAAGAGCCTTGCACCTTCGACCCAGACCGCCAGCTGCAATGGTGATGCTCCTTGCCTCCAGCAGAGCAGCATCCCCGACTTCAAGGTCAGCCCTTGGCCACCCATTACATTAACAACACGTCCTAGTCTCCTTGTTTCGAGGTGTAGCCAGGTAACTCAGGAATACCATGTGACTGCTTTCTGCAACCTAGCTTAAAATATACCAGCTTGCAGCCTTTGGCCTGAGCTTCATCCCTTTCTGCATTGCACTACCTGGAAAACAAATGTGATGGCTGGAGGTCTAGCGACCACCTCGGACCACGAGGACAGGCCATGTCCAAGAACTGGCAGAGCCATGTACAGGAGGGAGTGTGAGACCAATGGGCCGGAGATGTCACAGCAGCCACAGGCTGACTCCACCAGACTTCTGCATGCAAGAGAAGCAGGTGTCTTTCTTATCTGAGCCACTGCTATTGTAGGTGCCTATTTCTCATGGTTAACATAACCTAGTTAATATAAAATTCTATTTCAACACTATAAAACCTCTTTTAGACAAAACAGAAATAACTATATCAAAACTGCAAATCTAAACCAAAGGCAATGCTCCAGTCATAAGATCTTGATACAACACAGTGAAAGATTTGAACAGCCTTTCTGAGCTGATATAAAATGGACCAAAATGAAACATATGTTTCAACTGCATATTTTTAAAGTATTATGTCACATTCTATAATAAGTGTTGATTTAAACTTTAAAAAAGGGGCTGGGGAGATGGCTCAGTAAGAATAAGTGCTTGCCTGGCAAGCGCAAGGGCCTGAGTT
>NW_004524583.1:29380913-29391722 GCF_000260255.1 Octodon degus
TGAAACTGTACTTCTGATTTGATTTGAAACTGTCTCGTTGCTATCTGTTTATCAATAAAACTGTAGAAAAAAATAAAAAATAAAATAAACCTAAAAAAAAAAGTCCATGTGTACAAAAGCTATTTGTAATGTATTAGGCACTGTGCTAAACAATAGGTTTTTATTTTTATTTTGAGACAGGGTCTCACTATGTAGCCCAGGCCGGCCTTGAACTTGTGGCAATCCTACTGCCTCAGCCCCCACACACATACCAAGTACTGGAATTACAGGTGGGCGCCACCACGCCAAGTGACACTAGATTTTCAAATAGAAATTAAGCCAGTACCTCCCTTCAAGAAGACGACTGGTCAGGAGAAAGAGAGTAACATAGTTCAACCACTTTTTAAAAGACATTTTGTCTGGCACACAGAAAAACACCTGTAGGATATACAGCCAAATGCTAGATGCCAAATGACGATCTCTGGGGAATGAGATTGCAGAAGACATGCTTTTTGTCATGTTTACCTATAATGTCAAGAACATGCACACTGTAAACATGAATTTTCATTACTCTAAATAAGGCCCTGAATGACAACAGTGTCAGCAGCGGCTACCGCTTGTGCACCTCCTAACTCCCAGCCAGGGCGCAGGAGCCTCCCACGACTTGTGGCACTGGGCGTCCCGGCAGGGCAGCATGCAAGCTAGGCAAAAAGCCCATTTTACTCACGCGAGAGCTGGGGCTCAAGAGGGGCTGGAACACATCCATTGAGAGGGAAAGGATGAATCCCCATCAGAATTCCTCTCATGCTCCTCCACTGCCCCTCGCTGCCCCTTTGTGATCCCTTGGCCACTCTCCGACACCGCTGTCTCCAAGGCCACGGTGTATGAGCCACATCATCCTTTGATTTATCTTGGGCATCTCAAATTGCAAACTATTCAGGCAGGAACCTCCCTCCCCTTGCCCTAAGTCCCAAACCCTGAGAATGGTTTTCTGCAGAGTACTATCCATTATAGACTGATAATTCTCTGGCACATGCCAGGAAGGAAACCTGTGTGTAGAATGGAAGAGAACTGGTAGAAGCCACCAAGGCCACTTGTCAAACCTAAGTCTACCTCCAAGTCTAAAGCCTTATCGCTAGAAACCAGGGAGTCAGGCTAAGATCATACTATTGGAGTTAGACTGTACTCTTCTAGGGATGGAAACTAGGCTTTTATATTTAAATTGGAGTGCTTTGGAAGTGAAGACTCAATATTTGGAAGCTCACAGACACTTGACATCAAACTGGGAAAGCTCTTGTAAGTACCGCCCCAGGCATAATTTAAAGACAACTGTGCGCTAAAGACACCATGGCTGAGACAGCAGTAGTGGAAGGGCGGGCACAAGGGCACTGAGGAGCAAGACAATGGCCCGCCTCTAGGCAGCGACACACTGAAGAAGCTCTGAGTTTTGATTGAGTCATACAGGCTTGTCCCTGCCAACAGTTCCACCATCATCACCCTTAATCTACATGCTTCCTGTAATACACCCAGGTAGTCCAACAATAAAATCAGGGGGAGGGCTAGGAGCCAAAAACGCAAATGCTTACAAGTGTAAGGACAAGAATTGAAACAGAGGACTCCCAGGATTCTGACGATCTGTTCTCTCCATCAGGGTTTCACCTGCAAGACAGATATGTACAATATCTGGTCCTAACAGTAGCAAATGGGCCCAACTAGCTAACGGGGCAGGAAAGAACCAAACCAGGACCTTCATTTTGATTTCCAGAATCCTCTCCTAGGATCCCTTCACATACTTGGCTGTAGGTACTAAGAAAACATCTGGACTGGGCCACCACTCATTTCTTACCCATCCCCAGGGTTCTCTTATTTAACCAGTATGCTACTAGTCAAAGTGATCAGCACACATTAGAGCACAAGGCCCAACATTCGACTGGACAGTCCCATGCCCCCAGCAAGTCAACCCTGAGACCCCAATTGTTATGGTTTTTATCTAGTTGTCCCTCCAAAGCCTCATGTAAGTTACATGGCAGACGCAGCTAGAGGAGCAACAAGTAGCTTGAAGGGGTGGGGCCGGAGAACCAGAGTGGGGCCAGAGTGGCGTGAACCATTAAACTGGCTAGCCTGTGCTTTCTGAGAATTGTGGTAAGTGTCATCCTTGACATGGCAGCACCCTAGCCTCTCCTCTAGTGTTTTGAAACCTCCAGTAACTATGAGCTAAATAAACCTTTCCTTCCTCATTTTGAGTGTCACATATTTGTCCCAGCAATGAGAGAAGAGTAACTAATACAGAATTTGGTACCAGGAGTGGGGTCTTGCTGTGGCTAAACCTGACCGTGTGGATCACCAGCTTTTGGGAATGGTTTACGAGAAGAGATAGGAAACATTTGGAGATGTCACCCACAAGAGAAGCGCAGGAGCTTTGACTGTTCTGTAGGGAAGATTCTGGTCAGAGCTCAGACCAGAAGAACTGATAGAAAACCTGCCTGTAAAGAACAGGCGAGGGAGGTTTCTGCTGGGAAGAGGAACTGCATTGGTTGTTGGACTCCAAATCGTTAGTGTTTTGGCTTAGCAGAAAGTTTGTCTGAATTTTACCCATGTCCAGAGACTCTGCCTGAGACTGAAATTAAACATTAATTAATCTTTCAAAGGACATCTCAAAGCAGTCAAATGTTGGGTCAGTGGCATAGTTATTGTTGGGGGCTCTTAGTCAGATTTATGTTGAGAATGAAGAGCAAAAAGCCCAGCAGAATGATCTAAAATGTTGTGAGTTTGGCCAGAAAGGAAGAGCCAGGAAGGCTGTGGACTGCAGAGATAGAGCTGAGATCTCCATTACCCAGGAGGAACAGGAGAGTAGAAAAGATGTCCTGAGACTATCACAGGAAGTGACAGGTTCTTGCCCCTTTGCAGCCTCAGAATCACAAGGGTGAGAGACTTTGCTTTGAGGAGAAAGCTGCAGAGTCCCATGTTCCAGAATGGAGGCAGTAGCCACACTGGGTTCCAGAATGGAGATAGCGGCCACACTAGATTGCAAAATGGCGCCAGCATAGAGAATTTGTTCCTCATAATCAGGGGCAGAGTGCTCAGCGATCCAGGCACTCGACCCCTGAAGCCAAGAGAGAAGAAAGCCTGGCTACTGCTCCAGCTGGCAGCAGCCCTTGGCATCATCCACATGGTGCTGGTTTTAGGCGTATGCAGAATGCAGGCGTTCTGAGGTTCAGAAGGCTTCCACCCAGATTTCAGAAGAAGTCCTGGGAGGCCAGGCAGTGTGCCCCTGAGAGGGCAGTGTGTGAAGCTGCAAGTGAGAAGCCTATTTCATGGAAACCCCAGAAGTTTGGAAAAGCCAGGAATGTGGATAATCTAAGGAAAACTGAAAAGAGGGAGCTAAGAGAGAAGCCATGGGAGCTACAACCACCAGAAGTGCCACAGGGGTGGAGCCACATGGAGCTCACAATTTGCTACAGATTGCTTTGGACGTTCCATATGGAACTATACGATTTAATGTTTGCCCTGCTGGATTTTGGACTTGTTTTGGCCCCAATGGTTTGTATCCTCCTGTGTATATCTTTTGGAATGGGAATGTTTATCTTGTGCCTTTTTTTTTTTTTTTTTTTTTTTTTTTTGGTGGAACCGGGGATTGAACTCAGGCCCTTGAGCTTGCCACGGAAGCATTTATTCTACTGAACCATCTCCCCGGCCCCTTATCTTGTGCCTTTGAATATTGGATGTATTTAACTTTTCATTTTTGCAGGGGCCCACAGTTGAGAGTTTGCCTTGGATCTTGGAGGAGACTTAAGTCTTGGACTTTTCAGCAAAGCTGAAACTGTTGAGACTTTGGCAACTCTTAGAGATGGGCTAAAATGCCTTTTAGACAAAGGAATGTGCATGAGACTTTGGGGGTCCAGGGGCAGAATGTTATGGTTTGTGTGTAGTTGTCCCCCCAAAGCCTCACATAAGTTATATAGCAGATGCAGTTGGAGGAGCAACAAGCAGCTTGAGGAGGCAGGGGCAGAGGACCAGGGCAGGGTCTGGGGGCAGGACCAGAGAGGCGCAAACTGTTAAACTGGCTAGCCTGTGCTTTCTCAGTGAGGTGAAGAGGGTCATCCTGGACAGGGTAGTACCCCAGCCTCTCCTCTAGTGTCTTG
Organism: Octodon degus; assembly: GCF_000260255.1. NCBI lineage: Eukaryota > Metazoa > Chordata > Mammalia > Rodentia > Octodontidae > Octodon > Octodon degus. The sequence continues at coordinate 29,385,035 of NW_004524583.1, forward strand.
AAACCTCCAGTAACTGTGAGCTAAATAAACCTTTCCTTCCCTCATTTTCAGTGTCGGGTATTTGTCCCAGCAAGGAGAGAAGAGTAACTAATACAAAGTGGTCAGCACAGTAGAGTACAAGGCCCAGCATCTGACTGGACAGTCTCACGCCCCCACCAAGTCAACCCTGAGGCCCCGGGCTTGGTCCTTGGGAAGACACATTAGGTCCTCAAGTCCCTACCTGAGCAGTTCTCTAGCAAGGAGGTACCACGACCCAGGTAGAAAGGACCCTGGGATTAGCAGGCCCATGGGGTAAAAGCCTCTATGATACAGCTGACATCCAGCGTCAGAACCACAACCAAGAGCAAATCCCAGTCGCTCCTCCAAGGTGTCAAGACTCTTCCCAGGTAATATGCATGCCCAGGTATCTACTGACTTTGGAACTTGAAAGGCAAAAAACTGCTTTGGTTACTGGAAAAGTCATCTACAGGGAAAGCAAGATCAAACTTACAGGTGATCCTATAGAGAAAAACACGATGGTCTGAACATCTCCATCCATTCTCACTCATACTGGCCGTAAGTCTACACACGGACAATCTTTATGAGGTATTTACTGAGCATTTGCTACATGCCAAGCACCATGGCAAACATTTTGCATGCATCACCTCACTTAAAAACCTCATATGATAAGGTAGAGTTTTAACATCCATTTACAGATAAAGAAGCTAGCGCTCAGTTATTCCCCTAAACTCTGTGGCCAGGAACTAGGAAAGGGACCAGCAGCTTCAGCTCCTGTGCTCCTCACAAGGACCTACCTGTGCGCTATCTGCCCATCTTGCCTGAACACCTACTGTGGAAGATACTAGAAACAAAACATAGAAGAAGCACCTTGAAGCGAGTCCAAATACGCATTTGCTCTGTGAACTGTAGAGGACAAGCTTTGCTCCAGAGAGGAGAATCAGGAAAAGGCCACTCTCAGCAAAGGAATAACATGATATGAGGCCACGTTGGGGTGGCTTTGGGGGGTGACATACGGTATCTAGGAAATAACTGCCCAAGGCTAAATGAGAGGAAACCACTGGCGTGCCAGACTGGAACCCGACCAGCCACTCCACGGAGCTGGGAGTCTGCCCTGGAGTCAGTCGGTTTCCAGCAGGGAGGTGGCGCGAGCAGATCTGCACTGCAGCTGAGCAGCTCTGGGTGCAATGAGACACCTGCAACGGGAACACCCACAGGCCGGCAGCAAGGATGCAGACAGTGACCTAACACAATGCACCCAGAAGATGGTGGCGGACAACTACGGCATGGGATGAGGCCTGGAGGACAAACGGCGACCTTACACACGAGCTCAGACAATGGCTCCCGAGTCCTAGGAAATCTCTCTGACGTCACATAAACTATTTGCTCTGGCTGGGAACCTACATGTAGATATTACAGAAAAGCATTAGCATTCAGTGAATGAAGTGACTCCTGTGGTCCCGCTTTGCTACCTCCACCCCCACATCTTCCCCAGCTTCCACCCCCGAGGAACGTGGCTTCCTCACTTTCGGTTGCCCATTACTGCCTGCTACTGTCTGTGCAGCTCCACAGGTCTAGCACGCTAAAACCAGACACTTTTCTGAAGCAGCTTGGCCCTGCATTCAGGCAGGCCCCAAATCACAGCTGCACTGCATGTCAGTTAAGGTCATGCAGCAAGAACTCGGGGGATGTCACAGGCATCCCCCGACATGGGACATGCATGGGGGCTACTCCACAGAAGACTTTTCCAGGGCTGGCTTATGTCTTCACACAGGCAGCTGAGCTGCTGAAGCAGTGTTCAGGCAGGCTTCTTACTGACCAGGGCTGGGATACTGAAGCCTCCATTCAAACCCAAGGATACCAGGGCTTCAGCCGCTCCCAACTGGCTGGTCATGGCCATGTGCCATGGGGAGCATGGAGGAAACCACACACACAAGTGGGGACCAGAACAGGAGCACCGCAGTGCCAGCCTTCTTCCTCGTGCGCCTACGGCTAAGTTGGTCACACAGTTCAACAGTGACATGGGCCTTAATGGGCTGGAGGCTAGGAGACAGGATTGGGAACGAACGTATTTACAGGCCCAAATTCATCAGCCTTGAAAACTGACTCCCTCAGCCAGCACCAGCTTCCTGTGGGAACTACGCTGTCACCTCTTCCCTGGGTACTGTGCTACCTGCCCACTGTTCCCATGCTGTGGAGTAAAAGTCCCTTGTGATTGTAACAAAAAACCAGGTACCATGGTCCTAACTAAACCTCCCAACATGCCTCTACAGGACACCCTGCTCTTGCTAACATCCTAAATGTGGCTATTTCAAAAGATGCTAACTTGGACACCTACCCACGGCCATTGCCACCATGTATAAATTATGCCCAGGTAATGCCGCACATGCAACTCAAGCCTGCGTCTGGGTTCAGAAAAGGTCCCAGAATACCTCCTTTTCTCTAAGCAAGACATTTTCACTCTTCTTGGAAGGTCATCTCTGGTGATTTTCCTATGCCCAGTCTCTTACTTAATGTACTGAATAGCAGATAGAGCACCGAAAGCTTGCTTATGAGGACCCTAAAGCTGGCCAGATTCAGTGGCCCATATGGGTGGAGTCGCACTTGGTATGAAGCCTGAACCTCACACACTCAGGGTCCCAGAGCAGAGCTTCACCCAGTGGGAGGAAGGGGAAGGCGACTTCCTCACGTGAACTAGAATCAGGCCAGCTCTTACTTTCTGCACCATCCAGAGAGCTCGGAACGACACGTCTTCAAACTCCCCCTCTGAATCTCAGTCACTGACTGTACATACAAAAGCTCCTAAATTTCATGTTCAAAATTCCTTTTTTTTTGGCAGTACCAGGAGTTGAACTTAGGACCCTGTGTTTGCCAGGCAAGTGCTTATTCTACTGAACCATCTCCCTGGCCCTAAAATTCCTTTTAAGAGACTGTTTCTGCCAGGCCAAGTCATTCAAAAGTCATTTTGAACCACGAAAGTTGACAAGGTGCAGTAGCAACACAATCAGGATCCCGCTGGGGGCTGCTCTCACGCAGAGCAGGGTGCGGTCCCACCACACTCCACCCAAGCAGGAGCACAAGGAACGAGCTAAGTCCAGCTTGCTTTCACAATGTCAGTCTAAATATGTGCATGCCCATAGGGGTACCTCGCTCCTCTCCAGGGGGGCAGGACTGCCACGTGCACAGGCCTGGCCAGCGGGCAGCGCACACAGGCAGCCCCAGCATGGCCCACTCATGTCCAGGTGGTGTGAAGCTGAGAGCAGTCGCTCTGAAAACCACACAGGCCTCTGTGCAGATGCATGTGTCTCAACCCTGTTTCAAATTTATGGTTCTTTTCTGGTTAAAAATGTTAAATTCTATACAGAATCGGAAATTTATATATACTTCCTTCATTTAATCAAAAACAAAGCCACAATATGAGCACAATACAAACAAGAGCCCAATAAAGTGGAAGCGTCTGTTACATCCACCTCTTGGACTGCTGTACGTAGGCCCAGCTGTGGCTGGGGACAGACGACCAGAAAAAGCAGAGGCCGGGTCCAACCAGTACTTTGGGAGAAGCCCAGGGAAAGGAGAAACGAGAAAGGAGCTCAGGTCTTGTGCATTCTAGGATCTTCAGGTCTCCAGGTACCAGAGGCCTCTAAGGAGCCCCGCCTGAAATTCCAGCTGTGGGAACCTGCCGCCCCACAAAGGCCCCAGGTTTACCGTCCAGGCCTAGACCCCAGACAGCAATGAGTCAAGGTGTCCTGCTGGACAGGTCTCTAGGGGAATGTCTCCACCTTGGCCTGTTCTCCAAGAGCAGTGCAGAAAGACCACTATGGAAGCATGCTAGAGCCTGGACGCACATTCTGGCTCGTCATTCTCTAGCTATGTATTCATGGGCAAAGTAGCAAACCCCTCCAAGCCTCAGTTTCCTCTGCTGTAAAATGGGAACACTGCCACCTTGGCCTGTAGGACCTCAGGTAAGTACCTGTGTTAATTGATATATTGTGTCAACTTGGCTGAATCAGCTCCGGCAGTGTGGGGGCCTAGCCTTCAGGGGGGCAGGGCCTAGGAATTGAGAAAGGCTTCCTGCCACCCTGCCCCGCTTCCGTGGAGAAGTCCCAGTCTTTGGAGGAGCTTGATCTTTGCAGTTGCGCCACTTTGGAAGAGCTACGATCGCCATGGAGTGCTGGTCTTCACAGTCAGTGCAGAAAAAGAGAGAGGCTTGATGGACGCCACTGCTGCTGCTCCTCTCTGCTCTTCATTGTTTTCTGCCACATAAACTGCTATCGTTTGCCTTGGTGCCAGCGGAATATGGACTGAACCCTCCAGTAACTGTGAGCTAAATAAACCTTTCCTTCCTTCATTCTGAGTGTCGGGTATTTGTCCCAGCAACGAGTAAACAGTAACTAAGACAGTACTGTTTCAAATAAAATTCTAAGGGCCAGCCAGCCAGCTCAGCAGATTAAAGCACCTGCTTAGGCAGAATGCAGGAACTGGGGTTCGATCCCCAGCATGCTGTGCCAGCCACCACCACCCCCAGGGTGCGCTGAGACAGCAATTGAGACTGGGTGTGGTGGCGCACGCCTGTAATCCCAGTGCTTGGAGGCTGAAAAACAGGAGGATCACTACGAGTCCATTCTACATAGTGAGACCCTGTAGACACTGTACTAAATACATAAAAATATAAAATAAAATAAAATTTTAAAGCATCAAACACAGAATATGATATATATATAGATATAGAAATATATAGATATCCTTCCCCACAGCACAATTTTAAAAAAGGAAGTTCATGCCAGTAAGCAAGAAAGAAGCTACACGGATTCCACCCCCCAACTTCAGCCTTGGCACAGACACCTCAGTGGCCCTGATCCTCAGATGGGTGTAGTGCCTCACTCCATGACTAGCAAATGTGGGCAGAGGGACGGGTGCTAAGTGAGGTGCTGTCCTGAGACTTGGGATTCCCACATCAGCCTCCCCTTCGGCACGTCACGCCACCCCTCCTGGGCAGAGCTCTGAGGTATGGAAGCTGCACCTGGTACAAAAAAGCTCAAAACAAAGGGAAGAGGAACACCTGGAAACCAAAGCGTGCCGCTGCTCTCCCTAGCTATGATCCTTTTGCTTTCCTTTCAGATTCTTTTTTAAAGAATTTTTTAAATTTTAAAGATAATAAAAAAAATAGAAAGGATACAGAATTTCAAAAAACAAGATGACAGGAATGCAGCAATGGTTGTTATAGTGCACATCACTGTCTTCAAAGTAGTTGTTCAGATTAACAGATACAGGCATGTAAAATGGGTCCAAAATGTAAGCATTAGGGCTGGCCAAATAGCTCAGCGGATTAAAGCACCTGCTTAGGCAGATGCAGCGGCCGGGGTTCAATCCCCAGCACACCACGCCAGCCAGCCCCCGGGCACCCTGAGCTGGCGATTGAGACTAGGCATGGCATTGCACCGCCTGTAATCCCAGCTCTTGGGAGGCTGAACACAGGCAGTTCACTACAAGTCCGATCTACCTACTGAGACCCTGTAGACCCTGTGCTAAAATACAAAAAAAAAAAAAAAAAGTAAGCATTAGCTGTTTCTTTTAAAAAACAAATAGAAATCAGCAGTACACTTGTCTCGGCTGTCTCATGTATGCATACTTTCACTTCCCCTTCCTTCCTTCTTCCTTTTCTCCTTTCCCTCATCCCAGTTGCTTTTTCCTTTGAGCAGTTTCTCTCCCTTGCACAATATCTATTGTACCTTTCGGATTTTACTTACTAATCAGCCCCGTAGACTCTTGCAGGTTAACAGGACCCTAAGTGTCCAGCCAGCATGTGCGCTGTGACCTCACCTGGGAGAGGGGGTGGGAGGCAGGCCAAGAACCGCAGAACCAGCCAGAGGGCGAAGCCAGCTGTGCCTGCACACCGAGGTCCAGGGCCACATCTTCCCTTTCGCGAAGCGGCACTTCCTGCTGCACGGCTCTCTCAGGTACACTGCTGCAGTCACAAGGCTTCGCAGGCCAAAGTGCTGGATCAGTCACACTCGGGCCCTGCCTGCCCGTCTGGCTCCAGGGAGGAGTGGGCAGTCAGAGCCGCCCAGCTGGGCAAGTCCAGAGGCAAACCCTAGGCTTCCAGCTCCACAAGCTATTCCAACCATCACCTTCTTCTAGATCCATAAAAAAGTATGGAATGGATATAGAAAAGGGGCCTTAAAGAAAACAAGTGAAGCATATCTGATAACAGCCGAGCTAGATGCAGTGGCGAAGGCCTGTATTCCTAGCACTGTGGGAGGATGAGGCAGGAAAATCACAAATGGGAGCCTCACCTAGGCTCTTAGAAAGACCTTACCTCAAAATAAAAAATAAGATGGGGATGTAGCTCAGGGTAAAGGCTCTGAGTTCAATCTCCAACACCACAAAAAGAGAAATAACAAGATGACATCCCTGTTTGGGACCAAGAATTCCTGAAAGTTGACTAAGGAACCCTTTTTGAACTTATTCTGGCAGCGAATTACCTAGACATCAAAGGCTTGCTTGATGTTACATGCAAGACTGTTGCCAATATGATCAAGGGGAAAACTCCTGAGGAGATTCGCAAGACTTTTAATATCAAAAATGACTTCACTGAAGAGGAGGAAGCCCAGGTACGCAAGGAGAACCAGTGGCGTGAAGAGAAGTGAAATGTTGTGCCTGACACTGTAACACTATAAGGATTATTCCAAAT
>NW_004524583.1:29392202-29400392 GCF_000260255.1 Octodon degus
GCGAGGTCCTATGTCACACACAGCGTGAGGAGAGGGAGAAGCATGGAGCAGAAGACAGAGGCAAAAGAAGTAACACCTGTGTTAGCAGAAGTTCTTATGGATAAAAAAAAAAAAAAAAAAAAAAAAAAACATAGCCCTACTGAAACAAACTATCAAAGGAAATAAAAATGTAATTGTATTGGCTCCTAGAAAGCAAGCTCCTGGGCCAGCGAGATAGCAGACTATGTGCCTGCTTAGGCAAGCCAGGGACCAGGCTTCGATCCCCCATGCCGGCCCCACCCCCGGGCATGCTGAGCCGTGGAGGTGGCGCACACCTATGATCCCAGCGCTGGGGAGGCTGAAAACAGGAGGATCACTAGGAGTTCGAGCTGCGTAGTAAGACCCCGTAACCAAATACATTTTTTAAAAAAGTGAGCTTCTGGGCCGGGGAGATAGCTCAGTAGAATAAGTGCTTGCCTGGCAAGCACAGGGTTCCTGAGTTCAATCCCCAGTACCGCAAAAAAAAAAAAAAAAAACAGTAAGCTCCTTACAAATTTGAGTGAAAAGGCAATTGGCTTTTCCTTGTATTTCACTGTTGGGCTATTTTATGTGTATATCTTATATAGTGATTTTTTCAAATCTATACTGCAACTGGAGAGAATAACTAAAACACAAAAAATGCAAGTACAAGAACAGTATACCAGGGCTAGGGAGGAGATAGCTCAGTAGAATTAAGCACTTGCCTGGCAAGTGCAGGGTCCTGAGTTCAATCCCCAGTACCACAAAAAAAAAAAAAAAAGAAAAAAGAAAAGAGGGGCTGAGGAGATGGCTCAGTGGAATATGCACTTCCCTGGCAAGTGCAAGGGCCTGAGTTCAATCCCCAGTTCCACCAAAAAAGAAAGAAAGAAAAGTATACCAAAGCACAGCACACACTGTAACCTACATATCGTGGAGCAAATGGAGCAGCCAGAACCACAATCACGGTGGTCAGTACACTGAGCACTTCCTCAGTGCCAGGAGCTTCACATGAATTATCTCATTTAATCCTCACCTCTATCCTGTAAAATAATATAGAGGGTATTGTATCTATTGTTATTTCAAATTTGCAAAACTGAAGGCACAGAGGAGTGGAATTTGCACAGGGTCCCAGCTAAAGAGTAGAGTAACAGCCCAGCAGGGTGCAAACCCAGGCTCAGCCAGAGCCTTGTGAGTCGCCTCCCACAGCAGAGGGCTCCAAGAGCAAATGTGGGCTAAAGGAGAACAGATCCAGCAGGGTTGGACAATGCTCCTGGGGGGACTCCATGCTAGGTAAAGTGCTGCCACATACGAGATGGGAACAGAGCAAACATGCCACTCGTCTTCCAAAATAAGCCACAAAGCTAAGTAAGTGCTCTTCAGCCCACTGCGACACTCTAGAGTCTTAAAGAAGCCAGGAGGGATGTGGAATCTGCCGTTCATTTGACCTCAGCAGCCCAGTGCTGCAGCACAGAAGGGAGGGAGGGCAATGTCCTGCCTTCCTCCTGGGGCAAAGCTTTTTAATTATCGGGAAAGTCAAACAGGGCCACAAACTGGCCAGCTGCCCCATCCAGTCAGGCCAGGGGCCCTAACAGGTAAGACAGGGCCTGAGCATTTCGAGTTAAAGCTGAGTCCAGAGGGAGCAAGAGGCCCAGGCAGAGTCAGAAGGAAATGGGGGAGGGGGTCCCCATCCCTTTCAGCTGCTTCCACTGAAATAAATCCACCCACTGAAGTGGGAGAAACACAGCTACACCCAGCTGGCTAGAGTCAAAATCCTCCAAGCACTTTAAAACTCGAAATCAGCCATACTCCATGTATACCTAAAATAACAAGGAATGGGCAAAAGCAGCACTGTCTTACTGAACATGGTGCCTAAGTGATGCTTGCCCCAGATCATTTCATACCACCTTAATTAAAAACAGCACTGCTTTTTCTGCATTGTCCACATTTTACAGATAAGGTTCCTCAAGCTCCAAGAAGCTAACTGGAGCCCCAGTGCCAGGTGCTCAAAAGTGCGGCGCTACGTCCAACCCCGTCCGCCTCCCAAGCCAGCCTGTCCCAGTATACCACCCAGACTCACAAACCACTCTGAGAGGGAAGATGCTTCCCACCCCCCCACCCCCGCAACCAGGGATTGAACTCAGGCTCTTGCGCTTGCCAAGGAAACGCTTATTCCACTGAGCCATCTCCCCAGCCCCAGTGCTTCCTTTCTAAAAGCAAAAGCTCTGAGGTAGCAAGGAGGAGAAGGAACATGCAACCTGTGGCTCTGAATATGTCTGATGTCTCTGTCTTGCTCTCACAGTGAGGGACCTGCACAGGACAGTGGGCTTCATGCAATTCTGAATTAGAGAGTGGGGACAGAGAGGAGCATAATTAAAATCATCTAGGTGGTCTTGGGCGTCTTCTGAAAAAGGCCCTATTGTGACTTAGACAAGAGGGCTCAAGGCATTGTGAGTGAGACGGCAGCAAAGCTGAGACACGCACTGCTCCTTGCTTAGCACCAAGGACAGAAGGGGCACTCGACCTACTGCATCCAGATTCCAGGGTGAAGCTTGTCCTCGATCTGTCATAATTCATGTGACTGGAGCATCTTCTCTGCAAGGCCATCTGTCACAGCTCGGGCAGCAGTGAGGGAGGAGCCCTTGCTGGCTCCTGCCAACCGTTTCTCCACTAAAGCAGTCTGCAAAGAGTCTTTTCAGGGAGACGTGATTCCTGCGAGAACAGCCCCGCATGGGCAGCCTGCACACACTGTGGCCTGGCACGCCAAGGCAGACAAGCCTGGCACTCAACGCCTGCCCATGCTTTACGTCCTGGAAGGACCTCAGACACTGTCTCCTTCAACCTCTCGCTTCACAGCTGAGGCATCTGAGGGCCAGGAAGATCACCAGATGCGTTCCGGGTCACACAGCCACTCAGTGCCCAGACCGCCCGAGGGCCTCCTCCTCTGCCCCGTGCCTTCCTTACATAGATGCCCAAGTGAAGTTCTAATTCCTCTGAGACTTGGATTAATGAAAGCTATGACTCTCTCCCTCCACAACGAACTCGTGCACACACAGATTCCAGGACATGCACAGGTCTTATGCTATCAGTCCTTTGTTTTGTTTCTGACACAGACCTCACTATGTAGTTCAGGTTGCCTTTGTACTCAATTTGTGGCCCAGGCTGGCCTCAAACTTGCAGCAATCCCCCTGCCTCAGCCTGCCCAGAGCTGGGGTTACAGGTATCTACCACCACGCCTAATTTGAATGGTTTTTTGTTGTTGTTGTTGTTGTTGTTTTGGCCTTTTTGAGACAGACGCTCACTATGTAGCGCAGGCTGGCCTTGAGCTTGCTGCAACCGCCTTCCTCAGCCTCCCCAGAGCTAGGATTACAAGAATGCACCATCACATCAGCCTTAATCCTCAATTTAGAAGAAAAACACAGTGTGGTTCTGTAAGGGGCTGCCTGGGTCCTGAAAGGGACCCTGTAAAGCGCTGTGCTTCCCTGGGAAGAAGATAATTCTCTGACTCCACCCGACCACTGACATCAAGCAACCCTGAGCCTCTTCGTAGGAACTGGGGAGAGCACTCAGTCAAGGAATGGAAATCTTTCCAAGAGACCTCAGCAAATGGAAGAAAGTCTTCTCCTCGTTGAGATCTTGAAGCACAAACCTTGACTTGGAGTAGTGACAAGGGCACAGGCTACCTGCAAAGGTGGCCATTACTTGCTACCACCAGATTTACTGGGAGAGTGATGTCAGGGAGGGAAGACACGTACTTAACTTTCAAGACACAGGAGCTCAAATCAGAGAGCACAGACGAGAAAGGAAAGAGACTCAAGGTGTATCCAGACATCCGAGCCGACACACCTGTGCATCCCTGCGCTGCACTGGCTTTCCTGAGCACCTACCCCGTAAGGAGCCCATCACAGAGCCCCTCCTGCGGCCCTCCACACAGCACAACTTGCTCCAACACACACTCTCTAAGCACCTGGACGCTGCCTCACGGGGCTGCTGCGGCCACAGAGAAGCCCCTCAAGGGACCAAACAGGAAGGAAAGGCAGGCAGGGCTCAGGAGTAGCCAATGGGGAAGAGAAAGTAAAGTTCCTCAGAGAGGTCCACCTTCTCCTGACCTCCCATGGCTCCTCAGGTCTACCACAGGGAAAGACTGCAGCAAAAAACTCGGAAAGAAACCCAAGATCACCCCTCCCGGGCCTCCCTGAGGCCTCACTCTTACGGGGCCCTTGGGCCTGCTGGTCTCTGCCTAGACCCTGGAACTCCCTCCCTGGCTTTCCCTTGATACTTTATCCTGTGAGAGCTTCTTCCTTCCTTTAGACCTCATCTGATGCAAAACTTCCTCAGGAAACCCTTCGGTAAGGTCCTGGAGGCTTGTCCCTAATCCACTGCCTCATAGAACCCATGCTGCCCCTTCATGCTACTGGCCAGTCTTCACTGTTTTGTTTTCTCTTTTGGGGGGAGGTGTTATGCTTTGTGCATAGGCGTCCCCCCAAAGCCTCATGCAGTCTTGGGGCGCTTCTGAAGTTTGTGATTGATTACCGTGGGTGTGGGTGCTGCACCTGCCCCAGGGCAGGTAATTTGCATTACTGAGTAAGGTGGGAAGAGAAGCTAGCTGCTTGAGCTGCTGCTACCCCTCCCTTGAGCTTTTGCTCTTTGCTGCCGCCCTGAAAGGTTGCCCTCTGCTGTGTGCCGCTCTGCCTTGGAGCCAGCTGAGTATGGACTGAAGCCTCCAGTAACTGTGAGCTAAATAAACCTTTCCTTCCTTCATTTTGGGTGTTGGGTATTTGTCCCAGCAATGAGTGAAAAGTAACTAAGACAGAAGGTGTACCAGGGATCGAACTAGGGACCTTGCACTTGCCAGGTAGGTACTTATGCCATTGAGCTATATCCCCAGCCCTGTTTTTTTTCTTTTGACAGTACTAGGGATTGAGCTCAGGGCCTTCAAACTAATCTACAGCCCAACCCCAGAGCTTTTCTTAGAATTTTGAGACAAACTCTTGCTAGATAACTAAATTGCTTGGACTGAGCGTGAACTTGCAATTTTCCTGCCTCAGCCTCCCAGAATACTAGGATTATAGGCCTATGCCACCTGCCCCTTCGTGACTTTACCTTTTCTGTGACTTTGTTTAGATCAAGATCCTTCTCCCTCATCCCACAGAAAGCTCTTTGAGGGCAGGGTCTGTGACCATCCTTGCTTACTGTTCTATTCCTAACACCATATGCTCAGCATAAAACAGCCATCAGGGCTGGGGAGGAGGGACACTTGTCTAGCACACTCCAGCCCTTGGGTTCGATCCTCAGTACTGCTGGAGTGGAGGAAAGAAAATCAAAGTTGCGAGGCCATGTTCAAAAGCTGAGAGACACAACAGGACTTCCAAGTCCTCCCCGGCATGTGCTGTGCAATCATGGTCGCCTGGCCGGGCATCTGCTTCTTTCAGCCTTACTCACGTATTTACTCAGGCTTCCAGAACACACTTCTGCATGCATGGAGGGTGTTCCTCATTGACTGAACACTCTTGGGACTGGCTAGCCTCAGGCTTAGCCACCTGCAAGGAAAGACAAATCCAATTCCTGTACACTTCCACCCAAAAAAGTCTTCAGAACACATCCATCCTCTTCCAGCACTCCGTAAGGAGGCACTTATACAAAGAACCTGGAAGGAGCTCGCTGAAGGAGTAACGGGGAGCGCCCGAGTCTGCACTGCCTGAGTGTACCACGCAGGCATACACTCATGAGGTGTGCAGAGGTCCTTCAGCTCCCTCTCGGAAAAGATGGGGGACTGGCCTCTTCAGCTGCCACCCAGATCCACTCTGGCAATTGTCATGGCTTCTTACTTTACTCGCCTGTAGGAAAAACTGCTTCCCTGGCTGCTCCTGATCTTTGTCTAGACCGGGCTGAAGCTGCACTGACTTTGCCAGCATGCCTGTGCCTTCGCTGCTTGGTCCACAGGCAGGAACACATCTACTACACATGCAGAAATGAAGTGCCACAGTGGACTCCAACAGTCACGGCTAGCAAAGTCTCAGCCATCCAAAGCCAGACAGGAGCTGAGGAGATAGTACCTTACACAGGTTTGATCCCGGGTACCCCATGCTGTGCCAGCCCTGCGCTGAGCCACCACCAAAGCCGGGCGTGGTGGTACACACCTGTAATCCTGGACGGGGAAGACTGAGACAGGAGGATCCCTGAGTCCAAGCTGCGTAGTGAGACCCTGTACCAAACAAATAAATTATATATATCTATATATAGAGAGATATACATAGATATATAGATATATAATTTTTTCTTTGACAGAACTGGGGATTAAACTCAGGCTCTCAAGTGCTTATTCTACTGAGCTATCTCCCCAGCCCAATAAATAATATTTTTAAAAAAATTTTTTAAAAAAGGCCAGGCAGGAACAACTAGCCCAGGTCCACACCAGGCTTAGAACGAGTACAGCCAACCTCACGTCAAGGAGACGTAGAAGCACTATCACCCTCACTCCACAGGAAAGCACACCTTCAGCTTCCCGAACTCCAAGAAAGTTGGAGCGGGCACTCAGCATAGGTGAGCACAGAGCCACGGCGGAGGCGGATGGGGATGCTGCATGGGCCTCGAGGTGCAAGGGCAGCTGGCCATCCACAACTCAGTGGAAACGGACAGGCGCAGGAAGACTATGGCCGGCCAGTTAGCTCAGTGGATTAAAGCATCTGCTTAGGCAGAGGCAGGGACCAGCGCTCCATCCTCGGCATCCGGTGCCAGCCCCATCTCCAGGGCTAGCTGACCCGGAGATTGAGACTGGATGTGGTGGTGCATGCCTTTAATCCCTGTGTATAGGAGGCTGAAAACAGGAGGGTCACTATGAGTCCGATCTGTGTAGTTAAGACCCTGTAGATCTTGTACTAAATACATTTAGAAAAACATTTAAAAAAATCAGTAAAGGCAGCAAAACCTTCACAAGAACTTGAAGCTGGTGTCTGAAAGGAGGAAGTCCCAAGTCAACTACAGTTCACTATGCTCCTTTACTCTTTCAGCTACAAAATTAAGACTGAATTAGCTGCTCTAAACCCAGTGAAGATATGGGCAGGAGATAGATCAAACAGTAACTAACTTCAGATGCTATTGTCTAACTAGCAAATGACTATTCTTAATTATCTAAAATTAAAGTACTATAGGGCTACATAAAATAGTGCAATAAAATACCCTAGAGTGGGGCTGGAGAGATAGCTCAGAGGCATAAGCACCTACCTGGCAAGCATAAGGACTGTAGTTCAATCCCTGGCCCCACGTGCCATGCAGTCTTGGCCCCGGATGCAGATGCCCACCCCACCATGCGGCCCCAGAACTGGGCATGGCGGCGCACACCTGTAATCCCAGTACTCGGAAGGTTGAGTCAGGAGGATCTCTGTGAGCTTGAGACCAACCTGAGGGCCACAAAAGTGAGCATCATGCCAGCCCAAACGGCACAGCGAGACCCTGTCTCAAAGAAAAAACAAACACTGGAGTATGCAGGTGACAACAGTGCAGCGGCTAGAACTATAAGCTGGCAATACGAAGATGGGGAGAGCACATGACACAGAACGCATTTATTAGGGTATCACTAGGGGTAAAAATAAATAAGTGTAAATGCATAAAAAAACCTGGAACACCGCTTTTTCCTTTGTGCTTTTTTGTGTGTTCTAGTATATGTGCTACTAAAGCAAGTGCTCTTTTTTCTAAGAGAAGGAAAAAAGTTATTTAATAATAAAAGGAATAACACTACCTTCCTGTTGTAAGCCTTTTTTTCCCAAAGCCTCTTCATATTATCTCAGTTTTACTAATTTAATTGTTTTCCTTTTAAACCAGTTTACACTAAGCAAATACTCTTCGCTGAGTATTGCACCCCAGCCCAATTAGTTTACTTGTTAATGGAACTGTTACACTGCTGTTCTGCTGAAGGCCTTTATGCACTGCCTACTATACAAAATCCTGAAATCCATCTGCCTACCCCAAAAAAGACAACTGATCTTTCCACTAAAACATGCCTTTGTGAACAGTCCAGTAACCTGTGTGCCCCACTTTGATACAGCAAGGAGACATAAATCCACTTTTATAGCCAGTGGCTTTTCACAAGGAGTTTTAAGATGTGGTGTTTAAATTCAAGATGTAATGCAGTAAAGCAATACAAGCCCTTAGTTACCCAGGGGTCTGAGCTGTATGTCCCAGGGCTTTGCTACACTT
>NW_004524583.1:29400687-29411205 GCF_000260255.1 Octodon degus
TTCTAGGATCAAATTATCAGTGATCCGGAAATCACCTCAGACTCAAAGCTGGCAGGGAGAACACAAGCCTTGTATGCACCGCAGTGACCGAATGCAGAACAGAAGCCTGGGGCCCTAGACGACACCGGGAGCCACCCTAAACCTGCTAGACTCCTTTGCAAAAATAAATCTATACAGCTTTATTTACTGCCATTTCTTACATTATACAGTCAAACTTAAGCATAACGCAGATTGTATATCAACGTAGGCTATTATGTGCAACATGCACTTCACTACCAGTAAAGAGCAAATGACTACCTGAAGTAGGTGGCCAGGGTAATAAAATTTCTTTTATAAATCACTTTTTATTAAGACTTTATAACTGACTGCAAGATGTTTATCACCAGTTCCTTTCTCTTTCCCACAGAAAGCACACAACACACACACACACACACACACACACACACACATTCTCTATTAGTTCAAAATCAACTAACATAATCCCCAATATGTATTCTGCCCTAACATGACAGTAACTGAATTCCAACTCTCTAGATCCCCTAATGAAAACCAAACCAAAGAGGCCAGCATCCCCTAGTCTATAAAACACAAAGAAGTTACTACTCCCAAACTGGAGACAATGGCAAAAGCGACCCCCAAATCACGCACATGCTACGATGAAAAAAGAAGGCCTGCGCCCACGGGGTTCCTGCTGGGTGTCACAGTGCCAGGCACGCCTCCATCCAGACTGCCATCAAGGTGCCCCCTAACTCTCACTTAAGACTTACGGGCAAACTGACGGCAATACCACCACACAATCCAACGTACCATGCACAATTCTGGCCATATCTTTTTCTTTCTTTCTTTCTTTTGTGGTACTGGGGATTGAGCCTTGAGCCTTTCTGCATTGAACTCTGTTTATTGTTTATTTTGAGACAGGGTCTCAAGTTACCTAGGCAGGACTTGAACAGGCAAACCTCCTGCTCAGACTCTATATTTCTGAGATTATAGATGTGCACCACAAGTCCTTTAAAACACTGCCCTACTGCAGGAATCTACTACTGTCTCTACACTATCCCTGGAAACCCTAAAACTCATTTTTGAGTACTGTCTCCTGGATAAAAAGTGACATGAAGTCCTGTACCTTCTCCTACAAAGAACTTTGGTAAGGGATCTTTTTCTTCACAAGGATCTAGATTCCCAAAGATAAATCTTGTAAAAGGTAAAACTTGAAATTACACTCAACTTTGAAACTTCATCAAGGAAATAACAGACATTTACAATTCTATTATCCCAACTATGCTTTCTAAATGGGCTCAATTATGCAACATTACAGCACTTTGCCTGGTTTTCTCAGCATGATAAGGATTTTTAAAAGAAAGAAAATTTTATTTCTATCAACACTTCTGCTGTTTCTAACCCACCATCCAAAACAATCTCTAGGTAAAAAGTACTCTGAGGAGGTCACCTAAGGTGAATTTAACACATTTAAGGAATACATTTTTAGATGAAGGACAAGAACAATCACATGATAAAGAGATAAAATAATGGCATAGGAAATAAGAGAAACCAGATTTTATTTTATATAACTTCAATCCTCTTATGTACCATATGTAAAATACATACATAACATTTCACCCTCTTGAAAGGTACAAGTTCTCTATTTTTAAGGGACCAGAGCATGCAGGTAGAAGATGCAAAAAGCTATTCTAAGTTGGAAAATATATGCCATGCCAGCTTCACCCCCAGGGCTGACTGAGACTGAGACTGAGACTGGGCGTGGTGGACACGCCTATAATCCCAGCACCTGGGAGGCTGAAAACAGGAGGATCACTATGAGTTTGATCTGTGTAGTGAGACCATGTAGACACTGTACTAAATACAAAATAAATGTACATATATAGAGATCGATATTTAAAAATGCCCAGAAGGATACATCCTATGTTTTCTCTAAAGGAAAACACTGTAGGTCAATTTTCTCTTCTATTGATCATGCTAACTTTTCTAAAATAAATGTTACTTACATAACTTCAAAATTCACATTTTTCAAAAAAAAATTGCACATTTTTCAAAGTAAGTTTTTTAAAAATGAACAGATTTACAATAACATCAACAGAAAATAAGCCACATGGGAACAGCCAGGACTAAAGCAAGGCCTAAAAGGTTTCTAAGTTAAAGCTAAAGAATGCAAAGAGAGTAGAGTGCTGCCCCAACTCCAAAGTCCTTCTTCCTCTCCTGTCCTCCTCTAACACAGGATAGCAATGTGCTTTTTTTTTTTTTTTTTTTAATGTATTTGGTACAGTGTCTCACTACACAATTCAGACTCGTAGCGACCCTGCTGTTTTCAGCCCCGCTCGCCCTGGGATTACAGGCAAGCATCACCATGCCCAGACTCCGTGGCCTGCACAGCGCACCTGGGGGCATGACTGGCACAGTATGTGGAGCCGGGGATCGAGCCCTGGCCCCTGCACTTGCCCAAGCAGGAGCTCAGTCCACTGAGCTACCTTGCGGGCCCTTGCCAGTGTGATCTTAAGCATGTACTCTAAGCGTCTGTAATCTTGCTACAGTCAGTTCAGACAGGAAAGTACAAGTCATTTCACAAATGAAGCATATTCCAGTACTTCTATTTCAGCTCAAGAGAAAGACCGAAATGTCTACAGACTCACTAATTATATCTAACACTTTCTTTACTGGCCAGTTTATAGATTCTGAGTGTTTAATAAAAACAATTACTTCTTAGTTGTCTGCTATTAAACCTCAGGTAGTTATGGGATTAATTAATAGCACTCCAGGGCAACTGGGAACTCTGTAACTCTACCAAGCCATGTCACGCTCTCCGGACTGACATCACCACCTGCGTTGGGTTCCAGGTTAAACAACCTGCTCCGCCTCTGACGCCCGACTCCACAGGGCACCTCCCGTTGAGGGGTAATAGACATTCAGACCGTATGTAAGTTAGTTTTAACTGCTACCTCACAAAGAGGAAAACCCTTCCCTGTGATTACAAACACACTTCCCTTCAAAGGAAAATCAATCTACATTTTCATACAGAATATCATAATTACATACCACCAGCCCTGCCTAATCATGTGAGTTCAGAATTATCCTAAAACCCCCACTGTGCCTCATTCTTCCCTCCCTAAACCAATTCTTCCGGGCACTCAGCCCAGCCCAGCCCTACGTTTTCGCTCGACGAGGCAGCATCACCCAGCGACGCTCTGATGCTCCCCGGGAACTCCTCCTGCCTAAACTGCTCTAGGCCCACCCAGCTCCGCACACTCACTGTTGCTGGACTTCAGGTCGCGGTGGATGATGGGAACGATGGCCTCATCGTGCAGGTAGTTCATCCCCCTGGCAATCTGCACGGCCCAGTTCACCAGAATGTCTGGAGGGATCCTTTTCCCAGATAACACTCTATTCAAAGGCCCTCCACGGGCAAACTCCATGACCAAGCAGAGGTTGGGTTCCTTCAGACAAACGCCTCTAAGGGCAATGATGTTGGGGTGCTTCAACATGGCAAAGAGTTTGGCTTCTTGGCGAACATTCTCGATGGTCTGGCTGATGTCCTCGTCAGGGTCATAGCGCGCTGCTTTCACCGCAACCTCATCCCCTACCCAGAAAGCACGGTAGACCTTTCCGAAGCCCCCAATGCCAATAATCTCCTCCAGGGTTAGCTCCGCAAAATCAATTTCTAACACTGAGAAACAAGAAAAAAGAAGTGAGTCAAAAACACCCAGAAAACACCACTTAAGCCATCCACCTACTTGGAAGGGTAAACACAGCAAACTGTTTATTCATTGGGTTTTTTTATCTCTCCATTATAAACTGAAAACAAAAAGGTCAGACACTGTAATTCACTTTATTTCATTCCCATTCTCCTTAGTGGCGCTCCATTCATATCCATAAAACAAAGCCCAGTTGGAACCCTGCCTCAAGACCAACCATTTTAATTAAAGGGGGTCCTTTGTGTGGTTTCCTCAACTTTACTGAGTATTTAGTAGTGAGACATACACAACTCAGTACCAACACAAACAACAGCCACACGGCAGCTTGGAAAAAGATTTCGCAGAAATACAACCAGAGGTCTGCCCAGTCAGCCTAGGAGATTTCCAGAGCTGGTCTCACTGGGACTTGCCAACGGAGATACACGGGGAAGGAGCCCTCAGGAAACACCGAATCCCAGCAGTGCCCCAGCTGAGCCCCTGATGCATCCAATACTAACCTAACCACTCACTCATCTCAAATCCAGAGTCTGGGCCTAAGGTATCTGATTAAGGTTTGAAAAGGCTTTCATGGGGGCCAGGCAGATGGCTCAGTAGAATAAGCGCTTCCCTGGCAAGTGCAAGGGCCTGAGTTCAATCCCCAGTTCCACCAAAAAAAAGAAAAGGCTTTCACGTACAGAAAATAGCAGTTGCCAGTGATGAGGAAGGTTAGGCTATATATGATATCGAATGTTATAGGAGTAAAGCGCTGTTTTACATTTCGCTCATGAAACCCGTTCTCTGTCCTCAGTCTTCTTTTGTCTTCCCCCAGCTGATTCAGACTCAGCCCTCAGGTCTCAATTTAAATGTCAAAGGGCTGGGGAGATAGCTCAGTAGAATAAGTGCTTGCCTGGCAAATTCAAGGTCATGAGTTCAATCCCCAGTACCGCCAAAAAAAAAGACAACAGGTATTCAATTTAAACGTCAACTGCACAGAAGAGCTCCTCCTAACACCCAGACCAAATGAAGTCAGGGTCTCCCCTCAACTGAATATCTTACAGCGATCTCCAGACTCACGAAGGTTCCAATCACTTAGTTACTTGATCATTGCCTGCTGATCTGCTTGACTGTGACAGCCACAAGGGTAAACACTCTCTGCCTTCTTCACCACTGTACTCACCAGGCCAAATGATTACTAAGTGATCAATGGGTCACTGAAACAAAAGAAACTATCTCAACAGAAAATAAAACAAATTTCAGATCTGAAAATGAAAGTGAATTGGGCCTACTGAAATAAATACAGAAAATAATAACACTTTATTCATAGACTAAGGAAACAAAGATAGATTTCTAAACTTTTGCCAAGACCAAAAGAGGAGCTGCCCACTGCTGGCTGTTCCTTCCCTTACTTGGCCAGCCTCTGATGCCCACGCTCTTCACTCAGGCTCTGGTGGTGCTCAAAAATCTGTTCTTGCTTAATTATAGTGCTTCTGTCCTATCTGGGGCTAACATTCATTTGTGTTTTACAGGAACAGTTAGATGAAACATCTTTAGGTATATAAGGAGAGTCCATCTTAACCCCCAAAGTTTCAATTGTTAAAAAGGCTATCATCTTGGGGCAGGTGGTACTATTCAGTGTTAGAATGTTTGTTTAGTGCAAGGGTTCAATCCCTAGCATGATGAAAGGAGGGAGGGAGGGAAAAAGAAGGAGAGACAGGAAGAGGGAGAGAAAGAGAAGAGAAAGGTTATTACTATGTCTGGCAATCTTCCCAAATAAAATGATGTCATAGCAAACTAGGAGACTCCATCTCCAAATCCTTCTACCATGAATTTCAGTATCAGAAGACAGAAAACTCTAGAAAGTACCTTGCCCAGGTTCCCTTAAAGCTAGAGTTCTAGGTGCCAATTAAGTTCTGCCAACTACATGTATCCACAAGAACTGTAAGGCAGAAGCAACAGGGGCCCCATCTCCTCGCTGCTCCTCCTGGCAGCATGGCCATCTGCAAAAGCACCCCTCGAGCCACAGATGGGAAACGTCACACTGTGAGCAGCTGCCCAACCTCAGAGCTGCTGATATAGTATGACATTCTCGAAGTCGACATCTCGCGTGGCAGCTGCAGATTCTGTACCCTGCCAATTAGAGAGATAGCAGCTCACCCAGTAGCCAGTTCGCAGTGCTGTAGGAGATCATACCAGAGGTTCAGGTGAAGCTTCTTCCCTCAGCCTCTAAATCGCTTTCTTGTTTAAAATGCCTTCACTGCTTCCAAGTCTTAAAAATAATTCCTGACTGATTACTAATTTTTGCCTATCCTCTACATGAATGAGAAAAATATGCCAAGAACATCGACACTAAAGAGAGATTAAAAATCTTCTTGGAGAAATATATATATCACGTTGAGTCTTTTTCATCATGCAAGAAAGGCATATTCTCTTTTCCTCCCTACAAACATTTACATTGATGAAAGGCTATGTGTCTCTTCAATAAATTTGTATTTATTATCTTATTCCTCAACTGAATCTTCAAACTCTACTGAAGGGAATTAACTGCTACATTTTTTTCTTATATTCTCCCAACTTCCCTCTGATCTGAAGCATAGCTGCCAACACACAGTAGGCCTTCACTATTTATTAACATGCAGGAGGGCTTAGAAAACCTGACTGAGGACTTGGGTGCTGAAAGGACAGCTCCTCCAACCGCACTTCACACTCATAAGGGAAACTGCTGAAGGGGCCAACACTGTCCCCGTCTGGGGAGAACAAAGGCCTGGGCTTCTCCTGGGTTAAGGAACTATTAGGACCAATCGTCAAGAAAACAGAACACAGATTCCAAATATATAAAAGACAGAAGCCAGGAAAGGAGCTAAGAGAATTTATTTTTCCTTTCTTGCTATGAAGTCCCTACAAGTAGAAAGTAAGGCACCAGGTTCTCCTTCGTCTGTTCCAGTCAAGACCTGGTTTTAAGAAGAATCGGGTCAACCTGCATTCAGCCCACTTTTCAATGGAAGGATGTTTCCAGGAATAAAATCTGATTTCATTTTTAGAGTCAAGATGTTATTCCTCTCAAGTGTATGTTTCAAAGCTGAGTATGTAAGCATGTTCTAGAGGATTCTGTGCAACTGCATGGTAATTTCTCATTTTAAAATACTACCTAGGGCCAGCCAAATAGCTCAGCAGATTAAAGCGCCTGCAAGCAGGCACCGGAGCCGGGGGTTCTATCCTTGGGCCTGCCATGCCAGCCCCGCCCCCGTGGCATGCTGAGACTGCAATTGAGACTGGAGGTGGTGGCGCACGCCTATAATCCCAGCTCTTGGGACGCTGTAAATAGGCAGATCACTACCAGTCTGATCTAGTAGTGAGACCCTGAACACCCTGTAGACCCTTCCCTAAAATACAAAAAGAGAAAAAAAAATACTATCTACACCTGATAATACTCTGCTACATATTCCTGGATGTAGGAAAAAGTATAAATTAATAATGATCTTAATGTATGCCCCATTTGAAAACAGATACAATGCTCCTGAAAGAGAATCTTTCACAATCGTTTTCTATTTAAATATGTAGGTTTATATTTCCCAAGCTAACAAATTTGGAACTGTACATTTTTATCTTTCACTAAAATAAAGATGAACAAATCCTAGGTCATTTATATCTGTCATTCATAAAGACAGCTAAATTCTAATGCCTACACTGGAAAGGTCAAAGTCACTACATAAATGTAAGACAGCTTACAATATCACAATCACATTTTTTTCTTTAACCCAAGACTTAGTAATTTTCCCTACTGTTTTGAATAAAGACTGAAGCAAAATTTTCATTCTGAAAAACAATACTATAAAACTAAATCCTAATACTCTTGCTTGACTTAGCATCTCTTACTTAGGATCGAGAATGTTCACGACATAATACATGCCTCAGAGGGCAAATCGAGAGTAATTTTGGAGTTGCTGATGACTCCATTTCATTCCAGGTCTCTGGAGACAAAGTTTGCGGAGTCACCTTTACTTTGAGTGACACTAAACTTAAGGACAGAAGACACAAAGCAGAAACTCGCCTGTCTTTGCCAAAGTAGCACGCTAACATTTTATTTTTTTTTATTTTTTTTGCTAACATTTTATATTTACATCATTAATAGCATTCATGTAACTCATAAGCAAATCTAATTGCTTTATACCATGGGTATTTAGCATAGTACTACCATTTATCAGGTATCTAATAGTTAACTTTTGTCTGGAATTAAAGTTTCTCAATGATCAAGAATCAATACCTGCTGGGAAGATAGCTCAATAGAATAAGTGCTTGCCTGGCAAGTTCAAGGTCTCATGAGTTCAATCCCCAGGACCACCAAAAAAAAAAAAAAAAAGAATCAATGCCATTCAGGCTTTAATGCCAGAACTCCCAGGGAGGCCAGGTAGGGGTGCTTAGCAGGACTTGCAAATGTCACGTTCTTCAAATCAGTTACTGCAAGAAAGTAGGACTTTCTCGTTATCTGGGATCTTGATTTATGATTCCACTCCATCAAGGTAACCATTGCCACAATAAGGATAAGTCCTGGCCACCTCCCAGGGAAAGAGCTCCTAACACGTCATACTGTTGACAGGTCTGGCTCTTGGGCAGAGGTTCTCTCAGCCTCAGTCCCATTTACTCCTGACACTACGACAGCCTGGCTCCTAAGGTACTGAAGAAACTGACTCTTGCTCGTGAGCCAAACATAACAGACCCTAAAAATAAATCCACACAACTTCCCTCACAAAGAACCCTGACATCCAACTTAAGACTTAAAACTGCTTCCTACCATGCAGACGATTTGCACATCTTACAACATATGGCCAAATTCATCTTCAAAACTCTACTTCAAAACACTGCGCCAGGACCCTGGCTGGGCTGTCATCTCAAACGTACCCACGCCACACAGTGGGCAGTGCTCAGAGGCAACTTAAAGTAAGATGCCGCCCCCAAGCATTATAAAGATAAAAATATTGCGGTTTTAAGTTAAACAAGAGAGGCAAGAAACAGACGAAACACATAAAACATCAATTTGACAGTTAAAAGATCAAAAAAGAAAAGCAGAAAAGGAAGGAGATTATGATTATGATATGATTTGATATTAAAACAAAGTAACACAACTGTTTTGGTGAAAACAAACTACAGGGCCAGAACGACAACTGCTACAAATGAAATTTTAAAAGTAAATATTAGGGGCCCAGGAGATGGCTCAGTACAATAACTGCTTGCCTGGTAAGCGCAAGGGCCTGAGATCAATCCCTGGTTCCCGGAAAAAAAAAAAAAGTAAATATTAAAAACTGGCCCTTGATAATAATTTTAATCAACTAAAATTCAAAGTATACAAAATATGAAACAGTAATACGTACAGATTAGCAATGCCTTTTACCAGAAAGAAATCATGGAAACTCTTAAATACAAATTAGTGTAAACTGCACTGACATATTTATATCTTTCTTCTAAGAAGACCCAACAAAATTGATTTAAGGGATTCTAATGGTCACTGAAGTCCTTTGAAAACAAAGAAATTTCATTACAGAGATGGAACAGGGTCTCCTGGGAAATCGATGAAAACCAGGACAAGGGGAGAAAGGCGCTGGGAGGGCACCCTGGGTACGGCCCCCTAGAGATTTGACCAATTCCAAATATAGACAAGGATCTGGGTGAGAAGGCAATGTATTGTCCGACAGTCCAGCTGTGAAGGGGCTGCACAGCACTGAACTCTCACAGGGGCACAACACACTTTTCTCTAATGTCCCCACTCATCCTTTCTCTCCAGCCCCACATCTTTCTTAGTACCTTCCTGCGAACCTCCTAAAAGTACAACTTCTGAGATACGGGACTGGGATCCAAGAAATGAACGAAACATTTCAACAGCACCGCAGGCCCGAGTCCACACGCTTCCGGGACCTGTGCACGAGCCAGCCCCGCGAGAGCCACCTCCACTGCTGAAGCAAATACCTTCCAGGGGCGGGGACAGGTGGCCGAAGAAGCGGGCAAGGTCCCCGGTGGGAAAACTAAGGTCCAAACAGTCACCACCAGCTTGCCCGGAATGTTTCCAGATTTGGAGGAGCGAGAGGGACGGAGACGGTGTTGGAAAAGTGAAGACTCGGGCGCCGGCGCTCCGGGGTGCGGAAGCCGGGAGCTGGGCTGGGGCGGCCAGGCCGAGGGGAAGCAGCCCGGGCGCGTCCCGGGCAGGGCCTGCGGGTGGGCTCCCGCGTCCCCCCCGCGCCCCCCGCGCCCCCGGCCGCATCCCCGTCCCCGCCCCGCCCCCGCCCGGCCCCCGCCCGGCCCGCCTTCGCCTTACACTGGATGGGCGGGTAGCGACTGGGGTCCTCGGCGCCCGGCTGGCAGCGGCTGGAGAAGGCGCTGCGCGGGGTCACATAGTTGCTGGGGAAGATGCCCACCCGCTGGTTGAGCTGCCCGGTCCACCAGCCCTCGTCGCCGGACACCTGCGAGTCCTTGGACAGCACCTCCACTACGTCGCCCAGGCGCAGGGTCAGCTCGTCCTCGCCCGCCGCCTCGTACTCGAACACGGCAGTCCAGTAGGGCAGCGGCGCCGCGCAGCCCAGCTCCCCGGGGGCCGCAGCCGCCTCCTCCTCCTCTTCCTCGTCCTCGGCCGCGGCCCCCGAGCCGGCTTCCCCCGGCGGGGCGGCGGCCAGGCCGCCGAGAAGCGCTCTGGAGGGCTCCATGGAGCGGCCGGTCCATAGGGTGCGGGGCCGCCGCCGCCCGCAGGAGCCGCCGCCGCCTATTGTTCATGCGGCTCCGCAGAGCCGGGGACCCGCGCCCCCGACGGCGGCCGCAGGTAGGGCCCGGGCTGGCGGGGCGGGCACCGCGG
>NW_004524583.1:29411342-29415102 GCF_000260255.1 Octodon degus
GCGCCCCGCCCCCGCGTGCCCGCGGCCACCTGACGCGACCTGGCTCCGCCCCAGCCTGCGGACCCGAGAGGCGGGGCCTCGCGAGCCGGGCCCGCTCCTGCGCCAAGCCGTGTTCCCATTGGCCGCGGTGACCGGCCTCTAGTTCCTCCCACCCCCTGCGCCCGGGCGCCACGCCCCCGTGGCGGGCTCGCGGGCTTAAAGCCCAGGTCGACCCAGCGCTCGCTCCCATTGGTGCGCCGCGGCTCCAGCTATTGGCCTGCCGCACCTGTCCGTTTCCTGGGAGCGCGGCGCCCCCGGGCCGCGGCTGCTCCCGCCTCTTTGGGTGCGCTGGAGAGAAGGTGGCTCGGGGAAGGTGTCGCCTCGCGTTCATTCAGACCTCACAGGCCGGAGTGGAGGCCGCTCCTTTTGTTCGCCGGCTCCGTGGGGCAGCGGCCGTGTTCCTCTAATTACGGGGCGTGGACAGCGGAGGAGCGAGCCCCCTTGCACCCCAGAGAGCGCTCTTTCTTTCTAGCTCCCCTTGCAGCTGCTTCTCCGCCTCATGGAGCTGGCTGCGCCGGTCCCACCTGGAGGATCCGCCTCTGCCCCGCTCCACTGTACGCCTTTGAGCTCAAGCCCACCGCAGTGCTCGGTCCTGGAGCTCTTAATGAAGCCTGCGCGGTTCGCCAGTTCCCGATTACAGCAAGAAAAAAATCCCAGTACCGTCATTTTTTTGGAATCCAGAAAAGGCCGGAGACCGCCTCACTGGGGCTTTGCACTGAGGCAGGCAGAGCTGACGAGAGTGGGCCTGCTTCTCCTAAAGAGACTCAACTTCACCACCACTCGAGGGTGTCGCACCAGCAGCAGCACCTAGGCTCCTGCTGGTGACGTCCACAGAGCTCAGACCAAGACGCAAACGCAGGACACAGCTGGCGCTGCACTCTTCAGCAAGGGCCGACCTTTCCCTGCAC
Organism: Octodon degus; assembly: GCF_000260255.1. Classification (NCBI taxonomy): domain Eukaryota; kingdom Metazoa; phylum Chordata; class Mammalia; order Rodentia; family Octodontidae; genus Octodon; species Octodon degus. The sequence goes on from NW_004524583.1 coordinate 29,412,290, forward strand.
CCCTTTGTTGTACTCCGTTTATTTTTCAAACATTGGGGCTGGAGAGATGGCTCAGTAGAATAAGGGCCTGAGTTCAATCCCTGATTCCGAAAAAAAAAAAAAAAAATTAGGAAGGGACAGGGCCGGCCAAATAGCTCAGCGGATTAAAGCGCCTGGAAACAGGCACAGTGGCCCGGGATTCCAATCCACAGGCCTGCTGTGTCAGTCCCGCCCCTGGGGCGCCCTAAATCAGCAATTGAGACTGGGAATGGTGGTGCACACCTGTAATCCCAGCTCTTGGGAGGTTGTAAGCAGACGGATCACTACCAGTCCGATCGTAGTGAGACCCTGAACACCCTGTAGACCCTTCCCTAAAAAATACAGAAAAAAAAAAAAAAAGGACATGCGGTGCCCCTGGCGCTTTCATTCTATCCTAGCAAAGTCGAAAGAGCCAGCGCTTACGGATCTGGCCTGAGAGCTACCAAACTGCAGATGGCTTCCTTTTCCTCTTCAGAAGGGAGAAGAGAGACGATTGATATAGCAAGTTTGTGCTTCTCTGTTTTCTTGTTTAATTATAGGGTGGGGTTTAGTAATAGACAAATGAGCGATTTGGGGGAAAACAACCAGGCTCCTGTGTGAGGTGCAGTGAGTGATGTTCGTCCTGAAAGCAGGGGCAGGACTGCGGGATCGCTGTGGTTTGCGGGTGAGCACGGCTCCCCTGAACCCTAGGTCTGCCTGCATATTTGAGGTCATAAAGAAGTGAAGTGGCATTTATCAAAAGAGCAGCTGGCCAGGACCAGCAGCGCACTTGTAGTTCCAGCTGCTCAGAATGCTGGGGCAGGAGGAGCACAAGGGCGATGTGAGCCATCTGGTGACTTGGAGACCATCGCAACAAAAAAAAAAAAATGAAGGGGGGGTAGGGAGATAGCTCAGTGGAATAAGTGTTTGCCTGGCAAGCGCAAGGTCCTGAGTTTGGTTCCTGGTACCAAAAAAAAAAAAAAAAAAGGAAAAGAAAAAGAAAGAAAGAAAGAAAGAAAGAAGAAAGAAAAAAGGGCCAGGAGCTGGTATGGTGGCACACACTTGCGATCCCAGCCCTTAGGGAAGTAAAGGCATAAAAATAATAAATTTGAGCCCAGCTCACGCAAGTTACCAATCTATTAAGACCCTGTCTCAAAATAAGTAAAAAGGGTTATGGACATAGGTCAGTGCAGAGCACTGGGCCCAATCCCCGTAACCCACGCACACGCGCACTAAAGCATGTCCAAAGTCGGTCTTGAGAAAGGATTCCTGAAGTTAATGTCCTAAGGTAGTATTCTTACTATATGTAGAAAAATATGTGCATGAGTTGGACTAAATTCTCTAGCTTTTTGTTAAGATAAAACCATTCCCCCCTCAAGCAGAAGAATGCTAGAGAGCAGGTACTTCGTGTTTAAAAAGACCATCAGAAGGAAGGTTTTCAAGCCAGGTGTGGTGGGGCACATCTGTAAACCCAGGACTCAGGAGACTGAGGCAGGAGGATTGCTGTGAGTTGGAGGCCAGCCTGGGCTACAAAGTGAGTTCAAGACCAGCCTGAACTGCATGGGGAGACTATCTCAAAAAGACCAAAGAAAAAAAGAAAAAGGATTTTCTTGATAAAATTTTGATTTGGGGGAAAGAGAGTTTTACAAAGTGGATGTAGGACCAGGGAGATAGCTTAGTGGCATAAGCACCTGCCTGGCAAGCACAGGGTCCTGAGCTTATCCCTGGTACCAAAAACCTACGCAAGTTACCAATTTGTTGCGATAAAGTGAATGTGGGCACACAAAGAGAAGACACCAGAAAGAACAATATAGGGGACCAGCGAGATAGCTCAGTGGAGTAAGTGCTTGCCTAGCAAGCACAAGGTCCTGAGTTTGATCCCCGGTACCACAAAAAAAAAAGAAAGAACAATATCTGCAGTGGGTCTCTTTGAGTAGAAGGATTATGAGTAATTGGATGACTTTTATTGTGCTTATCTATGTTTTATGTTCTGCTCTATAGTTTTGTGGATTCCTTCCTCCCTGGGAAAGGGAAAGAAAAACAACACCTGATGCCCACAAACAAGACAACTTCAACTGCCTGCACAATTTAAATGGTTACAGCCAGAGCACGGGCCTGGGATCTCCTGGAGAGTCACCGTCAGGCATTTGGGCAGGTCATTCAGCAAATACTTCTTGAGTGCGTAAGTGCCAGGAATCCAAATAAGGGAAGATCCTCCTGTCTGAAGTTGGCAGGCAGGGCTTCAGGGAAGAAGAAGGGTCAGAGGGACACGGGGCAGGCAGGACAGGGCCTGAGATTGGGGGGGACAGGCCCAGCTCCTTGAGGCAGTCTCAGGACCTTGTGCTTGCTAGGCAAGCACTTATTCCACTCAGCTATCTCCCTGACCTCCTATATTGTTCTTTCTGGTGTTTCCTCTTTTTTTGTGTGTCTACATTCACCTTGTTGTTGTTGGGTTTGTGGTACCATGTGTGGAACAGTAAGCTTCTTGGCTGGCATAAAAGGATACAAAAGCACCCTGAAAAGGTGGGAAGCAAGCAGATTGTAGAGGGCTCTGTGATTGCTTGATTCACAATAGTAATTACTTAATTGATTATTCGCAATTATATAGTTGTGGAGCTCGTTCCTGGGGAGGGCAGGGACAGGATGAGCTGGTTTTCCCAGCTCCCCCAGGACCTAGAGAGTGCTTAGGGCGCAGTTGACTCTCAGTACATAAGATCGCAGCAGCCTAGGAAGCCTGGGCTTTGTCCAGCAGATAAAACGTGAGCCCGCTGGAATAAGCGCTTCCCTGGCAAGTGCAAGGGCCTGAGTTCAATCCC
>NW_004524583.1:29415362-29417584 GCF_000260255.1 Octodon degus
TGAGCCCTACAGGCCCCAGTCAGGCTTCTGCTGTGGGAAGCCCGGGGTGGATGAGGAGGGTCTGGAGTGATGCAGGAGTCTGCAGCTCGATCCGTGGAGGACAGAAACCATGGAAACTTCTGAGGTGATGGAGAGCGACGGTGGAAGTTCCAGCCGGGGAAGAGGGCAGAGAGAGCAAAGGAGGGAGTGAAACTACTGAGATGAAAATTCCAGGAAGAATTACCAAGATGTCACCGCTGTGAGTCCCCTGCACAGAGGGCACAGTGAGGAAAAAAGAACATTTTCTCTGCTGCCTGCCCGGAGCAGCATCAAGCGAGGCAGGGAGAAAATAAGCAGCAGTGAGGCGAGCTGGGCTGCACTCGGTCAGCAGGTCACGGCGCACCTAGACCCTGTCCTTTAACAAAGCCTGTGAGGCGGGCAAGCGGCCTGTTGAACCTCAGGCTCCTCATTCTGAAATAGGTGTAATAATGGAACCCGCCTTTTACGGGTGTTTATAGTCAGGGGTGGCGGACGCCTGTAATCCCAGCGCTAGGGAGGCTAAAAGCAGGAGGACCACCATGAGTCTGGGTGTTTATAGGCTTAAGTGAGCAACCGACAATGCCAGTAATTATTAGGTGGTATTTGCTTTTTCTCCCTTTCCTCTGGGCCTCGCCTACAGAAACACAGTTCACTGGCCCCTGAGGAAAGAGCTCGGGCCTTTTACCTGGAAGCTGAACCTAGGGCCTTTCTAAAAAATAAGGAAAAAAAGGAGGAGAACGAAGGAAAGAAGAGACAATGTTCTGGGGCCTGGATTCTGAATGAACGTGATCCCAGGGTTCCTCGGTGCTTCAAGAGGAGTTAGCCTCCCGTACTCAGACCCCTCATCTGGAAATTAAGGATAATGACATCTGTCTCTGGGTTCCTGGGACAACCAAGGGACAGGACCTGTGTTAGGTGCTGAATACAGACTCTAGCACCTAGCTACTATGACTTGAATGAAAATACAATTTAGTAGATGTCACCCTCCCTTTTGGTTCTTTAAGGTAATATTTTTAAGTCAATATTTTGGTATGAAAATCCTTCACGCAGTCATTGATCTTTTCTGACAAAGGAATTCAGCTCACCCCTCTCCTTACTCCTGTTATACCAATTCAGGAAAGGACTCTAGGTCCTCGCTTATAAAATCCACTTGCACCAATGTGATTTTTTTTTAGTGCTGGAGACTGAATCCAGCACCTTTGAATGGAGTCACATCTCTAGCAGCCTTCTTCTCCTTCTCCTCCTGCCTCTTTTTTTTTTCTTCTTTCTCCTTCTTTTTTCCTCTTCCCCTTCCTCTTCTTCTTTTCAGTTTTTATTTTGAGTCAAACTTTCACAAAGTTGCCCCACCTGGGCCCAAACTTGTGATCCTCCTGCCTCAGCCTCCCAGAGTGCTGGGATTACAAAGATGTGCAACCATATCTGTGTTCAACAGTGATTTTAAATGAATAGCAGGGAGGGTGTGCAATGGGGCTGATGAACAAAAATGTCTAAGCCAGACTCAGGTTCAGACTCCTGATCAGCTGGGCATGACTCACAGCTGCGCCCTGCACACCGGTCCATGCCTTTGTACCATTGTTATCCCTACAACAAGCTGTGTCTCTAGAGAGAGTTGCACTTTGACTTTGAACAGAGCCTTTCACCGAGAAGTGGAGGTCAGGGATTCGATCCCCAGCATGCAGTACCAGCCCTGCCCATGGGGCACGCTGGGCCTACAAGGACTTCCTGTAAGCCTTTCAAAGAGATGCCCTGAAAGAGATTATCAGTCCCCCTGGAACTGGGGTCGGGAACAGCAGCAGTGACTGGGGAAAGGGTCACCAAGAAGGGCAACCTACCTGCTGTAATTTTGAAATAATTTTCTAGAAATGGGATAACCAACAGGAAGCAGCACGTATGTAACTTATTTCTAATTATGTGGAAAATATATATGCACTAACACTGAAAGCAGTGTATCAAGATGTAACGGGCGGTTATCTAATCTAGAAGCAATTGTCTCCTCTATCCTGTGCTATTTAGTATTTCCTAACCATTAAAACGCACTAATTTGCAGGCCGGCAAGATAGCTCAGCAGACTAAAGTGCCTGCTTAGGCAAGCATAGGGACTGCAGTTTGATCCCCAGCACCACACGCCCCCAGAGCAGCCTGAGCCAACCACAAAAAAAAAAAAAGAACACTAATTTGCTAATTAGAAAAGTAAGGCGGGGGGG
>NW_004524583.1:29418789-29420408 GCF_000260255.1 Octodon degus
AAGGCACCTACTTGGAACAAGCTTGGCAAAGCTACAGGGACCGCGGTTCAATCCCCCAGCACCACATGCCAGCCAGCCCCGCCCCCAGGTGGGCTGAGCTGGCCACACACACACACACACACACACACACAAAAGGAATAAATAAATAAATAATTTTTAAAAAAATGTATTGCAGTACATTGCTCACATACACACTAACGTTCTTTACACTCTGACACAGTTCGAGGAGTCCTCTTCCATGAGTGTCTTTCGTTCCCCTGTCCTGGTGACCTCCGTATACTAATTGATTCGACCTTTCAGTGTCCTAACGAGGACGAGCCAGAAGTGGCAGGGTGCCAGGCGGGGACACCGTGACATTTTCACAAACCTGCCTCTGTTGGGTAGCACGAGGTAGCAATATTCACCATATTTTTTATCTGACTGCTAGAACTTTGGAAAGTGACCAAAAAGATAGGATAGGGCTGGGGAGATAGCTTGGCGGCCCAAGCACCTGCCTGGCGAGCGCAAGGATCTGAGTTCGATCCCTGGCTGTGCATGCCCCAGCATGCCACGCACGCCAAGCCCACCACTGAAACCGGGCGTGGTAATCCCAGCTCTGGGGAGGCTGAGACAGGAGAATCACTAGGAGGACCAGCTGTGGAGTGAGACCTTGTTGGGTTGTTTTTTTTTTTTTCCGAGATCTTATACCAAGTAAATAAAATAAAAGTTTAAAACAATTTTAACTTTTTAGAGGATATGTGTGATTGAAGTGAAAGAGTATTTTGGGGGGATTAATGGTAATGTCTTTTGCTATAATAATTTTAAGGAAATATTTAAACATCCACTGTATTGTTTGATCACGTTATTTATGTACATGTTACCAAAATCTTTTTGAACTAAATGGCGGGACATGGGTCATTTCTCTTAACTTTTACTACTTGTCCTTATTTTTTTTGTTTGTTTGTTTGTTTTTTTGTTTTAATGTGGAACCAGAAATTGAACTCAGGCCTTTGCGCTTGCCAGGCAAGCACTTTTTCTACTGAGCCATCTCCCCAGCCCCTACTTGTCCTTATTTTTCACGTGGCTAAAATAACTACATAATATTTCTGTGATTGGAATAAAGAACTACAAAATCTTTTTTTTTTTTTTGGTCCAAGTGAATAAAAGTCAAACTGAAAGCATCATTGTTAACTGGAGAAATGGCAGAGGAAGGAAAATTATCCCTGAGAATGAGACGAATAATAATATACTAACAGTAATATAAATACCCAGAATGGTACTAGCCACTAGCAGTCACTGGCTGGCTGGGCACCGTGCGCGGTCTATTTTCATGATTTACCCAAGCTTGAAAAGCCTCGCAGAGGTCCGGGTGCCGCGCTGGGGTCCAAGCCGTCCTCCTGGCCTTCCTCCTCGCCTTTGTGGGGATGGGGGATTGCTCCTGGTTGTCGCAGACGAAGTTAGCGTCTTGCGGTCACGCACCCAGCGCGGACGCACACTTCGGCCTTTGATTCTTAAATCATGTTCGTAAGACAGACTTAAACTCAAATTTCAACGCATGGTTTTGCCTCTGAGATTTATGTTTAAGAAGGATAAAAATCTAAAACGATATCAGTTTAGAGATTTTTGTCATTTTCTACAGA
>NW_004524583.1:29420898-29422069 GCF_000260255.1 Octodon degus
ACCTTACAATAACCTACTTGTAGTTGCACTTAACTGAGCTCTGTTGTTGTGAAGGATGCAGCTCACGCACAGGTAAGGTATGCAGGAGTGATCTGCACATTCCTCAAGTAGTCACTGAATACTACCTTATACGTACATACACATTCAGTTTGAAAAAGATTTAACCGTTGATCCAAGACATATGTCACTTTTGTTGTTCTTTTGGAAGAGGTCCTCTGAACGGAAGACTAGGCGGTTCTGGCTCAAGAATCAGGTGATGAGCCCAGCCTAGGCTCTGCTGGACGCCCAGTCTTCTCCATTCCTCTTCGGACATCAGATGAGTTGTGGGTGCTTGTTTGGACAGTTCTCTGGGCAACCGACATGCCGGAACTCGTAGCGCTCGTCGCAATACTTGTCCGAGCAGTAAATCTGCTTATGGGCCATTCTGGCATAGCGCGGCGGTGCGGAGAAGCAGGCGAAGGCGAAGCCCGACAGCAGCGCGGCCAGCCGCGCGCCTCCTCGCGCCAAGGCAACGACCAGCCTCAGTTTACATTTTGCATCCTGTAAGTCACCGTAGTGGCCGCTGGGAGGAGATCTTCCAATTTCTGAACGTGGAAACTAACATCAGGCAAATCAGACCTTCCACAACATCACCACAGACAGATAAGCGGGAGTTGGCTTGGGGGAGAATCTCGGAACTGTGATGTTACACACGCAGAGCTGGAGAGCACCCTTCTGTCCCCCCAGTGCAGATGCCACATAGGCAGTTGGTTATGTAGGCCTAGAGTCCAGCCAGGAACTGTTAAGTTACAAAACTGTGCAGTCACTGAAGACATTGAGTGCGTAAAATTACTATGAGGACAGTAATGATAGAAAACACTCAGACAAAGGGGCTGGGAGATAGCTCAATAGAACAAGAGCTTGCCTGGCAAATGCAAGGGCCTGAGTTCAATCCCCAGTCCCGCCAGAACAAAAAACAAAAAATACTCCGACAAGTGATAAGATATTTCCAGCTTCAGAGTGTGCTTTTCCGAATTTCTAGTCACAGACCGGAGTCCTTTGATGCTGGTTAGACCTTTAGGATGTCTAGGCCTGGTCTCCGGGCGCCTGTGCTTCACCTTTCACTAAAGGTGGAGAAGGCCAACCTTAAGAGCTCCCTCTTGGTTCTCGGATTCTGGTGGTGTCCAGGTCC
>NW_004524583.1:29422374-29439872 GCF_000260255.1 Octodon degus
AAAAAAGACTAGGCCCCTACACTCGGCCAGCAACTGCAATCACCACCAACGGTTCCGAAAACACTGAGAGCTCTGTGCTGAGGTACCAAGTAGGGGCACAGACTCTGGAACCAGATGCTTGGGTTGGGATCCCAATCCTGCCTCGACCTGTTGTGCGGTCCAGAACGACGTATTCAACCTCACTGACAAGCCTCAGTGCCTTTAACAATAAAATGGAGATTTTTTTTTTTTTTAATCTTACACAACTCCCAACATGGTCGTAAATATTAAGTGAGCTTGGGCTGGGGATATAGCTCAGCAGCATAAGTACCTGTCAAGCACAAGGTCCTGAGTTCAATTCCCAGTAGCAAAAAAAAATAAATAAATAAAGGGAGCTGATACACGTGGTACACCAAGAACAGGACCTGGAGCACAGTGAGCCCTCCATAAACCTTCACTAATAAGGAAGCAGGTTCAGAGACCTTATTAAATGCAGTCAACATTAATAAAGAGCAAAATCCCTCTCTCTCTCTCTCTCTCTTTGTATTTTAGGGCAGGGTCTACAGAGTGTTCAGGGTCTTACTACCTAGATTGAACTCTTAGTGATCAGCCTGTTTACAGCCTCCCAAGAGCTGGGATTATAGGCGTTCACCACTGATAGAGGGAGAAAAGCTAATCTCGGGTGGGTGACCTCCAAATGATACAGGGAACCTCCAAATAACACAGGGAAAAATGATCTCCCTACCTGACCTGCACAAGTTCATGTTCTCTAAAACTGAAGAACGAATTTTAGGAACAAATGGAGGTTATGAGAAGAATATATTTATTGAGAGAAAGAAAGCTCCTGTCCAAGACAGGGATAGGAGGGGGGCCCGAGTAGGTTGTTTCCCAAGAAGCTGTTTCTTCCAGGGACTTTTATAGTGTAAAACCATGCGGGGTAAGGTGGAGAGAATGGGAACTCACTTAGGTGGATGTGGGGTGGGACAAAACTATGGCCAACCAACGGGATTGCAAGCACCATTACTCAGGTAAAATTGATTAAGTCCAGGACCAAATGGGGAAGCGAGTCACGTAGCAAGCGGGCATGAATGTAGAGCAGGACTCTATCAGGTAGCCATCCAGTGGTAGTCGAATTAATGATTCTTCTGGCTCCCTCAGGGTGATGATCAGTCTCGGATGCTAATCTTTGGGGAGGTCTGCATTTGTTTGCTCGTTAGGTCTGGCCCACAGCGGGAGCATCTGTCCCTCCCACAGTTGTAAGGTAACTTGTCTTTTGTGCTGTCTCCTTTGAGGGCCTGGCCCTGTCTGACTGGCTATAATATTTCTATCTAACTCGGCTGCCTACAACATTCCCCCCTCTGAAGAAGTAACCGGAACTGCCGTGAGGGAAATATGGGTGATGACCACTCTGGCTTCTTTATGCTGAAAGGGGTCGTAACTGTTGACTGGCAGTCAGATATATTCTTCAGAGGTTCTATCTAAAGACCCAATAGATGACAGGCATTTTTCTCTTGGGTGCATGGGCCAAGTAATAATATCAACAGGATAATTATGAAAAAGACAAGTTAGAACCTTTTGTAGGACCCTAAGCAGATATCTCTTAAATGTGGGGTTTAATCTCTTTTATCTTCCATGGTCATTGGATATTGTCTCAAATAAACTGGCCTATCTTATGCCTCACCAACTCTATTGTTACCGGGGGTACATGAATTGCCAGACCTAGCGAAAACACTGAGCACTCTACAGTTTATCAGTGGGGTCACTGGCTGGGTAACTACCAACAAATCTGTATGAGCTTTTATCAAACGTCTAACAGGTTTTTTTCTTATATTGGCAGTTAACATAGGTTCCCTCAGGCTGAGAGGGAAGACACATGACCACCTCAATCTGAAACTTCTTCTGACTCCATCATGAACACTTTCTTTTTTCCTTCTCTAGAAGCTTTGGACATTTTTCCTTGAAATGTCTCTTCTTTCTGTCTGGATCCAGGAAAGCATAGCTTTTTCCTTGTTTCCTGACTGGCATTTGCTCCCATAGGGTGCAGTATTACTGTTCTCATTTTCTGTCTTTAATTCCATTCTGTATCCTCTTTACTATGAAACACCTCAACTCAGACAAATTCATTCCTGCATACCCTTCTAACTCCTGCAGCTTGTGTCAGACACGAGGGGCCCACTGAACAACATGTAACTTTTTAGTTTTAAGGCCTCAATATGTGTCTCTATAGACAAAATCTGGTGGATCCCCGTTAAAGGAATCTTAATCTAGCATATTCACTATAGGTTTTACCTATGTGATTACCTGGGATTTGGTATCTTCTAAGAAAGAACAAATTTTCTGAGAAATTAGAGCACATATAATCAAAGCATGAACATTTGAGCTAACAGGTATATTTATAAACTTTTTAAGACCTAGCAATTGTAACTCACTAGCTCTTAGGTCCCTTTATTCATGGAGTTTGACAGTGTACTGTAAGTCCCTCTAACTTTAGTTAAGAGAGGTCACACATGTATTTACTATCAACATGAAATACCTGCATTACATCAGAAATCAGCCAGACTAACATACTCCTACCGTGAAATACACAACATTCAGTCAGATTAAACCAATGAAATACCTTTTAAGTCTTGCACATGAGCAACAATATATTACATTTGTAAAAATTAGTCTTAGCATAATTATCATTAGTTAGCAACCTGAATATGTTGCATTACCTCAGTTACAGCTAAAGCAAGATGTCTTTTAAAGTATTGAGGTACAATGACTGGAAGGAAGATCAGGGTTGGAGAAGGACAAAGAGTCTATGCCAATATCCAGCAATAGGCTGGGTTTTTTCCTTTAGTCATGATTACTCAGGGCTCCTCCATGGAGATGACAGGTAAAGACAACAGTCTGGCCAGAGGGAAGAGGCAGGCCCAGAGCCCTTCAGTCCTACTGGGCCATCTGGGAAGCCGAGTCTGAGCTCGGGGGCCTCCCTCTCAGAGTGCAGTCTCACATCTACTGGCTGCCTCCGCAGTCAGGGCATGGCTTGTGGGCCTCTTAAGGCAGTCCCTGTTATGGTGGCCTGGCTTCTGATAGCAGTAGCAGATGAACATCATCATCGTTGAGCTCTTCTTGGAGCCAAGAGAATCAGACTTAGGGTCTGTTTTGAGGCTGCAATAATGGCGGCCATTTTTTATCTCTTTGTTTTCTCTCCCTGGTTTTCTCCCAGATTCAATTATAGGACACTTAAACAGTTTTTACTAAAGTATCAAATGAGTTGCCTGGAAACTATCTTTTGTAGTTCCTCAACTTGTCTGTAAGAGTAATCTGTCCCTCTATTTAATTAGCATCTCAGGAAGTATGTCTTAAGGATGCCTCTATTAAACAGTTAAAGAAATCAGAGGGGTGTTCATCTTTCTCCTGGTAAATAGCTAAAATTTAATAACTGAAGTCTTGGTTTTAGTTCTTAGACCTTCAAGAATACACACTTGACAGAAAATGTCTTTTTCAGTCTCCTGCCCCACTACTAGGCCACCAGGGATCTGACTATTTGGGCTCCAGTGGGAACTGAAAGTTCCACTGGTTGTCTATCTTTTGACTCTTTAAAATTAACAATATGATATTCCTTTCCAAGTACAATAGTAGCTTTTAATTCCACTTTTTACTAGAAGTCAAAGTTTGGTTTAAGATTAACATTATATCTTTCCAATGTAGTTCATAAGTCTGAATAAATCCTCTAGAAGACATCAATGTACTTATCAGGGTCCTCTAAGGCACATGAACTCGGGAAGTTCCAAATTGCCTGTTTGCTTCTTTAAAAGGTATTGTCCTTGAGGAGCTTGTATAAATCCAGCTAAAATGGGTGTAGCCTTGTAGAGGCCTGGATTACAGCTGTTTTAGAAGCCCACCCTTTAAAAAGGCAAATAAGGGAAACCTTACTTTCAGTAATGGGGCACAAGGCTGAACTGCCTGGTTGTCCTGTTGCTCACATCTACACTTGAAAACTTAAATAACAATAAACTTTTTAATGCAAACAAAATCTGAACATAAGATATTTTTACCATTTTCCTTTTTACATCATCTTTTTAGTTATAAACTAGCATCACAGTTGATACTTTCCTCTGCATTTCATTTGGCATGTCAAGATCAAATGTCTTCCAGTGCCTAATGAAGCACTCTAAAGGAGTAAGAGACTTTGACTGTGAGATCCCCATATCTGGAATACAATAAGAACATTCAGGGCATTTCCCCTCCTTATTTCTAATTGATTCCTTCCCTCCCCACCCCACCCCCATCCCAAGGCGTCCCTAAAGGAGACAAGATCTCACCAGCCTATCCACCCTACCTGATGTGGATTCTCGTCTCCTAAACACGTCCCATGAATTGTTACTATTTGCGAATATAAGCTACAGTTGGTCCAGTAACCAGAATGTCTGCAGAAAGAAGCATAACTATGGCATAAAAGGCCAACGGGAAGTAAGTCCTTCTCAGGCTACAAAGATCACTTCTAGAGATAGATAGACCCATTGACTGGAGGGATTTGGCCCCGTACGCTGAGCCAAGTCTCCAGACACGCGTTTTCCATCTGATCACCTAGGTAAATATTTTTAGCAACTAAACAAGATTTAACCTTGAAGCTCACAGGTAAAACTTATATTTCATATCATGTAGCATCATATTTTACATATTGGTAAAAACATAATACAGCTGGCAAATATTTCTTACTTTTAGTTAACACATAAGGCACAAATGTAAACTTCCCCTGACAACCACTATTGCAAGCTGTCTCAGCCTTATTTATTTATTAATAATCTTTTTTTTTTTTTTTTTTTTTTTCAGAACAGGGAATTGAACTCAGGCCCTTGCACTTGCCAGGGAAGCACTTATTCCACTGAGCCGTCTCCCTGGCCCTTCAGCCTTATTTCTGACAGAGTGACTCATCAACTTGTTCTACTGAAAAGCTCAGGTAGAATTCCTAGTTTACTAGCAAAAAGAAGGAAAAGGTTCTTTAAAACCAAAGAATGACTTTTAGGACAATAGGTAAGTGGAGATTTTTCAGTGATAAGGAGCCAGTTTCTACCAAGGAACCATCAGGTTTGGCGCCTTCTCCCCTCGGGCATTCTCTGTTTCTTTTGGCCCACAAAACCAGAGATGTCTCCAGAAAGGAATCCAGCAGTTTCTCTGGTCAACAGTCCGTCAACCATTGGCTTCAATGGGGATTCACCAAAGAACAGCTGGGGAAACCTGTCCTCTGCTTCGAAGAGTGGCAGCTGCTCCAAGAGCATTTACTAGCTGGCAGAGTAACCACTGTTGTCCAAGTTCTGTAAGGGTTAGTTAAAAGCCTGAACAAGATTACCTAGCACTTTACACTAAAGGTTTTAAAGTCCACAACTTATCTCTTATGCACCTAAATGATAGCTAGACCTAGGAGAAAAGATTGAATCCTCCCTTACCACTAAATGTGTTTTGGTCCCTTAAGTGTGCTGCTTTTGGAGATAGCTCCTTCTGGTGTCACCCAGAGGTCGGTTCTCTCCACTGTGTCTCAGGTTTAGCCTCCCAAACGAGACCTGCCCAGAACACTAAACCAGGATATGGCTATTATATGTGTCCTCCTGGAGGGGCATAGTCCTCTTTGTCTCATCTGACCCAGAGACAGGGTACGTGTCCTTTTTCTAAAATGACTTCCCTGTCTTCAGTGTTAACAAACACTCATTTTCTAAGGGCTTTACTTAGTTGGAACAGTCAGAGTTTTCCTAATTTTACATGCCTCTAAAAAAGCAAAGTACAAGGAGGTAGGAAACTTAGGAATAAAGTCAAAGCAAGGAAACTGAAGCAGAGCAGGCCTGACGTTCCCTCTAGCATGTAGAGGGGGGTCAGAACCAGTCCGTCCCAGTGAAACCTGTCCTCCAAGTCTTTGGAAGGCAGCTGTGCTCACACTATACCACCAACACCACACTGTCCTCCAAGTCTTTAAGAACAGTTGTCAACCTAATGTCATTTAACTGGCAAAAGGAGTCCTGTGTTCTATATACAGGCATGTATATTTTCTAAGTCTGAGCTGGCTAAAAGTCCCATCTTACAGAAGCTTACATAAAATCTACTAGGAGGCTTACTAACGTTACTCTCTCTAGCGCTATTGTCTAAAGTCAAGCAAGGAATACCAGTACATTTAGTAACTAGTTCAAACACAACATATACAAGTACACCACAGTCATAAAATGTCCCATTAATGAAATATCATAAACTTGTAACATTCCCACATTTTAACTTAGATTTACCAACAACATTTTGACCAACATTTTAGCAAACAATATAAAAAGCAAAACAGAAGCCATTGTAAGCAATTTTAACAGAAGCAAAGCATGAACAATTATGAGCAATGAGCAAAAACATATCAACATTTAAAGCATAAAAATTTGTTTCCTAAGCAAGTCCCAATTCAGAATTTATGCAGGAAAAGCAAACTCATACCTCCATCTAATGATCTCAGTGGGAACCTCCAAAATGATACAGGGAGAAAAACTGATCTCGGGTGGGTGACCTCCAAATGATACAGGGAACCTCCAAATGATGTAGGGAAAGATGATCTCCCGACCTGACCTGGCCGAGTTCATCGTCTCTAAAACCAAAGAATGAATTTTAGGAACAAACAGACGTTATGAGCAGAATATATTTATTGAAAGAAAGAAAGCTCCTGTCCAAGACAGGGACAGGAGGGGGACCCGAGTGGGTTGTTTCCCAAGAAGCTGTTTCTTCCAGGGACTTTTATAGTGTAAAACCATGCGGGGTAAGGTGGAGAGAATGGGAACTCACTTAGGTGGATGTGGGGTGGGACAAAACTATGGCCAACCAACGGGATTGCAAGCACCATTGCTCAGGTAAAATTGATTAAGTCCAGGACCAAATGGGGAAGCGAGTCACGTAGCAAGCGGGCATGAATGTAGAGCAGGACTCTATCAGGTAGCCATCCAGTGGTAGTCGAATTAATGATTCTTCTGGCTCCCTCAGGGTGATGATCAGTCTCGGATGCCAATCTTTAGGGAGGTCTGCATTTGTTTGCTTGTTAGGTCTGGCTCACAGCAGGAGCATCCGTCCCTCCCACAGTTGTAAGGTAACTTGTCTTTTGTGCTGTCTCCTTTGAGGGCCTGGCCCTGTCTGACTGCCTATAATATTTCTATCTATCTCGGCTGCCTACAACAACACCACGCCCAGTCTCAATTGCCATTTCAGTGTGCCCTGTGGGCGGGGCCAGCATGGCAGGTCTGGGGATCGAACCCCCAGCCCCTGTGCCTGCTTGCAGGTGCTTTAATCTGCTGAGCTATTTGGTCAGCCCAGAAACAGCAGAATCTTGCACCCAAACATGTGCACCTCTTTAGAATCTCCTACAGATCATGTTTCTCCCCCAGAATTCATGTGTTGGGAACATAATCCCCAAACTTATATATTAATGATATTTGGAGGTGAGGCCTTTGGTAAAAGGTGAAAATGAAGAGGAAACCAGAGTGGCAGGACCTTTGGGAGCTGGCTGAACAGGTTAATCCATCCATCCATTAATGGCTTTATTACAGAAGTGAGTCATACAATGCTATTTCTCCACATGATGCCCAGTGTTGCCTGGGGTCCTACAGCACCCCCACTCGCCCTAAGAAGTGACCCGATGTGATCCCCTGGTCTCGAACTTTTAGCCTGCAGAAATATAAGCCAGATAAACCTTTATTCTTTATAAATTACTCAGTCCATGGTATTCGGTTACAGCAACAGAAAGCAGACAAAAACAAAGTCCATTTCCTCAGAGACTGTTGGTTTTAAGTCAAGACAAATTTTCTCATGAGTCTCCTAGTGTTTATGGGCTTTGTCTTTGCAAAAAAAGATTTGTGGGGTGGAGGTGAATAAATGCAAAAAATAACATTTTTAGGCCTCTCTGTTAGCATGTCAGGCTGAGCCAAGCTCTTCACATTGCAGCCCCAGTAAAGCTGCAGTGAAAATCTAGTACTAGGTACTAGTAATAGCCTAGTACCTTCTTTTAAAACTAGTTTGGGCTGTGGAGATAGCTCTGTGTTCTAAGCACCTGCCTGGCAAGCACAAGGCCCAGAGTTCAATGGCCAGTACTGCATGCCGTGCCAGCCCTAGAATCCCTGGCACACAAACCGGGTGTGGTGGTGCACACCTATAATCCCAATGCTGGGGAGGCTGAGACAGGAGGATCACTACTAGTCTGAGGTGCATACGAGACCTCATACCAAATAAATAAATGACTTTAAAACTGCAGCTCAGACTCACAAGGCAACCGTCCTCTTGGGTGTTGGAGCCAGAACCCCCACTCCGCTCAAGGTGATAATGAAGGGACCCGTTCCCCTAGGCACAGGAAGACTTCCACTCCAGCAGCCTGACTTGCAAATTCACCCCCTTCTGCCCCCACCCAGCAAGGCCAGGCATGGTCCCTCCACTCAGCAGGGCCAGGCACCCACTGGGGGCACCTGGGGTCAGCCCCTGCCTGAGCCTCGCACAGACACCCAGGGCAGCAGGAGCCCATGCTCTTCCAAGTCCCCAGGGGCGGAACAAGAGGAGCATCACTCTCACAGCTAAGACCAATTTCCCACCAGACTCTGAGGCTCAAGGTGGGAGCAGAACAGAAAACCTCGAGGGTCTGGCCGAGCAACCCTGCTCTCTATTCTCTTCACCTCCTCCCATTCTTCTTTCCATTTCTTCCCTCCCCTCCCTTCCTTCCCTCCTCCTTCCTTTCCTCCTAGTGCACTCTGTTGCTCGCTGAGAACACCCCAGGAACGAATCTCAACACACAGCTGGAGCAAGCACAAACCCCAGACCTGGCTTCTGTCGCCTGCGGAAGGAGCAAGCGGATTCACAACACTCACCGGCTCGCGGGTGTCTTTGGTGTGGGGGCTTGGATGTGCCTAGGGGTGACCATTCTGCCCTGAATTTAAGCCCCTGCTAAAAATATTACCTTCCCGTGGCTATTGCTAGCTCCCCCCACCCCCGCCAGTCTTCACTCCGGTGAGTCTCACAGTGGCCCATCCCTCTCCTTCCCTCCCCCCAGCTCCTGGGTGATGTCCAAAGCCAGTTCAGCCCTGCTGTCCTAGTTCTCGGCCCTTGTCTCCATCCACCTGCCTGGTCCTGTCCTGTCCTGTTGTAGCTCTCTTTTGTGTCTGGGCCACCAGGCCACAATAGGGGTGTGGGAGAGGAAGAAAGAAAAGAAAGAAAATCATAGCAAGCAAAGATCCCATAAGCACTCAGCGCAGCCACCCGAACTCTTCCCAGTCTTGGGCTATGAAAACGGTGGTCCTGAGCCTCTGCGCTCCTCGGGTCAGCAGTGAGGAAAAGGAGGGCTGCCACAGAGGCTGAATCCACGCCCTGCTTCTGGCCTTTACCTAGCCTGACACCCACAAAGCACTTGACCCTGAATGTAGTTATACCTCCAGTATTATCTGAAATGAGGATTTGAACTTATAATAGAGAGAGGACAAGGAGCTCACTGGAAGAGGTGGTCCCGGGCCGAGGTCTTCCATGATAGCCGTGGTTCCTGTCAGCCACCAGAGGCTCTTCCACATCACAAGCACACCCAGTCCAGGAGTGCTCTCCAGGCCTCTCAGCTCTAAAGAAACAGAGAACAGAGCAACGCATGTGCCAGCAAGGCCGAGGGGACCTCGTGATTCCCAAGAAATTTCTTGGTCGGTGCTCCTGAAGCCAGGCCACCAGGCAGGGCCTCCCTGGCATCAGTGTGAGGTCTGGCAATGTCTGACTGCCAACCTAGCCTCTCTGCATCGCCATCTCCTGCCTGAAGCATGCCCGGCTCACCTAGTGAGCTCCCATTGCCCTTGAAGACCTGGGTCTCCAGTTCCACTCCCTGGGAAGCCTGTCCTAGCCTGAAGGCTCCAAGGAAGCTTCCTCTCTAGGCTGCCCCAGGACTGACCCACACTGAGCGCCCCCCACTTAGCATGACCTCTTGTTCCCTCCCCTCAGCCATGGTCTTTGAGGACAGGGATTTTGCCTTCTTCATCACTCCCTGATGCAATGCCTGACTGATTCCTTTGAAAGGCAAGAGAGCCAATAGTTGGGGACCACCAATTCACAATTTCTAGTTTTACATACTGCCTTACGGGATAAACAGAGGCTTGGGATTATTGGTGGCACCCTTGTGAGATTTTCCCATGATCCCATTAGGGTGGCCATCCTCTCCCACCTAAGACTAAGGCTAAAGCTGTTAGGTCTAGAGATGCTCCTGGATAAGATCCTCATTAGCCTAAAAGCATCACCACCCTCTAAATCATCCAATATTACCTCTGATTTTTGTGTGCACCCCAAGAAATAGTGGCAGACTTGGAGTGGCATGGCTTTTGCCCATCCTGAGACGCTGACCTCCCAGCACCCATTTTTATGAATTACCAAATTTGCTTCTGTTTTCACTCCATCCTTTACTGTATCCCCTAAACAGGTAGCTGGGGATCATAGCCAGGTCCCCCGCAGATAATAATACCTTTATAATGATCTAGCACTTAGCTTTTAATTGTTCAACCCTTGAGGAAGAACATAAGGTGAAATAATTTGCCCAGGTCATTTTGATAAATGGCTGCTATACTTTGAATCTGGTTTGTCCCCATGAAAACTCATGTAGGGCCTGGTCCCCACTGCAGCATTATTGGGAGGTGGGGCCAGTGGAAAACGTTTTTGGCCATTGGGTGGAATCTTCCTCTCGGGAATGAGTTCTTGCTCTCTGGCTGGATGACACCGCAAGAGGAGGCTGTTACAAAGCCAGTTTGGTTTTCCGCGGCTCTGTCTTGCCCCTGCCCTACACAAGCCTCCTCCCTTTGCCACTTCCCAGCTCCCTGACCAGTGAGCTGAGTAAACCTCTTGCCTTTGTACAGCACTCAGGTGCTCTACTGCAGCAGAGGAAGCAGAGGAAGACAGTAGCAGAACCGAAGGTGTAGTCCCCGCGTGGAGGGCGCAGGCCCTGGGGTGCAGGTGTCTCGGGCTGCCTCCAGTAGTGTACAGGGCACACCCCTACAGATAGCACCCACACCTTGGCCTCTCTCTCCTTCCTCTCCCAGTATGTTTAAACTTTAGGCAGCTGAGATAGCTGTGCCAACTCCCCAGAAAATACGGAGGGTCATAATGTGCCTCCCATGGGTTGGGGAGATAGCTCAGTAGAATAAGCACTTGCCTGGCAAGCTCAAGGTCCTGAGTTCAATCCCCAGTTCCACAAAAAAACCAAAAAAAAAAAAAAAAAAAAAAAAAAAAAAAAAAAAAAAAAAAAAAAAAAAAAAAAATAGGGGCCGGGGAGATAGCTCAGTAGAATAAGTGCTTGCCTGGCAAACGCAAGGGCCTGAGTTCAATCCCTGGTTCCACCAAAAAATAATAATAATAATAATTTGCCTCCCCTGGCAAGGACACTTCTTGAAAGGCCAAGGTTGTTTCCTGCAGACCCCTAGATGTCAAGAGTCTGACACCAGCTGGGGTCTTCTGCCTTAAGCATGGTCTTTCCAGGTTGTGGAAGACCTTGTCTCTCCCCTGGGAACCTCGCACAAACCACCCTATCACCCCCAGGCTCCTAGGTGTCCAGCTGGGTCCTGAGGCAAGTGCTGTAGCAGTAGACACTCAGTTTTCTCACCTGAAAAACAGGAATTCAATTTAAGAAATGTCAACTAAATGTCCACCATCTACAGTGTCTGCAGTTAGGACCTCGGGATTTAGATGCAAAGATAGGCTATCGCCTCCACCCTCAATACTGTAAAGTCAAACAGAAGAGATAGGAAAGTGGAGTGGAGTAAAATAGATCTAGAAGTGAGAACATAAGTACTCTGTCTGCTTACCTTACATAAAATTTTGCCCAGAATCAAATGAGAGCAAGGATATTTAATATACTTAAAGTACTGTGCAAATATATAAGGAGAGATTGAAAAACATAATGAATATTTTAAAACTCCATAACAAAAGACATGCTGCCATTAATCCTCCTAAAAAACAGCCCTGCCACACTCTTATCCACTCATTCTTATCTCTTTCCTTAAGCGGTTCCGAAGTCCTTTTTTGTGAGCATCTTCAGTTGCGCTGTCCTGGCTGCCTCTCGTCCTGAATCAGTTTGAAGTGTTTATCTTTCAAGGTTATTTTGACTTTAGGGAAGAGTGAGAGGTTGCACCGTGTCAGCTCCGTGAAGAGGGTGAGTGCGGGCCCTTGGTAACGTGCGTCTGAGCTGCGTTTCCACGGGGCACGCACAGCGGCAGCACCCACCATATTTTCGATCATACTTTATCTTTTTTTAAAAAAATGTATTTAGTACAGGATCTACAGGGTCTCACTACACACATCGGACTTGTAGGGATCCTCCTGTTTTCAGCCTCCCAAGAGCTGGGATTACAGGCACATGCCACCACGCCCGGTCTCATCTGCTGCCTCAGTGCGCCCTGGGGGCGGGGCTGCCACGGCACGCCGGGGATCGAATGTCAGCCGCTGCATCTGTCTAAGCAGGCACTTCAGTCCGCTGAGCTATCTGGCCGGCCCTCGATCACACCTTATAAAAACCCTCGTGAAAGAGGACTTCCAGAACTGCTCCAGCAGTGGCTAGAATGGTGGGCTAAGTCCACCCCGGGGGGAGGCGGGTATTAATCGCACTGCATCTTTTACTGTGATAAATGTTTAAAATTTAGGGCTGGAGAGATGGCTCAGTGGTCTAAAGCACCTACTTGGAACAAGCTTGGCAAAGCACAGGGCCTGCAGTTCAATCCCCCAGCACCACATGCCAGCCAGCCCCGCCCCCTGGTGGGCTGAGCTGGCCACACACACACACACACACACCCCCCTCTCTCTCTCTCTCTCTCTCTCTCTCTCTCTCTCTCTCTCTCTCTCAAATAAATAAAAATTAAAAAAAATTTAAAAAAAAATAAAATTTAAACATATATTTTGGTCATCCATTGTAAAGCAAATACTACGGTATTATTTGGCTTCTGTGGGAGAAACAGCATTGCACTACTTCCCCAAGTCGCCCCTTTTCTTTCCCAAGAGCAGCTCCTAGAGCACACCCACAAAGGAGCAGACGTGCCCTCTGGGCCTGGGCTGACGGTCGAAGCGGCTGCAGCGCCCTGACTCAGGCCGGACCACCTGGAGCCACTGCTCTGGATTTAGAATGCAGCTGAAGGGGACACAGCCTCACCCTGGGTCTTCAGGACAGGAGACACAGAGGCTGGTGGCCCAGAGAGGTGCCTTCTGAAAAGAGAGAAGTAAGGAATGCAAACTGCTGCCGGAGGAGGTAGTGAGGGGACAGATCTGGGGCAAGAGGCAGGTGGCAGGGGCTCCCTGGCATTCTGGCCTGCCTTATATCTGTCCCTGCCAGCTGGAACCAGTAAGTGCTACAAAGTGCTCAAGACAGCTATGGTGAGCTTCAATCTACTTATTTTTCTTTTCCTTTTTTTAATTGGCATATGTTTGTGATAGATGATAGTTAACATTCATTTTGGGGAATTGCTACCTATATACTATCTTATCGTATTCAATCTCTTTGCCATATGGCTTCAGTCATTTATAACTAAAAGACTTATTATCAGAGTGTCAAGCTGGGTATGGTGGTACCTATCTGTAACTCCAGCACTCTAGGAAGCTGAGGCAGAAAGACCACAAGTTCAAGCCCAGCCTGGACAAGACTCTGTCTCAAAAATAAGAAAAGAAAAATAAAAAGGATTGGAAATGTAGCTCACTGCAAAGGTTATGGGCTCAATCCCCAATACCACACACACACACACACACACACACACACACACACACACACACCAATACACACAAAGTTTCTTTTTATTTTTATTTTCTTATCTTTGAGACAGGGTGTTGACAAGCTTCAAAATGCCCAGGCAGTGCTTGAACTCCGGATCCTCCTGCCTCAACCTCCCACAGCGCTGGGATTACAGGTATGCACCACCACACCAGGCTCTAATCAACTATTTTTAACCAAACAATCTATTATGGTTTGTGTCTACTTGTCCCCACAAAGCCTCATGCAGTCAGGGGGCAGATGTCAAGAGTTTATCATTAACTCATGATCCACTGGGATTATGGGTGGGATTATGGGTCTGAGTACTATACCCAGCCTGGGGCAGACAGCCTGAATGCAACATAAGGGAGACAGACTTGCTCTCTGTAGCCACTGTTGCTGCTACTCCTTGCTTTTGCTCTTGCTCTTTGCCGCTGCCATGAAAGGTTGTTCTCTGCGTGTGCCGCTCTGCCTTGGAGCCAGCCGAGTATGGACTGGAACCTCCACTAACTGTGAGCTAAATAAACCTTTTCTTCCTTTATTTTGAGTGTTGGGTATTTATTCCAGCAGCGAGAGAAGAGTAACTGAGACGCACTCTACACATTTCCTGCATTTTTCAGATACAAGCATATGAAAGCGTTAAGGAAAAAGCGGAAGAGGAAAGTCGTGTTGTGTCCCCTACCCAAGCTGACAGCCCCGGCCTAGCTCCTATTTTAAGGCCTTTTCATGGATCTATATTTACCACGAGGTTCTTTTATTTATGGAAATCTATACAAGTCCATTGGCTGGAGGCTGACGCTTATTTCGGGACACAAGTCTGTTATTTCTACAAGGCTCCTGTTGGCTCCCTCTGCATCTGTTCTCTTTCTTGACAAGCACCTATGCTCATTCCCAAAAGAAAAAAAAAAAAAAAAAAAAAAAATCAGGACCCAAATTCTAAAGCAGAATGAAAGTGGTACTCAAAGAGACAGACCCATACTGCCAAGCTAGCAGGGGCCTCTCGTTCCAGCACCCAGAAGACTGAGGCAGGAGGACCAGCTGAGCGTGGGTGTTCAAGGCCAGCCTGAGCAACATAAGGAGGCATCTCAAAAAAAATCATACATGTTCTTTTTTTTTTCAGAACCAGGGATTGAACTCAGGCCCTTGTGCTTGCCAGGCAAAGCACTTATTCTATTGAGCTATCTCCCCGGCCCCTTATAGATGTTCTTAATGAACATTATGAATTCTTATAGCCAATAAAGATCCCTCAAAATATGCTCCGAATGCCATAGAAGTTGCCTCCCACAGTAAAACTCATAGAATCCCAGTAGACGGATGACATGGAGCTGACTAACAGCAGATCTAAAATCAGAGCTTGGGCACAATTGTCACTACAGCAGGGCTCTTTGCACTGTTCCACACCTTGTTGCCAATGACAATTGGTTTTCTTTAAATATGGCCAGGCCTGGTGGCATGTGCCTGTAATCCCAGCACTCAGGAGGCTGAAGCAGGAGGACTGCTGCAAGTTTGAATCCACTGTGCTGAGAGCCAGAGGTAGAAACAAGACAGGGTATTCCTAAATGCTGGGGACAGGGGCCTCACAAGGTGCAGCACCAACCCCAGGACTTCTGCTCCCAAATGACAGGAAGCATGTGGGAGGGAGATGATGAAGAGCCAGAATAGATAAGAGAGAAGAGACAGCCACCAGGAATCTCAGGACTGTCTGCTAGCAAAACCGGAACAGCATGGGACCGTCTATTTATGGACAGCCCCAACAGAGAAACCTTATTAGCCAAAGCTATCAAAATAGATCCACTTACTAAATATGTAGTCGAACTTCTGGCTCCCACTCTACCCCACTCTATGTAGAAGCACCCTAAATAAATTTTTTTCAACACACCCCGCTGAAAAACATGATGACACTCCTGTTTGGAGAACAAAATAACCGAGGTGCAGATGGCAAGCGATTTGCCCAGCACTGCAGAACAAGGTGAGAGCACGAGAAACGGGTTCTGGGAAGCTTGCTGGGAACGGTCTCAGACTGCGCGGGCGGCCGGCCCTTGCCTGAGCACTGCGCTGTCCTCCTATGCACAACGGGCTACTCCAGCTCAGCAGAGCCAGCTCAGCAGCAAGCATGTCACATTTGCTTAGGGTCCTGCGCTCACCCGGGGGCTGGGCTCATCTGGGCGGTTCCTCTGGTCTCACCTGCAGTCATTTAGGAGCCTGTAGCCGGTGACGGGTGCACTGGAGGAGCAGGACATTGCTCTCTGGCGACCTCGCTTATGCGACCCTGTGCCTCTCTGCTAAGGTTGCTGGGAGCCAGGCGCTGCCTTGCGCAGGGGCAGGAGCAGGCCCAGCGCTCTGAGGTGGGACCTGCAAAGGGCCTCGCTGCTCTCCACCTGAGCACTCTCAGAGGAGAAGGCGGCGGGTAGCAGCCCTCTGCAAGCGGGGGAGCCCCAGCGCAGGACCCTGGGCTTACCTTGAACTTCATGGCCTCCAGAATCTAACAACATTCCCTGCCACTGAACCCGCGGTATTTTGTTATGGCAGCCTGCACAGCCTGACTCGTGTTCGCTGTTCGGGGTTACGAAGCCGCTGCGAACGTTTGCGTGTGCACCTGCGCAGCAATGGGCTTTCGCGGCTGGGTTTTAGGCACGCACGCGGGTGGCGACCTCTTCAAAGATCAAACCTGGTTGCCAAAGCAGGTGTACTGTTTTGCCTTCCCGCCAGTGGGGAGCAGGGTTTCCGCCGCTGCACACCCTTTCAGACACCTGGTGTAACCCATCTTTTTATTGAAACCCTTACTCCCTCTTTATCTACAGCTTTAGTTTTGCCATCTATGTCTTCATACTTTTTTTTAGTTTCTCCTATAAGAGAAACGATGTGCCAATTAAGCTGTGTGTCTGATTTATTTCATTTAATGTTCCGGTCTCAAGTTTCCATTCACCTACAAACCCCTCCAATTTATCTTTATGGCAGAGTTGTTTTCCGTGGTGTATAAACACCACACTTCGTTATCTATCCATCCGCTGTTGGGCATACAGGCCATATCCAAGATACAGCGATTATAAATTGGGCTGCTTGGGGGCCGGGGAGGGGGCTCAGTGGAATAAGCACTTGCCTGGCAAGCGCTAAGCGCCTGAGTTCAATCCCTGCTTCCACCAAAAAAGTAATAATAAATAAATAAATAAATAAATTGGGCTGCTAGAAGCACGGGTGTGTGTATTCCTGTAATGTGATGATGTTCACTTTTGGGGGAAGATTCCTAGGAGGGGAAAAGCTGGGTCCAGTGGAATTTCAAGTTTTAGTTTTTAAGAGTTCTATCCACACTGGTTTCCACAACGGTCATACTAGTTGACATTTCCACCGCCAGTTTGAAGCGCTCCTTTCCTCCCACAGCCCCAGCAGCACTTGTTCTGGATTGATTTCTTAATGACAGCCATTGTTTCTAGAGTGAGATGTATCTTAATGTTGTTTTAATTTGCACTTCTTCATTATTATTATCATTTTACTTGGTACAAGATCTTGCTATGCAGCTCAGACTTGTAGTGATCCTCCTGTCTCAGCCCCGCAAGCACTAGGATTATAGGTGTGTGGCACCAAGTCGGTTTCAAGGCCTGGCCTGCCTGCCCAGGGTTCTGGGGCCAGCACAGCATGTGATTCCAGCGATCCAACTTGGGCCCTTGTGCTCGCCAGCGGGGCGTTTAGACTGCTGAGCTATCTCCCCAGCCTTGCACTTCTCAAATGAACAGATATGAAGCATTTTGTCAGGTATCTATTGGCTGTTTGTGCTTGTTTTTCTAAG
>NW_004524583.1:29440322-29441759 GCF_000260255.1 Octodon degus
AATTTTCCTAAGTAGCCACTTGAGTCACAGAGCTATCTCACCACCCTCTTTTGCCATTCTGTGGATCAGCTCTTCACTGTGATGATTCTTTCTTTGCTGTGCAGAAGGTTTTAATTTGATATGATCCCATTTGTTGATTCTTGACATTTGGTTTCTTTTCAAAGAGTTCTTGCCTACACCTATGTTTTCAAGAGTCTTACCTATTTTATCTTCCATCAGATTATATCTTTTCTTGTACTTAGATGGTGTCTTTATATCTGTTCAAATCTTTTGCCTGTTCTTATTCGTTGAAAGCTAATTCGATATATTTTTTGTCTTTTTTAATCTTTCATTTATTTATTTGGCACAGGGTCTTGCTACACAGATCTGACTTGTAGCGATCCTCCTGTCTCCGCCTCCTATCACTGGGATTACAGGCCTGCTCCACCACTCCTGGTTCTCATGGCTGACCCCTGGGCTTCCAAATCTAGCATAGCATGTATTAATCAAATCAGAAATTCAATACAAATTTTAATCACTATAAGCAAGAACATTAGATCTGAAATCTTACTGGTATCCAGTTGGGCAGGCCTAGAAGGGTGGTGGAAAATTCCTGAAGGACTCTTCAGGGAATGAAAGGCTGGGCAAGATGTGACAGCTGAAAAGACCCAGGGGCCATGGTGCTAAATTCTGCAAGCCCCCCAGTCTTGTCCAACTGGCGCCTTGAGACCTTGCTCCTGCCTGTCTCACCATTAGCACCAACTACCAGTTCCCAGATTCACCAAGAACCCAATTTTCTGTGGAAGTTTCCTGGTTCAAGAAAGTGCCTTCCATGTCAGTCTTGCCTGTGTGCCAAGTTTGTAGGCTAATACAGAGGCACCCATGAGAAGGGCCTTGATAAAATTTGGTGCAGTCTTGTCTGGGGACAGATCTGAGCAGCAAGTGCGTCTAAAATGCATTTCCCAGAAGCAAGGACCTAGCAAGGGAGGAATGCAGAGGAAGCAGTGGGGAGGGACAGGAGCAGGGACAGGAGAGCAGAGAGAGCTCGTTGTCAGGGACACAGTACACAGCCTCAGAGAGCCCCATGCGGGAAGGAGGGTGGGGGCTGATTTATGAGCCTGATTTAAGGGCTCATCAAGCATGTTCATTTAACAAAATGTAACTGCAGCTAATTTTCCTTCATACCCTGAAAGGGAATGGAAATGCACACATCAAAGATAGGAAAATAGCAACTCTGAAGGTCAGCTTGCCTAGCAAACCCAATAAGTAAAATGAACATATCTGCATCCAGCCCAGGCACCTTCATCTGATCCCTCCGCTCTCTCACAAGCCACTTGTTGACACGTTCTCATTCTCTTCTGTATTTTTCATCATTTCCTCCTTTTTCTTTTTAGTTCTAGTGAATGTTATCAGTAAGACAAGACCCCAAGTCTCAGAGCTTGTATTTCCTTGCCTTTT
>NW_004524583.1:29442144-29443027 GCF_000260255.1 Octodon degus
CTCCTCACCTTTTACAGGAACCCTCCTGGCGGGACCCTGGGCAAGGGCCTTCTCCTCCTAGGCTTCTCTGTATTCCTTGGATCACAGTCAGCTGTCAAGCTGAGCCTCAAACCAGTATCCCTAACTTGTTCTTTGAATTGGGCCTTTTTTCAAGCCCGGGGTTCAGAAAAGAAGATAAATGATCAAAATTCCAGCAACAACAACCACCCAGATTCTAATCATTTTCCTTACCCTTTGGAGCCAGTTGAGTTAATCCTATCATCTCAGTACATATAACGGAGCTAGCAATCTCGTGATCATTAATTTCATGGGTCCACCTACCTAGGCTGTGGTGCTCAGATGTCATTATCCTGGATGTTTTGGCAAGGGCATCTTCAGATGAGATTTACTTTAAAATTGGTGGGCTTTGGGTGAAGCAGATTGCTCTCCACAATATGTTGAGCCTCACCAAAACCACTGAAGATTGGACTAGAGCAAAAAGCTATGCCCTCACAAGCAAGAGCAAATTCTGCTGACTGCCTTTGAATTTACCTGCAGCATCAGCTTTTCCTGGTTCTGTAGCAGATTGCCTTTGGACTCAGAACTGCAGCGCTTTCCTGCATCTCCAGCCTGCTGTACTCTCTATTAATATTGGGAATCACCAAGCCTCAATGAGGGAAGGGAAGGCTATCTCTTAAAATAAATTTCTTTACACACACACATATCCTCCTATTCAGCCTGTTTCTCTGGAGCACCCTAACACAAATTTATACATCATAAAATATCACTAGTGATGCAAGTAAACATTGACAATATTACAAATGTGGTTGTGGGTTAAGAACCTAGAATCAGAGAGCCAGCCAAATAGCTCAGTGGACTAAAGCACCTGCAAGCAAGCACAGGG
>NW_004524583.1:29444182-29445061 GCF_000260255.1 Octodon degus
AAGAACTTCTTTAATAACTTTAATGCAAGATATCAAATAGTAATGGCTAACAATTAGCATTTATTGAGGATCAATATATCACACTTTTACAGTGCATTTTATGCATAAATCTGCTATTCTCACAAGTCTGTTAGGTAGTGTTGTGTCATAAAAAAATTTGTCTGGTCTTGTCTGTGTTTCCTGGGACGGAAATGAAGTCCTTAGGACTTCCTAAGTGATAGGAATGTCATGGATAGTCATGGGGGCCCTTGGGCCACCCCTGAGTTTATGCTAATGAGGTAACAGAGGAAGATGTTTCCTACTAAAAAGGTTTTTGTAACTTGAAGGTTGAGATGTCAGGCTGGAAACAGTTATCACAGGAGCAGCGATTTGATCAAGCATGGCTGTACAACGCAACACCAATAAAAACTACATGGAAGCTCAGTTGGACTTCTTGATGGATAACAATCATGTCTGCAGGCTAAATGATTCCATCTCCCCCAAATTCCTCTGCTGAAGACTTAATTCTCAATGCATCAGTCATCTGAGGTGGGGACTTTGGTGCTAGACGGCATGGCCGGCTGCAGGTTCACCCTGATGAACAGGATCAGTGTTCTTAGAAGAAGACCCATTTCCTATTCTGACCCGTTATGGTGCAAAAAGACAGGACATTTTCAAAGGATTAACTTCCCCTGGTTTGACTCCCCAGCCTCCAGAACTGTGAAAAGCACCCTTCTGCTGCTCAATTCATCCAGTATACAGCAAAGTAGTACCTTGGTCCACAAGCATTTTTGTTTGCAAAAATTTGGTTCACACACAGAAGCATTTGGCCAGATTTTGTTTTTGTTTCCAGACTCTGACTCAGGTGACAAATACAGCTGCGTCCATCCTTCCACACGC
>NW_004524583.1:29446291-29448277 GCF_000260255.1 Octodon degus
GAGACTGGTGGTAAAAGTCAGGGCCGGCTTTGGCTGCAAAAGAAGAATGTTCCTACAGTCACTCCCAAAGGGGTATCCTCAAGACTCCAGACTCACAAATCAAAAATGTCAGGTTGCCCTTTTAAAAAAAAAAAAGATAAGAGAACTGAATGGAAATCTCACCGACCCAAATATGCTGATGATAAGCACATAGAAAGATGGCTAACATCATTAGTCATGAGTGAAATACTAATTAAAAGTACTATGAGAGAAAAGGGCTGGGGAGATGGCTCAGTGGAATAAGTGCTTGTCTGGCAAGCGCAGGGACCTGAGTTCAATCCACCATTCCACAAAAAAAAAAAAAAAATCAGTTTACCATTTGGTTTAGCGAATTTTTTGGTTTAGCTTTGATAATATTTATCGAGATCAATCCCTGGTTAAAAAAAAAAAAAAAAAAAAAAGTACTGTGAGAGTTGGTTGTGGGCCACATTTCTGCAATCCCAGCACTATGGGAAGTTGAGGCAAAACGATCACAAATTCAAGCCCAATCTGCATAACTTAGCAATTTAGTGAGATCCAGTTTGAGAAGAAAAAATGAAAAGGGCTGGGGATGTGGTTCAGTGCAAAAGTCCTAGGTTCGGTCCTCAGTACTGGAAAAAAAAGTAGGTGACTAAAACGGTCCAATATGGAGAAGTGCCACAGAATTACCATACATTACTAGTGTGCAAAATCATAAAGATACCATGGAAAAATTCTGACAGTTTCTCATAAAGCTGGAGATATACTTACTGTATGATCCAATAATCCATTCACAGATATCTACTCAGGTGACACAAAAAATTTTAAGGCAAAATCTGTACATAACTGTTTATAGTGATTTTATTCACAATCACCAAATACAGGAAACAACTAAATGTCCCTTAACTAGTGGCTAAATAAACTGAAGTGCCCCATAAAATGCAATACTTCTTGGCAATAAAAAATAAGCTTATGCCAATAGTCATAGCAGCACTATTCATAATAATCCAAAGATGCTGAGGGAAGAGGATTGCTGAGTGAGTTCAAGGCCAGCCTGAACTACATAGTGAGGCCCTGTCTCAAAAAAGAAAAAAAATTAAAATGTACAGACATTCCAAATGCCCATCTCTGGAAGAAAGTGTTTCGGGGGCTGGCCAGATAGCTCAGGGGATTAAAGCGCCTGCTTAGGCAGATGCAGGGAGCAGAGTTCAATCCCTGGCATGTGGTGCTGGCCCCAACCCTGGGGGCACTAAGCCCGTGATTGAGACTGGGCGTGGAGTTGTGCGTCTGTAACTGATACAGGGAGAAAAACTGATCTCCGGTGGGTGACCTCCAAATGATACAGGGAAAAATCATCTCATGACCTGACCTGGACAAGTTCGTATTCTCTAAAACCAAAGAATGAATTTTAGGAACAAACGGAGGTTATGAGCAGAATATATTTATTGAGGGAAAGAAAGTTCCTGTCCAGGGCCAGGGAGATGGCTCAGTAGAATAAGTGCTTGCCTGGCAAGCACAAGAGTCTGAGTTCAATCCCGGTTCTGCAAAAATAAAAAAGTTCCTGTCCAAGAGAGGGACAAGAGGGTGGCCTGAGCAGATTGTCCCTGGGAAGCTGTCTCTTCCAGGGACTTTTGTAGAGGAAAACCACATGGTGAGGTGGGCCTGAGGTGATGGAGAACATGGGAACTGGCTTAGGTGGGCAGGAGGAGGGCAGGAGGTGGGACAAAAGTATGGTCAGCCAATGAGATTACAAGCACCATTGCTCAGGTAAACTTGATTAAATCCAGTACCAAATGGGGAAGCAAGTCACATAGTAAGCAGCACGAATGTGGAACAGGGTCTCTTCCTGTTGGGGGCTGGGCTAGTGACTCATTTGGGCTCTTTCAAGGTAATTGATACCTATTTAGAATATCAATCCCTGATGCCCATCCCTAGAGAAGTATGTAGCTGTAATTGTTTCCTCTTTTGCTTTGTTTTGCCTTGTTTTGT
>NW_004524583.1:29452437-29460355 GCF_000260255.1 Octodon degus
GCATTTGTTTGCTCTTAGGTCTGGCCCACAGCGGGAGCATCTGTCCCTCCCAAGGTTGTAAGGCATCTCATCTTCTGTGTTGTCTCCTTTGAGGGCCTGGCCCTGTCTGACTGCCTATAATATTTCTATCTAACTCAGCTGCCTGCAACAATAGTTAATAGTGGTTGTGTCACAGTGTGGGTGTACTTAGTGACACTGAATTGTATGCTTAAAAAAGATTAAAATGGTAAATTTTCCCCTTTTTTGTAATGTGGACTCGAACTCAAGACCTCGTGCTTGTCAATCAGGTGCTGTACCGCTGAGCCCCAGCCCTAATTTTATACTGTGTCTGCTATGCCATATTTTTAAAAAATAGACCAAATTACTGATATACAGGTGCGGGTAAATCCCACATACATTTTGTGAAGTCAAGAAGACAGAGCCCAGAGAGCGCTATGGTTCCACCGATATCCACTATTATCAAGGGAAAGCTATAGATTTGGAGGCTACATTTGGGACAAAGCTGGCCACCAAGGTATTAGGGAGCTGGCAGAAGCAATGGAACTTGATGGTGGGAGGTTAACATTGTTTCTGGGATTTTAGGACAAAAGCTGCAGTTCCAGTGTCCAAGGAGACAGCCACAGTGAAGGGCAGAAAAGGCGGTTTTAGCTAGCGTGGCCACGCTCTGGGAATCACCATAGAGGTTCAAGGTCTGCCTTTGAAACTGATAGGTTCTGGCCCTCGTATGAATTACTGAATTATTATGGTGGTCATCCAGAAGGGCTGAAGCGCTTAAAACAACAGGCTTATCTTCCCAGAGACCCCCTCCTCCCTTCTTCTCCAACTCAGCCCAGGGCACAATTTCCTTTCACCTTTCCTGTCACCTCAGGGAAGGCCCCAGTCAGCTCCTCAGGTATATCTAAACATCTCCCTCAAGCCCCACCCCTGACAAAAGGCCATAAAAGCCTCAGCCTCCCTTTGTTCCAATCCAGAGAATTTCCTATCTTCCTAAATTCTCTTCAAGTCCTCCAAGATAAAGAAACCCCTTTCCCTTTGTAACAAAGCCCCTTTCCCTTTTTCCTTCTGCCTGTTTCTCTGCTGCGACACCGTCAAAACCTATCAGAAACAAACTTCCGGGATTTATAGAAGGGGAACAAAAGCAAGAGCTGGGAGTTTGTATTGTGGGGAGGAGGGTACTGAGCTGGCAGTGTAAGTAAAGCTGGCCAGTCTCGGGGTGGCTGGTCCTGTCTCAGGAGGGCTCTGTGAGGTCCTAGAAGAGCCTTCACCGCTTGGGGGCGCAATTTGGTTCCCATGGAGATGACAGCTTCCATTTAGGCTGGCAGTCTCAGCTGCCCTCCTGGGGTGACTGCTCCCACCTGGGGGATGGCCACGTTCTGGGGTGGTCCGCGAGGCTCTGCTGCTCCTCAGACCCAAGGCATTTGGGTTCTGAAGACGGGAGCCTTCTAGGCCTGGCTCCACTTCCAGGGGAGCTGGAAGTGGGCGCTGTAAAAGCTGACAATGAGATGCCCCTGCAAACCCTAAACATTATTTTAGTTCCTCTTATCTTGGTGCCTTCAGCCTTGAAGGGGGATGAGCCTGGCCAGGTAAATTCAGGGCTAATAAGGCATGTGATAACAGTTCCCCCATGAATATTTAGCCCCCTTCCATGAGAACGGAGCCAACCCTGTGCCTAAGCTGTGAGGCCGTAAGGGAGACATAAACGACAGCAGAGACACCAAGTCTTATCTCACTGAGCACCGACAGGCCTCACTCTAAGTCCCTGTTACAACACCACCCTATGCTTCTTCTTTTTTCTTTTTTTCTTTTTTCTTTTTCTGGTACTAAGGGTTGGATTCCAGGGCAGTCTACTACTGCGCTATGTCCACAATTCTTAGTGCTTGTTTTGAGAGGAGGTCTTGCTAAATTGCCCAGTCAGCTCTCATGCACGCGATCTTCCTGCTTCAGCCTCCCAGGTGGCTGAGACTACAGGCACACACCACCATACCCAGCTACCACATACTTTAAAGCTCACAGGACTGCACACTAACTAGGACATATTTCTCTTAGTCCATTTCTCTTGCTGTAAAATAAAACCTGAGTCTTGGTCACTTATAAAGGAAATCTGTACAAAGTGCACTTTTCCTCAGCACACACCTAGAGCAGCACCGAGGAACTCCCTGGGCCCAGCGCGAAGGTCAGCCACCTCCCTGCCTTGGCCTGCCCCAGCATTTTACTTGCTTGTTCGCCTGGCCCTCTGCAGACTTCCCACGTGGGTTCGGTCGCTCCCCGACCCACACTCTCCGGAGGGAGAGTCCTTAGCGCTCACCAACCTCTGTAACAATGCAGAGCATTCCTCCCCAGGCGGCTTGGGACAGACTGGAGCCAACCCACTTCCTTCAGTCCCTAAGCACATTGTTTGCCTCCAGCAACGTCTGCAGTCCAGAAGCAGCTGCAAATTCCAGTAAAACAGTGTCCCGATCCAATCCCTCCAGCCATCTTTACCCTTTTGTTTTTCTCTCTAGAGGGAGGAAAGGGGAAAAAAAAAGTCCTTGAAAAGCTGCCACAGCGCGTTATTTCCAAGTGTCTGTTGGTGGAGGCGTGAGGCAAGCAGCCCTTTTCATTGGAGAAAAGAATGAGTAAGAACTGGAAGAAGGGAAGTCACTTTTTAAATGATGGAAAAGCCTTGGGGAAAATCTGAGTGAGCAGAATAAAGTTACACAACGGGGGAAAAAAAAAAAAAATCTGAGCAGGAACGCAGCTCATGCCCTGCAGCGCGCTTGCTGGCGCCGCGGCAGACGCACCTGCCCCTCGTGTCGGGTGAGCTCAGAAGCAGGTCGATTTCAGCAGCTAATTCCAGCCCTTCGTACCTGAGTCTAACCTAATAAAAGAATGTGATGATGAATGAAAGTGATACTGCTTAATAAGGACACGACTTGGCAAAAGAATTTATAGCCATACTCGCTTGGTTGGCAGCCTCCACCATGCACTTAAACGCTGTGAAGATGGAGACAAATGCCTTCCGCGCGCCGGTGCACACACAGTCCCTCTCTGCCTCCGTCCACCTTGCTGGGCCAGGCGGCTCGTCTCCGCAGGCGGGATCCACGCTGGCGTGCAGCCTCCGGTCGGTCGGCAGCTCGCGGGCGGCCTCCGCAGGAAACCCGAGGGCGGGACGCAGAGGTCTCCGTCACTGCGGCTTCCCCCTTCACAGGTCACTGCAGTGATTACTTCCCTCCACTGAAAGCCACAGCTCCTGGGAGAGGGCCGCCCCGCCTCTTCACACAGCTGCGCCCTGCCCCCTCTTGCCCCTTGGAGGTTCTGTGGCAGGAGTAACAGGATCTCATTGTCCCCAGGCGGAGCACTGCAGTATTCTTTTGCAGTTTCCTCTGTCTCACCACCATCTTTCTAAATAAGAGTCCCTTAACCGCCCCTGAATTGCCCGGCGACAGCATGCTCTCTGCTTCCAGAAGCTCCTCCGGCTCTTATTATGTGCCTGCTTCTACCCTTCCCTTAGACTGTGAGCCTCCTCGGAGCTGTCCTACTGGCTGCCCTGTTTCCCTCAAAGCATCTAGTGTAGCCCCATGCACAGAGAGAAGCGTGGTCCTGCCGAGCGCTGCCAATCTCAGGAGAGTCCTTCACTCGGTCTAGCCACTCTCTCCAAGGTCCTTCTTCCAGACCTGTATTCATACAAACTCTCCTCAACACTGTTGCCCACCGCCTGAATTTAATGGGATTTTGCTGGTTACATCTAGTAATGTGATGTAATGGAAACCGTAAGCATTTCGGAGCCTTACTGACTCCAGCTCAACTCCCAACTCTGCTACTTACTAGATGGGTCCCATGAGCAAAGCTACACAAAGTCCCCAAGAAGCACTGTCATTAGGTATAAATATGAAATATGCCATTGCCACCTCTCGGCTTTCTTCTTACCCTATTCTTTCCCATCCTGCTCCTTCCCCATCTTAACCAGTGTGGCCAACTGGAGCCCTTCGTCCCAGGGTGGCCCATGTAACATGAAATCAGATTCCTGAGGAAGAGGCACCAGAGAAGAAAAGATGTGAGAGCGGGAGACGGTTTAAAAATTGGCAATCTGGCTTATGAACAACATTTAAATATGACTTGGGAAGATGTGGAAGAAACCCTGTTACCCAAAGAAGAGGCTGAAAAAAAAATTACACAAAGAGGTGTAAAGAAGCCGGCCATATAACTTAGCAGATTAAAGCACCTGCTTAGGCAGAATGCAGGGACTGGGGTTTGATCCCAAGTGTGCCGTGCTGGCCGCACCCTCGGGATGTGCTGAGACAGCCATTGAGACCGGTCGTGGTGGTGCACACCTGTAATCTCAGTGCTTGGGAGGCTGAAAACAGAGTTACTATGAGTCCGATCTACTTAGTTAGATCAGACCCTGTACTAAATTTAAAAAAAAAAACCACACAAATAAATAAATAAAGTGTTAAAAAATGCACAAGATGGAATATCCCAAGGCTGTTCATCTGAAGCAGTGATATGGTATTGATAATCCTTTTACTGATAACTGGCTGAGGCAAAGATCGATTCAACATAGAAACTACAGCATTAAGCAGAGAACATGTTCCAAAGAGACACATGAAATAGCCATGACTCTTTCTTCCTTTTAACTGGCCGGGTGAGTAAGTTCTGACCAAATTGGAGCTCAAGCCAGGTGCGGCAGCAGACACCTGTCGTTCCAGCTACACGGGAGGCTGTGGCAGGAGGACTGCTTGAGCCCACAAGTTAAACATCAGCCTGAGAAGCACAGCAAGATTATCTTTTTTTTAAATATGAAATTTCCAGCTCTACACCATAAAGCAAACTTACTTTTATTAGTTTCTATACGGAAATACTCTAGTTAGTTTTTTTTGGGGGGGGGTCAGGGTAGCTTCTCAGGTGCCCCTGAGGAGGCTTGGTATACCGTGGAAGACCACCCAGGGAAGCAGATGGGAACCCAGACTCTATGGCATGCTCTCGCAGGCAGCAGGCCAGCCTGAACGCGTGCCTGGCTCAATCGGAACAGCTTCTCCAAAGGGTTGCTAGGAGACACTGCAATGGGACCCCACAAAGCACCTCTAGCACTTAGCCTAGAGCAGGCCCACCATACACACTCTTTATCATTTATAGAGATTGAAAGCCTGCAGGGAATTGAGATTAACAGCTTTTTTTTTTTTTTTTTTTTTTTTAATTTAGAGAACCATTACAGTTGACATTTTCCTGGGTGGCCGTGCCAACTACTGCAAAGGCCAAAAACCTTATTTTCCACTTATGACGCCTTGAGTCCATGATAAACAATGAAGGGGACCTGACAACACTCCTGAACCACGTGGTACAATGGAGTACAGAATACAAACATTTAAGTTGCATGAATTCAACTATATGCTCAGCGGAAGAAAATAACGCAGATGAACACATACATATATGTGTAAGTTTTGCCCCTACAATATGGCCCTTAAATGGTAGCCAACTACTTCATCTGGTACCCAACTGAAGAAACTGCCATGGCCATCTGCTCTAACTCTGGGGGAAGCTGGCTGGGCTGAATTTACAGAGATGGCACAGAGTATGTAAATTCATGTCATCTGTGCCGCAAGAGGGATTTAAAAGATCTTTAATATTTTTTTCCTATACATTGATTTTGCCATATGTGTTGATTTAGAACCCAAACTCCAAGTGTGGTTCAACACCATGCTTCATGGTATTGTGCGTCCTTTCAGATGGTCAGGCCCTAAGAGTGTACAAGGGGGCCTGCCCCGTAGCTCAGTTCTTTAAGTGGCTGCTTCAACCAAGCAGTCAGGCTCAGGTTGCTGCGGTTCGATCCCCACAACTCAAGGCAGCCAAACCTGCCCTGAAGGCATTCGGAGCAAAAAAAAAAAAAATCCTTACTCCTAAGAGTGTATAAAAAAAAATGACTCTCAATAAGACCCAGTATCCTTCATATTAATTTGGGGCAGCCTCAGAGCCACAAAGATATTTATATTACAATATTCCCTCCAAGAAATTCCTTCTGTCAGCACTGGCATATTGACATTCTCAATTATTGATTTAGGGACAAAAGAACACACAAGCTACTAGGGTCGCTGTTCAACTGTGAGGATATAGGAGTGAACACAATGGCTTGGTCTCTGGCCTCCTGGAGCTCACATTTCAGGAGGGTAATCAGAAACATTGATCAATTTGTTGTACAAATTCATGTGTTCATTCATTCAACAGACATTCATTAAGACCCAGTCATGGGCCAAGTCATTCTAGTAGGCATTGGAATAATGCTGTTAACAGAAGAGATAAAAGGAACTCTTGAGGCCGGGGAGATAGCTCAGTAGAATAAGTGCTTGCCTGGCAAGTGCAAGGTCCTGAGTTCAATCCCTAGTATTGAAAAAAAAAAAGAGGAAAAAAAAAAAAAGAAACTCTTGCAGGGAGTGTGTATTCCATTATTAAAGACAAGGACAACTTCCTTCAAGGAGTCCAAACACAAACTCTGGAAAGAGGAACATTCTAGACTGAGCTGCAGCACTGTAACTCATCAAAACCTCTTTGGAAAAGCTAAAATTATACAAAGAAACACAGAGAAACAAGAGAATGACCGCTCTCACACCTGTGTTCACAGCAGCATTATGCACAAGAAACAAGGTATGGAAGCACATGCCTGCAACCCCAGGCCTGGTGAGGCTGAGGCAAAAAGATTTGCTGTGAGTTCAAGGCCAGCCTGGGTTACACAGTGAGTTCAAGGCCAACTTGAATTTTGTACATCACAAGACCCTCTCCAAAGAAAAAGGTGGAAGCAACCAAAATGTCCATCAGAGTGTAAAGCAGATAAATAAAGTGTAGTAGATGCATACAATGGAATAATTTTTAGCCTTCCAAGTAGTGAAATTCTGTCACCTGCTACTATGTGGATGAACCTTAACAATACTACACTTAAGTAAAATGAGTTCATCTCTAAAAAGCAAATACATATGACTCCATTTATAGGAAGTGTCTTCTAAAACAGCCACATTCGTACAAATAGAAAATAGGATGATGACTTCCCAGGGCTGGGATGAGAGGAAATGGGGAGTTATTTAAATAGTACCGAGGGGCCGGCTTGATAGCCCAGCTGACTAAGCGCCTTCGTAGGCAGAGTGCAGCGGCTGGGGTGCCGTGAGACCATCACTGAGACTGGGAGTGGTGGGCGCACCTGTAATCCCAGCACTTGGGAGGCTGAAAACAGGAGAATCACTACGAGCCCGATCTACATAGTGAGACGCTGTAGACCCTGTACTAAATGCCTAATAAATAAATAAATAGTACAGAGTGTCAGTTTTGCAAGACGGAAAATAGATTTGGAGCTGTATTGCAAATGACATCCATATACTTAGCATTACTGGGCTATACATGTAAGAAGATGGTAAATGGTATGTGTGTTTAAACTAGAATTTTAAAAACTTGAGGGGGCCTGCCCATTAGCTCAGTCATTTAAGTGAGTGCTTCAACAAAGCAGTCAGTCTCAGGATGCTGTGGTTCAAGCCCCATATCCTCAAGCCTTGCCAGACCTGCCCCGAAGACATCCTGAGCCAGCTCCGCCCCCCCGAAAAAAAAAATCCTTCTCAACTTTTTGGACTGGGGAGATGGTTTAGTGGAATAAGCATTTCCTTGACAAACACAAGGGCCTGAGTTCAATCCCCGGTTCCGCAAAAACAAACAACAGCAGCACTAAAAAATTTGAGAGGCTAAACTTTTCTGATTCTCCTTGACACTTACTCATCACCCAGTACCAGGAAATCTAGAACCAAGAGGGCTGTGCCACAGATGAAGCTGCATCCCTCACGGTGAAGTGCTCCGGAAACAGACACCATCCAACTTGCCTGAGTTGGCCCTTCCCAAAAGAGCATGGCCCACTTGACCAAGGTTTTCAGAAGTCCACTCAGAAAAAGAAATCAAGGGGGCCGGGGAG
>NW_004524583.1:29460905-29461514 GCF_000260255.1 Octodon degus
AAAAAAAAAAAAAAAAAAAAAAAAAACCATAAGAAACCCATTCTAGTTGTTCTCATAGTGAACATAATCCTATACTGCAAACATATACTAATAAAAAATTTAAAAATTAAATT
Organism: Octodon degus; assembly: GCF_000260255.1. Lineage (NCBI taxonomy): Eukaryota > Metazoa > Chordata > Mammalia > Rodentia > Octodontidae > Octodon > Octodon degus. The sequence goes on from NW_004524583.1 coordinate 29,461,019, forward strand.
AATGAAAAGAAAACCACTCTACAAGCAATGTGACACTTGAGGACACACTGTGTCCTATCTTTTTGTGTTTCTAAACTTCGGTGTAGGCTTTTACACATCACAGATTGCCATTCCTGAAAAGTCTTGCATTTGGCATGAATATGTTCATTTTCTAAAAGAAGGAAGGAAGTCAAATCATGATTTGGAGTAATCCATAACAGAAATCAGGTATCCAACACATGCTATTTCCAAGCTTATTTTAGAAATTACAACACTGTCTTCTGTATCCAGGGCCATTTTCCATGGCTACCTAGGCTAGCCTGTGCTACGAACAGAATACCTTCTCCCCACCCCACCCCACCACACCCCACCCCACCCCCGTCCTAGGTTGAATTTCTAATCCTCAGCACCCCGGAGTGTGACTGCACCGCACACAGGGTCTGCGAAGAGGTAACTGAGTAAAACTGAGATGATTTAACAGTGATCCTCATCCAATGTAGTGTCCTTAGAAGAAGAG
>NW_004524583.1:29463029-29467412 GCF_000260255.1 Octodon degus
TCTCACCATATACAACCTTGAAGCAGGACAGTCCCACAATATTCCTTTTCCTGTCTCATGCACCAAATTTTAAATTTTAATCAATTCCTGTGTTAGTGATACACAGTAGGTTCCTTTTTCAAAATGCTGTACTGTACCAGTGAGCCAGAGTTCCCAGATAGTCACAAGATTACAGGGGGCCGTACAATGCGAAAGTGGGCTGTGCTGCTTAGCATAATGATGTTTAAAAAGTTACAAGTACTGAATCCATTTCTCTTTCTTTCTTTTTTCTTTTTCTTTTTTATTTTTTCTTTTTTATTTTTTTTTTTAGGTACCAGGTACTGAACTCAGGACCTTGTGCTTGCCAGATAGGCATTTATGCTGCTGAGCTATATCCCTGGCCCCTGAATGTATTTCTGGCTTATGATATTTTATCAGGGGATAACACCATTATAAATTAAGGAGCACCTGCATATTGTTGGGTGACCCAAAGTTTTAGGTCAAAGTGTAACTTAAAACAGTATGTCCCAAACAGGGTTATTCATAAAGTTAGACAGAGAAAGCAACTGGACTGGCCATGTGCTGAGGGTCCACCCAGCTCTACAGGCTTGCATGTGAAACTAATTTGCATTTGCAAGGCAGCCCGGGATATATCCTAATGGCTACAGTGAAATAGATGATTTGAATGCAACCTCCATACCTTTTCTGGCTAGGTGGTTTAGGACAAGTTAATGTAACTGTGTCAGCCTTCATTTCCTTAAAATGTGACATGATATGATATGATTGATATGATATGATATGATATAGAACTTGGTCAAAGGACACAAACTTTTACTTAACAGAAATAAGTCCAAGAGATCTATTGTACAACAGGGTGACTACAGTTAATAATAATATGTTATAGTCTTGAAAGTTATCAAGAAACCAGATTTTCACTTCTTTTGCATCAGGAATTGAACTCAGGACCTTGTGCTTGCCAGGCAGGAGCTGTGCCTGCTGAGCTATATCCCTAGCCCCAAAGGAGTAGATTTTAAATGTTCTAATCACACAAAAAATAAGTTTATGACTCAATGCAGATGTCAATGATCTCAATTTAGCTAATCCCTGAAGTATACATGCTTCAAAACTTTATGAGCAAACCAAAGCATCAGGTCAAGAAAACATTTTTTTAGTGTAGGTGCTGCTGAGCCAAGTACACACTTTACAATAAAAAGGGGCGGGGAATAAAAATAGTAACTAACTTTAAGGCTTTTGTGAAGATTAAATAGAATGGAGCAGGCGGGGCTGGGGAATTGGCTCAGCAAAATAAGCGCTTGCCTGGCCAGCACAAGGGCCTGAGTTCAATCCCCAGTTTCGCGGAAGAAGGAAGGGAGAGAAGGCTGCTGCGGGACCCCCTTCCTCACACCTTGAGTTGGCCAGTCTTCTCTCCAGCCGGATGAAAGCTATGCAGGCTAACGTTACAGCACCACAATCCACGGCCTGTGTTCGTGAGACCCATCATCTCCGGCTTTTCCCAACTCCAGTTAGGATGCTGCTAAGAAGTACCGTAACTCCTGGCCAGAGCCAACGCTGCTCTTTACACAAGCCTGTTTCACAAATTGAAGTCTGTGCCTCAGCTTACCCCAGCAGCACCAGTGGAGCTGAGCTGAGCTGACAGGTGGAGGCTACTGCAGGGCTGAAGCCCGCAGTGCCGAGTGTGACAAAGGCCAGTGAGAGGAGCAAAGTCAATATCAGAGGCAAAAACGGAGTGATAAATGGGGCATTAGGATTTGCTAGTCCTCCATTTCTTTGTAGCCCATGCCACATGGATTAGCAGTATGGCGCTAGCTCCAAGGAGCTCCAGGGTTGGGCTGGGTGAGCAGATAACACTGAGATACAGCACACTAACATATCGAATAAATGAGTGCCCCTATTCCTGCAGGTGGCATGTAAATGCAAGGTGAGGCTGGATGCCTCAGTGCCCCATGAGAGCACCTGTCCGCAAACTATCAACCGAAAGCAATGTAAGTTTATCTGTCTGTGCTTTCTGGGCTGCCTTTTCCCTGCCTAGGAAAACAACCCTGTGGTCTTTAGGTTACATTCTTATATCTGATACAACCAGTATTCCCTGAGCTGTGTCAGTAAGAGAAAGAAAGAGGGGAAGATGTCTCTGCTTGAAAAGGAAAAACTGCAGGTGAGTTGTTCTTTTAAAAACTTTGTTCTTTTGAAACTGGCTACCCTGTAACTGCTTTCTAGCTGGGAATGATGTTCTTGACCCCTGTGACCCCGAGGGAACACGCAGGATGCCCACTGTAACATGCCGCATGGCCGTCAATCTAGCCCTCCAACCAATGCTCTCCCCCCGCTAGCTAATCAGAAGAATTGCCAGGCTGTTCTGTCTCACCTTTTGTACCTCCTGCTTAGCATCATATAAAAATGCTACAACATCAGAGATCAGCCTGATATTTTGGGTATGACCCCAATCGGTGCAAATCCACTTAAAATAAACCTGCCCCCCAGCCTTTGCTAGGACATAAGCTGCAAGCGTCGGCTGAGTGCTTCTGTTTGCCCTTGCGGGCAGCTTATGTCCTAGCACAATGAAGGAAACGATAGAGATGTAAGACGTCAATGCATGTATGTTCCTGAGAGAGGGCGGTTATGGGGAGAAGAAAGTGGAGCAGGGTAAAGAGAGTAAAGGACAACTGCAACTCAATGTGAGCCGCCACTTGCTAAAGGATGGGCGCGGTAGGCTTGTTGTTTGTATTTCAGGGAAGGGTCTCCAGGGTGTTCAGGGTCTCACTACTAGATCGGACTCCAGTGACCCTCCTGTTTACAGCCTCCCAAGAGCTGGGATTGTAGGTGCGCGCCACCACGCCCAGGCTCAGTTGCTGTCTCAGCGCGCCCCAGGGGCTGGCATAGCAGGCCCAGGGATCGAACCCCCTACCCCTGCACCAGGCACTTTAATCCACTGAGCTATTTGGCCAGCCCTGTAGGCTTTTTTGAAAAGGTAAGATTTGGGGCCGGGGAGATGGCTCAGTAGAATAAGCGCTTGCCTGACAAGCGCAAGGGTCTGAGTTCAATCCCCAGTTCCGGCAAAAAAAAAGAAAAGGTAATATTTGAGCAAAAACTTAAATGAACAGAGAGTGAGCTACAGAGCTCTCAGGGAAAGCATGTCGCTAGAGAAAAGGTCCAGGGCAGAGACCCTGAGGTGGGAATAAACGTGGCCTGTGTATCTACCTGGCTAATTTAGCTACAGTGCTGTAAATATGGGGCAGGAGGATAAATCAAGCAGATGAATAGAAAATCAGAGAGGCCATGGAGCCAGGGGCTGGCTTACAAATCTGTAAGGCCTTGAGGTCATTGTAAGGAATAGCTTTGGCTCCAAATTAGGGTAAGGAACTATTGGAGAATTTTGAGTATATGAAAGATACAAACTGATTCACATTGCTCCTGGGGTTTTGTGAAAATGGACAGTAGAAGGCAAAGACAGACACGGAGAGTAGTTTGTAGGCTATTGCAAAGAGAAGCACACTTAAAAAAAAAATTCATTGTATTAACACAGGGGGAAATGACTTCGCGGATTCACTTCTGCACTCCTAGTTCCCCAGATAGCTTACCTCACAGGAAGGACCGAGTTCTTTAGGTCACTGGACAAAGTGGAACTTGCATTACTGACTTGAGCATGTTCTCCAAGTTTTCCTATACAGCTAAGACTTCCTTAGCAAACAAGGAAATGCTCACCCCGATCATTTGAAAACACCAATTCAGCTAACTGCGGTGGCACAGGCCTGTGATCACAGCCCGTGAGGACGTAAGGGAGGAGAATCACAGCGTAAAGCCCAGCCTAGGAAATTCAGAAGCTTAATGAGAACTTGTCAATCTTAAGCCTAGGAAGGGAGACTGAGAGGGGAGCTCAGTGGGAAATCCCTGGCTCAATTCCTAGTGCGATAGAGACACAGAGACAGAAATAGAGAAAGGACAGTAACTTAAAGGGAAAACCCTATACAAGTCAATGAGATTTCCATGTTACCTGAATATTGATCACAGCAAAGAAATGAGCCTTATAGCAAAAGGATCATTATCATTATGCATTGCACTTTGACCCCATTGTATATTGAACCGATAACCCTTAATGTAAAGGCCTTTGTGATTTTCCTCTAGGAGGTAACTACAATACTGTGGGATAGCTACAGCTGGTAGATTCCAGGCTTTTGTTTATGGCGAGCATACACCTAACGGAGAAAGAAAAACAGCTACATTTACTGAAGAGAACAAGGAAACGTGTGCTTGGCAGATCCGGGCCAGCAGAATATAAAAATGTGGCAGAAATAGAAAAGTGATGTCAGAACCACGGGTGACACAAATGGCACACAGACAGCAGCAGCTTTTGAGCGAGGAACACTCCAGCCCAGGGGCTTCGCTGAG
>NW_004524583.1:29468192-29470092 GCF_000260255.1 Octodon degus
CAGTGACAGCTATGCAAAGCAACGGGCATTTAAGACAGGGACAGAGGGCCGGGATCTAGCTCAGCTGCACAGTGCCTAGTCCTGAGTTTGATCCCCAGTACCACCCAAAAAAAAAAAAAAAAAAAAAGGGAGAGAGAGAGGGACAGACAGACAGACACAGACAGACAGAGACAGAGAGAAAAGAAAGAAAGAAATCTTTTTCTATACTGTCAACTACCGTGAAACACGCAGCTTCAGATCTCCTGGTTTCCCGTGAACTCTGCACTGCTGTCTGAGGCTGTGCTTTTCTTCTCATAAAAGACTAGCACAAAAAGCACGTACCTCCCCAAGACAGTACGCTTTTGCGCTGGTTCAGTTAGCTTGCTCCAATGGCTCGCTCTCCAACCCACGAGTGCACCTCGGGTGGCTGGTCAAGTCCAGGAGAGTAATCTGTAGCCATGAAACAGATACCTACCCCATCACCTTCTAGCACTGAAGCTATGACCTTGATCATATTAGAAATGATCAGAGCTGAGCACAACAGGAGCCCGCATGCGCCAGGAATTGCACCCGGCAGAGCCTTACGCAGTGTAGAGCATGCACTCTTTCGTTTGCACAAGCACCATGCCAATGCCCTTCCCAACTGGCTTTGTACATTCACACTTTTGCCTAATTACATTCATACGTGATAGGTTTTTTCAGGCAACTGGTGCAGCAAAGAAGCAGACAGAAGGAAAAAGGAAAGGGGCTTTATTGTCTTTGAGGATATGGAGAGAATGTGGGGGAGAGAATGTGGGGAAGTTGAGGGATTCTCTAGATTGGAACAAAGGAAGGCTGAGGCTCTTATGGCCTTTTGCCAAGGGTGGAGTTTGAGGGGGATGTTTAGATACACCTGAGGGAGCTGACTGGGGCCTTCCCTGAGGTGGCGGGAAAGGTGAGAGGAAGTTGTGCCCTGGGCTGAGCTGGAGAAGAAGCGGGAGGGGGTCTTGGGGAAGATAGGCTTTTGTTTTAAGGGCTTCAGCCATATTGGATGAATGACCACCATAATGATTCGGCAATTTATACTAGGGCCAGAACCTGCCAATATGATATACTTTACATTTGCTGATTATGATGAAGAGAAGAAATGTAATGTTGCTTTCCTCTGAAGAAAGTTAATTTTGCATACTTCAGCCCTGCTTCCTACCAGCCAACCACTCTGGTATTAGAAGGAAAAACAGGACACAGAATGTGGCACAATTAACAAAGAGAATAAATGCAGAATAAAATTAAAATAACCACTATTTTTACAATTGCAGACTAACACAAGGAGGAAGGCATAATTATTAGGCATGACTTACCAGTGGAAAATAGAAGCTTCGAGAAAGGAAGTAACAACATGAAAGTCTAGAGATCAAAGTGCAAATTCTGACCCACGGATTCTGGCTTCAGATTCATGTTTGTTGGGGTGTGTGTGTGTGTGTGTGTGTGTGTGGTGCGCGCGCACACACACACATAAGCACACATGCTGGAGACTAAACCCACATCCTGAAGCTTGCTACACACATGCTCAACCGCTGAGCTGCAGCCTGGCTCCCCTCAAATATTCCATTCTTGTCACTGGGGATTTTTTTTCTTCTTTTTTTTCTTTTTAGAGACGGGTCTACAGGGTGTTCAGTACTAGATTGGACTCATAGTGATCTGCCTGTTTACAGCCTCCCAAGAGCTGGGATTATAGGCACACACTACTACGACCAGTCCCAACTGACATCTCAGCATGCCTCTGGGGTGAAACTGGCAGGGCAGGCTTGGGGATTAAACCCCCGGCCCCTGCACCTGCCTGCAGGCTTGGGGATTAAACCCCCGGCCCCTGCACCTGCCTGCAGGCACTTTAATCCACTGAGCTATTTGACCAGCTCATATATTCCATTCTTTTTTTTTT
>NW_004524583.1:29470522-29478351 GCF_000260255.1 Octodon degus
CCAAGTAGGTGCTTTAGACCACTGAGCCATCTCTCCAGCCCCTATATTCCATTCTTAATCTCTGCCAAATTGCTTTACTGAAACAAGGAAAAAAGAAGAAAAGAGAATAAAAAAGAAAGAAAACAGAGTTGAACAAGAGAAAACAAAGGAAGAAGGAACTCAGGTTTGTATACTCTGAAAAATAATGGATCATAATTAAAGCTGCTCTCAAAGAGTGCTACCTCCTTCACCAATCATTCTATGGTTAGAAAAGTCACTGTGTTGTCTCTTTTTCTTACTTTACAGTGCTAAGAAGAACACTGCTGTATTATACTGCTGCTACACACACCTCTGTGTGTGTTCAATAAATCCTACTGGCCAACCACGGATTTGCACAAGATGCTAAAGGATTTGTAGGCCAGGAGATGTATTGTAAGCTCTGGGGTAATAAGGTTTCCTGCTGACATGTTTTCCATTGTTTACTTCTTTCTCAAACAGTCAGGTCAAACAAGCCAATCCTCTCCAGGAGTGGCATCCATAGCACTATCTACCTCTCCACTGTGGTTCTATCACAGTTTCTGAGTGGGCTCTGGTGGCCTGGGACCCACCCCATCCCTATCCCCTCCCCACCTCACCCCCATCACCACGCCAGTAAACAGACCTAACACAGGCAAGCCTAGGTCAGATAGGAACAATGAGTCAAAAAAGAAGGGTTTTGTAGGCACAAAATATGCTTCCTGATTCTTAAGAAATAGCCACAAGAAGTTAATAGGAGGTGAAAAGCCAGGCAATCAGCCCAATAATTACTAGATGCCTTCTAAAGCCAGGGACCTTTCCTTAGGATGAAGTCAGCACTGGGGATAGCATGACAAAGAACTAGAAATCCACCAAACCCAAACTCTGCCCTACCACTAATTTCCTGTATTCAAACCAATAAATTTCTGTATGACAGAAGCTAGTCTGAGATTTTATTGTGTTTTCTGCTACTCATATGGTGGCTGAGAAGGCCACAATAAGTCATCTGCTGGCTGCAGACTGACCCTGGGGTGCAGGCAGCGTGTCTCAGACCAAGTCTAACGCTCTCGTAATAGATGTCCAGATCATCCTGACATGCCCTACCAAACAAAAGATGGGAAACACTCACGGCCTGATTTTACATTCAGTATAGTTATGTATTGAAGATTTTCTTCCCTTTCTGAAGTTATGCCATTTACTTATCTGAAGGGCTCAGCTTTCCCCTGTCATGGCTGCCTGCTAAAAAAAGTACAGCCAGGATCCCAGTGCCCTTAAACTCCCATCCTTCTATCTATCCATCCACATGATAGATCAATAAATTTATGTCAAACACTTACTCTGAGCAAGGTATTTTCCTAGATACTATAAGGCTACAAGAAAAATCAGATGCTTTCTACTCTGAGAGACCATAAGATCTGAAAGCAGAAGGGGAAATGTACATATTTACTAATAGTAAAATGTGTGAAATACTTCATTGTTACTCAAGAACTTTAGATAAAATTCTACAGCAGAACAACAAAGGAAGAGATTATTTCCAGTGGGGAGGATTAGGACAATTTTGTAGAGAAGATGGATTTTGCACTAGATCTTGGACGATACAGAAATGGTACAGAAAAAATAAGCTTTTCTGGCAGAGTAGGGCAGGAGCAAAGGCCCAGGAGAAAATCACAGACAACAGACAAAAGACAGTTGGCTGGAAAACAGGGTTGGAAACTGGTAGAGTCAGGAAGGCTAGACAGCAAAGGGATGCAATACCAGGTCAGGGTATTATTCATGGGCAGTAGGGTGGATCTTGAATCTGGAATTAGCTGGGCAACAGAATGTGGTTTTGAAAGAAAAGAAGAGTAGTTAAGATAAAATAAGAACAGAGAGAAGAACTGGAGTGGGCTGGCTTCTCTGCAATTATGAGCCAGGTTGGAAGGCACAAGTGACTCTACCTGTGATTCCAGGAGGTCTAGATTAGGAGACAGATTATTAGTTTTAGGTGTCAACTTGACTGAATTAAATAATATCTAAAAATTTGGAAAAGCATTATTTTGGATCTTTCTGTGAGGCCATATTCAGAGGAAGTTAGCTTGAGAATTTGAGCAGACTACCTAGGGAAGGTCTACTTTCAAGGAGGTTGGACACCATCCTGCTGGCTGGGGACCCGGAGAGCTGGGACACACCAGTGTCTTCCCTTGGACATTAGGTCTCTAGGCTGGTCCACCTTTGGACTCCAGAAGACATCTGAGGCTCCTCCCCTTGTACTCAGCCTTCTAACAGTGAACTGAGAGTTATATCAACTTCCCTTATTATAAGGGCTTTAGACTTGGACTGGGGCATGCAGCCAGTATTCCAGGGTCAGTCTTCAGCCAGCAGATGACCTATTGTGGGACTTCTAGGCCACCATAATTATATGAGCTAATTCCCTAACAGATCTCCTATACATGTCTGTGTATTTTCTTGGTGCTGTCTCTCTGAAGAACCCTGACTAATACAGAAAGCTACCCAGAATCTAGGGGTCAGTCCCATGTTAGTTAGGCCCAACACTCTTATGAGCAGTGAGATTAGAATATACCTGGGTCAGAACCTTATGGACCAACCCTATGAGCTCTGTATGAATCTGGGAGCAACAATATTGTGCATCTGAGCAAAGAAGCCCAAAATGAGAAGTGGTGCAAACACGGAAGAACAGGTGGAAGGCCCTCAGGAGCTGAGTAGCAGTAGCATCTAAGGCCCAGTAAAGGGCCCGAGCAAAGGATAAGAGCCTGGCCGAAGAATAATGGCAGTAGCTGTGTTGTAGAGACAGTGGCTTCATTGTTGAGCAGACTGTTTTATCTGCTGTGTAAACTTGGGCAAGACACTGAACCTCTCTAAGGCCTTGTTGCCATGAGTAAAAAAAACACCCTAGTGCCTGTCTTGTGTTTTTGTAAGGAGGATACATAATGTATGAGAAGTGCCTGGAACCTGGAGCATCCAATAAATGGGAGCTATTGCTATAATCAACATAATCCGTATCATTTATATTGAACCACAGACATTGCTTCAGCTCAGCAGGAGAAGATAAAGTAAGAGGAACGTTTGCCAAGAACAGACAAGCCAGGATGGGGAGCTGGGCCTCTCCAAGCTTTGTCCCAAATGACTTCTGTCAGTAAGTATCAGTCATTTGAAACTGTCACTTTGTTCATCTGTTTTTGCATTTGGTGATACTAACTCCATTGTCATTATTTTTTCCAGTGAAAATGAAAAATAAATCTTAGATTTCTGTCAAATCAGTCACATGCCCATGTTTGCCCCTCAGATACCCATTCATCTTCCCTGCAGAGCAGGCTGTCCTCATTGTTGAGGGATGAAGACCACCTGCTCGGGCTGCCAGTAGCCATTTCGGTGGCTTCTGACGAGATCTCATTAGCTAAGTGAGGTCAGGCCTGGGGGCTCATGCTGACAAGGGTGACTGGTGGGGGGCAAGGGGAACCAGGTGCTTGCAGGATGCATTATGTGTGATGACAGTGCACGATCGGCCCAGACTGGTGTAGAAAAGAAAAACTCAGGTCACACCCTCTGAAGTCTCTGAGGAGTATAGTGACACCGTATCTCATCAGACAGGGACACTGACCACAGCGACCCTACATTTCCAACAAATATGGCATGCCAACTTCCCTTTGCTTTAGCACCCTACCCCAGTCATTACCAACATTTATTAAGACTTTCATGCATGCTTGGCTAAAGATAGTTAAATTGCTGTTCTAAGGCATTTGGTTGACTGTCCCACTGAATCCTGACCACACCCCCATGAAGTCACATTGTTGTTTGCTCCATTTTGTAGATTAATAGAAGCTCAAGAGGTTAGGAATTTGCCTAAAGCCACACAGCTAATAAAACTGTTGAGCCTGGATAAGAACCCAGGTTTGGCCAATTCTAGAGCTCTAGCTCTAAATTAGAATGGTGACTGATGTGTCTCACACTGTAATATGCACATAGGTCACCTTGGGAGTTGTTAAAAAAAAGTTTTGATCTTGTTGATCTAGACCGGGCCTGAGGTGTGACAGCTCTAACAAATCCCTAGGCTCTGAGTGCTGCTGGTTGATGGGCTGCCACCTTTCAACAATGCACAGTCCAATGACTCAGTCTACAGTGACCACTGGGCTTCTCTTTGAAAAAGGTTCAAGTTCTAAGATAAGAGATTTTAAACCAATTATAGGGACAGGGCTACAGCTCAGTAGTACAGTACTGAGCACGCCTAAGGCCCCAGGTTGGATCTCCAACACCACAGACACACACACACACACACACACACACACACCCCAGGCAAAGCATTGGTGAGGTATGTCATCTTATTGTAGGCAGCTAAATGAGATAGAAATATTATAAGACAGTCAGACAGGGCCAGGCCCTCAAGGACACAAAATGGGAGACAAGATGACTTTGTAACTTTGGAAGAGACAGATACTCCCACTTTGGGCCAGAGCTCAAGACAAAAGAGGAAAAAAACACAGCCACATACATCCCTAGGGATGAGCATCAGGAATTGGTATTCTAAACAGGTATCAATCACCTGTAATATGCACACAGGTCATATTTTGAAAGAGCCCAAATGAGTCACTAGCCCAAGCCCCAACAGGAAGAGACCCTGTCCCATATTCATGCCTACTTGCTACTTGACTTGCTTTCCCATTTGCCCTGGGCTTAATCAATTTTACCTGAGCAATGGTGCTTGTAATCTCATTGGTTGACCATAGTTTTGTCCCACCTCATGCCCACCTAAGTGAGTTCCCAGGTTCTCCACCTTAGACCCGCCTCATTGCATGATTTTACTGTATAAAAATCCCTGGAAAAGACAACTTCCCGGGGACCACTCACTTGGAAGTGTCCCCTTCTGTCCCTCTCTGAGCCAGCAGCTTTCTTTCCCCCAGTAAATACTCTTAACCCTGCTCTTAACCTCTGTTACTAATTCATTCTTTGGTTTTAGAGAACATGAGCTCGTCCCAGGTACCTTCCAGGTCGGGAGTTTCATTTCCCTCTATCAAGCTAACTCTGCACCAAGTAGCAGATTTAGCGCACCCATACATTTTCTCACACAAACTGTGGCATCTGGGGAGGGCATGACTGGGCGCAGGTTATCCAAGGCTGACAACGGGTTGTGAGTCTGTGCTCTTGTTCAAAGCCCACATCCCAGGTCCTTTGGGCTGTCTCATGACTCTGTAACTTGTGCTCAGTGTTGGGAGGCCCTGTTTACTGGCTAGCTTTCAGCTGTGGCTAGACTCTGAATTTCTTCCCACCTGGTCCTCCTATCTTAAAAGCTCTCTGTCTCTCTTTTATTGAATTCCTCCCACACAGGGACCTCTGGCTTTTTCTGTCTCATTTCTGCTCACATAATGAGATCAAGTGCACCTAAAAGTCTCCATATCTTAGGTCACTGATTTGGGAACTCAATTACAGCTGCACAATCTCTTCACAACACAACCTGAGGCAGCATTGGATTCAGTAACAGAGAAGGTTTGTGGATGTCGGGGTAGAAGCTCTCGGATCCCATCTCAAAATTCTGATTATTACAAAGTGTTTCGGTTCTCTTGGATGAGCTGTTCTGCTAATTGATCATACTTTTGGAGTTACGGAGATTAAAACTACCTAAACTGCCTCATTTTTGCTTTCACTTCTGTTTATTTGTTATAAGCCTTCCTTTGGTATACAATTTACCAACAATGGTTTCAAAATGAAAAGGGACTGAAATCCCCGGCAAATCAAGCTAACCCCCTTTCTTTCTTGTTTGTTGTGTAAACTGGAAGTGTGAAATCGCAACTGAGCCACAGATCATTTTGGGGTTTTCACTGACTCATCTGCAGAGTCTAGGAATACATTTTCAGAAATGAGGAAGGAGATCTTACAGAGCTCCAAGTGCTCACAGATGACGCGAGCTGACAGCCCTGAGTGCCTTCGTTTTGGAGGAGGAAGCTTTGCAATTCCTAATGTTAGAGATTCAAGCCCACCTCTCCCATTTCCTAGCCTATTCTCCTTCCAGTGATTCTGTGTCATGGTTATGCAGCTTAGAAAACGTCAGCCCAGCATTGTTTTCCCCACTTGATTCTAACAGTAAAGTAAGAAGCAGGAAGGAAGCTTCTGAAATCCTCCCAGGTGAGTTCTTTCTCTGAGCAAAGCTGAGAGAAAAGCAACATATGCCCCTCTGTGGATTCTGTGTTTGGAAAATGGGACTGTCCTAGGTCATTTGGGCTGTTGTAACAAAAATAGCGTACATCCTCTCCTTTGCTCTAAGGGCTGTTAAAACAAAATGGCATAGACTGGGTGGCTAGTTGTTTTTAAACAATAGGAATGAATGTCTTGCAGCTCTGGTGACTGAGACACCCAAGATCAAGATGCCAGCAGATAGGGTGTCCTGTAAGAGCCTGCTTTCTGCTTTACAGACACCCATCCTCAGGTGGCAGTGGGGCGAGGAAGCTCTCGGAGGGTTGTTTCATGGGCACAAATGTCATAAATGAGGGCTTTAGCCTTAGGATAGATTCACTACCCAACAGTTCCAACCACCACATTGAAGAATTTTGGGGAACAGACATTCAGTCTAGTGCAGTAGCCACAAAAGCTCCTCATCAAGAAGTCAAACTGGGGGCCGGGGAGATGGCTCAGTGGAATAAGCACTTCCCTGGCAAGCACAAGGGCCTGAGTTCAATTCCCAGTTTCCCACCCCACCCCCCAAAAAAAAAGGTCAAACTAAATGGGATGACTCTGTTCGATTGCAGTTCTCTTTGGTGCTATATTGCAATATCACTGCATATGAAATATCATCATTGATCGACCTCATTCCCAGCAGAGAGCAGTGGGGGTGAACCTATGGCACACGTGCCACAGCACACTGTAGCACGGGAAGCTCCAAGAGGTTTGTCATCACCGGCATAAGCACAGTGAGGTAATGGCTACAGCGAAAGCCAAGTATCCATGGCAACCAAAGGTGAAAAGAGGTAGGAATTGGTCATAATGTTGCTTCTTCCAGAGTTTAAAAGGCAGGGCTGAGCTGACTGCCTTTAACTGCATTTTTGCAAACAAAGTCTGCTTCGCATGTTTGATCCCATGGCATCATTTCTGAGACATGAATCATAAAAGCACCACATTTCTGCTCTGCCTGCTGAGACATGCTTTATCACACTCCTATTTCAGCATCAATAAAATGATGCTGTCATTCCAGCTGGGAGGTGTTTTGATTGTTCTAGACTGATGACTGATGACATTGTGAGTGTGTGTGTGTGTGTGCGCGTGTGTGTGCACTTGTGTTTATGCATCCTTTCTGGGACTGAGAAGAGAACTGTCTCATTGTAGCAATGGATAAATGCATTTTTAGGGTAACTAACTACTAAGTTGAGACTTTCTATGGAACCTCCTAGCATCATGACAATTTACTGACAAAGATAATACCTTGCTAAAGGCATCATTAGCAAAAATCCTATGCCACGAACTTCTAAGTAAAAGCATAAATGTAGGGTAGTGAAGGAAAGACTGGGAATAAAATAAGAGGGTTGGAGTGAATGATTTCTAAGGGCTCCTTTGATTTAAGGAAAATTTTAAGCTTAACTTTGGAAAACTTAGAAATGATGATAAATGCTTGAAAAGGAGAGTATAAATTTAGGAAGGAACGGAAGTCTGCTCAAGTGATGGATACATTTATGATCATGGATGTTCACATGTGTGTGTCTGCTACGCTCCTATCATTCACAGGATTTGTTTTTTTTTTTTTTTTTAAAGATCAGGGTGGCTTTTTTTTCGTAACGGGTTTGCTGTGAGAACACAGGTGTAGTGAAGGCCACCACTAAATCGAAGCCAACATGGGAAAGGAAAAGACCCACATT
>NW_004524583.1:29479951-29487028 GCF_000260255.1 Octodon degus
ACAGAATTTTGAGACCTATTAAAACAAAGTTTAATGAGAAAAAATAAAAATAAAAAAAATAAAAATAAATAAAAAATAAAGATCAGGGTGATGGTTCAAGTTGATGGCAGAATAAAAAGGACTTGGAAACTAGCCAGAAACCCAGGAGCAAGACAGGCATTCCCAGAAGGGGTTGGCAGCAGGAGTCATACGAGAAGCAGACTAGCCAACCATTGCCAGGGAGAGAGAGACAAGCTCAGGTGGGGGAGGCACCGCTGTACGGCACAGAGATCTGCAAAGCCCCTTTTTGCTGTGCTGGGAGTGAGAAGTGGGATCCTCACTATGGAAGGTTAGCTTCAGCGGTAGGAGGTGAATTCTTAAGGGGGTTAACTGGAACAAGAAGAGCCACCCAATCTGATACAAGTGGGGCACCAGCAGGGGTCGCCCACAAGAGGCCTAAGGGGCAGGCTGTTAGGGGACTTACTCTCCGTTTGTGAGGCTGGCTGCTAGAGTCAGGAAAAGTTTTGTGTAGGTCCAAGAACAAGGATGATTTGATGATCGGTCTTGAGAAACTAGGTTAAGGGTTCTTGAACTCTCCCTGGCTACAGAGATAACTCTACGTGGATATGGTTCCTAGCCGGGCTCACCGCCTGATCATAGAATCAGGTAGATGATGCCATGAATCTTCAGATGTGGCTCCCATCCTGAATTTTATAACCTACCTGGGAAAGAAAGATCCACGTATGTGAAAAAACAATGTCTGCATTTTATCGACTGTTCCATGCCTAGGTTGCCCATGTTAGGAAAAGAATGGTTGGAGATGTAGCTCGGTGGAGAGTGCTTTGAGCGCAAGGGCCTGGATCCAGCCCCAGCACTGAGAAGAATATGCTAGAAAAGAAGGCATCCTGGAAGAGACTGGCTGCGGAGACGGTCTGGATTTTTTTAGTAAGCGAATAACAGCAGATTCTAGGCTGTAGGTGGGAGATGTTGATGGAGGTGAAAAGCGAAGAATAAAAAATCGGAGCTATTTTTCATCCTGTTCCTACCGAAGCATGAACAGTTGAGCCTCTCCTTCCAGCAAGGAAAGCCAGCACTGGAGCTACTAGTGAGGCTTACAAAGGAAAAGACAAAGGAAGCGGAGCTTGCTGATAGGAGAAAATCAAGATTAGGGTGCCTGCAGGGGAGCGCCGGGCCTCTTCTCTGGTCGGTTTCAGCCCCTGCGGGATCTGACCTGGACCTGCAGCAGCACCAAATTCAGGCCTCCAGAGCATTTCTCTGACTTCCTGTCTCTGCTCCCTTCCTTATCACCCCCACTCCTTGTTTTTGTTCCATTTGCTTAAGCACTGGATCAAACTTTCCTGTTAATTAAAACCCGTGGGATCTTGAAGCCTTCCTCAGCTTTCCAACCTATCTGTGACTTCACGACGCAGATTGTGTTCCACGGCTCCAGATCCCAGCGCTGCTGACAGCTCAGCTCAAGTGCTTAGCTCAGTCAGGATGAACATGGCCCACAAGTCGCCTGCTCTGTATGGAGGAGTTGGAGTCAACTCAGCATGTTTGTCCATCATCATGACTTTTACTGATTAAAAAAAGAACAAAGACAGGCTTTGACATGCTCCTTTCACACGGGCAGTTACGTTTCCCCGTTCACTGCTGCTTGGGAAATTCCTAATGGTTAATGTCAGATCCCAGGATATTGGCTTATAATGCTAAGAATGGAGGTACTCTCAGAGGGTACTGGCTCTTAGCTGCTGCTTTACTCTGCAAGGGCAGGGGAAAATCTGAGCATGGATCTCTTTTCTTTAGCAGTATCTTTTTTTTTAATTAAAAAAAATCTTTATTTATTTGGTACAGGGTCTCACTACGCAGCTTGGACTCTAGTGATCCTCCTGTCTCAGCCTCCCCAGTGCTGAGATTACAGGTGTGCGCTACTACACTGGGGGTTCCAGGGCTGGCAGGGCATGCAGTACTGACCATTGAACTTGGGTCCTTGTGCTTGCCAGGCAGGGGCTTCAACTGCGGAGCTATCGCCCCAGCCCCACCCTTTAGCAGTATCTTAAGCAGCCCTGACTGACACTTGGGTTGGAAAAGTATACCATTTGATTCCAGTCTAGAGAAGTTATATTTTAATGTTAAGACAAGGCTGTGTGCACTACACCACTGCGGAGCTCTTCTGTGGACTTGCAGCAGGAGGAATGCAGTCCTCCCGCAAGACCATTCTGTAGGGGTGGTGGTGGTGGGAGAGAAAGCAAGGGCTGGCACTGTGCCACGTCAGTTTCAACTTTTTAACATCTTTCCAATCAGCCTGAGAGAAAGGCATTGTTTTGTCATGTGTTCTTCTACAGCGGAGGGCATAAACCCACTTTCTCAGGCTGCAGTCTGGGAATGAACCCGGCGTTTCTAAACATCAATCCACACCCTGCCCAATAAGCCAGAGAGTCTGCTCCACTACGCAACAACCCTTTGTGGGATGCATCACTAATTAAATACAAGATCTGGTGAGGACGTAGAATCATAAGCCATGCTACGTGCTAAGTAATGGCTCTCACTTTTTTTTAATTTCAATTTGCTTTTGAGCAGGGACAATGCATCAAGCAGTCCAAGCTGAGGGGCTCATACACATCCATCTTATCTGTGCAACAGCACTACAAGACCATGGCTGCTGGAAACAAAATAGTGACATCATGAGTTAGCACTTCCCAGCTTGGCCTGCTGGCATGTGTCTGTAACCCCAGCACGTGGGAGGCTGAGGCAGGAGGGTCACTGTGAGTTTCAGGCTAGCCTGGGCTACATAGTGAGTTCAAGGCCAGCCTGGGCTACAAAGTGAGACCCTGTCTCCAAAAAACCAACAGAACAAGTTAGTGCTTCCTTTAGTCCTTGGCAAAATACTGGCTTTCATCAAAGTTTGAATTCGAGTTTTTCCGTGGGGATACTTCCTGTCGGTTGTCTGAATATGATCTATCTTGAATATCTCCAAAGGACGACGTGAAGAATAAGGGCAGCCTATCAGGCCTCTTCCAGGGAGCTCCAGTTCTGACTATGGTGAGCCACAGCTCGGCTCCTTCCTTTAGGCCCTCACATATATCAAAATTGGACGCTCATTTCTAGCACATATTCATGTCATGCACTTTTGTTTATAGGGACAATTTGTATAGCCAACTCCTTTCCTTTTTTTTCATTTTAAGACAGAAAAATTGCCATGTTGTCCAGGTTGGTCTCAAACTCTCAAACAGCTGAAGTGATCTAAGCCTTCCATGTAGCTGGGACAACAAGTGTGTGACACACTGTATATTTTTGGCAGGTACCAGGAATCAAACTCAGGACCTCGAGCTCTCCAGGCAGGCCCTGCACTGCTGAGCTAAATCTCTAACCCCTAGCCAACTCTTAATTCTGATTTGTATGTAAGGTCAAAACATCAGTGTTTTATTAATGGTTATGCAATAACTACATATATGTTGGCCATGGGAATATTGTATCTGGGCTGAGGAAATAGCTTAGTCGAACAGTGCCTGCGTGGCAAGCACAGGGACCTGAGTTCAATTCCCAGTACCAAAAAAAAAAGGAGTACTTTTTTTTTTTTTTTTTTTTTGCAGAACTGGGGATTGAACTCAGGCCCTTGCACTTGCCAGGAAAGCGCTTATTCCACTAAACCATCTCCCCGGCCCCTGGAGTACTATATTTACTGTAATTACCCAAGTATATTTATAAACATTCTTGGAGAACTAAGAAATCACTGTGGCAGCCCCTGGTCAGTCCCCAGAAGCTCAGAGTTTATGTGGCTTTGTGCAACAGAATCACACAGAATAGCTTTAGGACACACGTTTATAAAATAGTGCTGTTGCTTTGGGGGTGGAGGGGCGGATAAAAGCACATTTTTTGGAAGAACTCAGGATATGAGTGTGCTCTGAATAAAGAGCTACACCTGCACAGAAGTTCCCAATGTGGGAAAGGGAAGCAATTTTTGTCCCCAAGGGGGTGCTTAGCAATAGCTAAAGACTCTTGCTTTTGACAACTGGGTGTGGTGCACTAAGGCTACTGGCCTGTAGTGGGCAGAGGTCAGAGACGTGCTACACATTGCGTAATGCACAGGACCTCCCTGCCCCCACAGCAAGGAATGCTGTGCCCCCAAGTGACGAGAGAGCTGGTTAGGAAACTCTGATACACAGCCAGTAAATGATGAGTCTGCAGGCAGATGGCCACGGCTGACGCAGCTAAGCAAACTGCAGCCAGGTCCGGTGATACTGCCACAGCCCGGATGTCCCTGTGTCCTCCGGCTTTTGAGAGTCGGTTTAGTTCTCCAGCGCGTGGTAGAGTTACTCCCAAGAGTCACCCAGGCTGCAGGTGACTTTTGTCTTACTGTGGGTGGGTGGTGCTTGCCTTACTCACTGCTGTTGCTTGTCTGCGCCTTCAGCCCCTGCCTCCATCTGCTGCTGTCTCCTAGGCCCACTCCGCTCCATACCAACCACTTCTCCCCTCCCTCTCTCCTCAAAAGCATCTCTTACATATGCTTCTTGTTGGCTGAGAACGCCTGCTGCCCATTGGGCATATTTTTGAGCTTCCCAAGTGTTTCTCACCACAGAAAATGTCCTCCTGCCCATAAACTTGCACAGAATCTCGCTGCCCGCTTCAGAGCCCAGAGCTCCTTCCCCTCTCATAACTCTCTTATTTTTTTCAGATTTTTGTGCTGTCTCTTATGCAGACAAATATTTACAAACTTGTAAATATTTACAAATTCCTTTTTCTTCTTTACACAGAGCAATTTGTCCTTTGTATCTCTTCCCCTGCTCGGGGTGGGGCGGCAGGGGGATTACTTGAGCAGGAGTTTCAGAGGATTTTCACAGACACATAACTACAACCACAAAACAAAGCCAATATTCCACGGGGAAAATTGTGCTACTCCTCTGAGGGCACGGTGGACTTTCTGTACTTGTTTTACGTTGAATTTATAACTTCTTTGTACACGAGGGGAAAACTATGTAGTACCGCTGATGCGAAACTGCCTCAGATTGGACTTGCGCTTCTGTCACCCGTTATCTGCGCAACTGTTTGGATTCTGAATGTGTCCCACTGCCCCACAGGCTAAAGTTTCAGGCCACAGGATGGTGCTACTGGGAGGTACTGGAGCCTTCAAAAGGTGGGGTACACTGGGCGGTCACTGCAGTATCTTGAATGAGACAGTGGGGCCCCCCACTCTCCTCACTCTCTTTCACGTTTCATTCCACCATGTGCTTTTGCTAAGGTGTGCTGCCTTGCTACAGATCCGAAACAACGGGGCCGCCTGCCCACGCACTGAAACCTCTAAAATTGTGAGCCCAGATAAAACTTCTTTCTTCATAAGTTGATTATCTTGGATGTTTGCTGTAGTAACAGAAAGCTGACTAGCATCCTGGAGGCCCTGAGCAGGTAGGTCACTTAGCTGCTCTGTCTCTCTGTTTCTTTACTATTACAAGGGGAAATAGTATTTATTTCCTCGAGCCATTGAGAGAATTGAAGAAAAGGAATGTATGTGAAGGGCCTCGATCCAGCGGCTGCTCAAGGAACAGTGAGCACCAGAGTGAGACGTAGAGGAAGACAGCTCGCGCAGGAGAAGCAGCACGCAATAAGCACATTCCAACATGGAGGGGTGAGTGTGCTAAGCTACAGGAATTCAGAGAAGACGAAGAGCTTCTCCCCTTCCAGCTCCTGGCAAAGACAGAAAGTAAGCAAACAGCTATAATGCGATGTGACAGTGCCACAGAAGAAGTCTGTCCTTGTCAAAAGGTTTTTAGTCACAGTGCCCAAAACATTCTGCTGTTGTGGATCAACATCAGTTTTTATCCCGCGAGAAAATGACAGTGCATATTACGTTCTCCTTGCCATGAAAGGAGTTCAGTAGAGTATTCGTGGGGGTCTGGGTGTAGCCGGTGCTACTGCTGAAATCGACAGCTTCAGAAAGCACCATGTGTCTCGGCTCTTTGTTGCTTCCCATCTCAGGGACTCCTGGAGAAGGTGTCCTACGCCAGGGTGGGCTGCTCCTGACCAGGATGCTCAGGGTCCTGCAGCATCGCAGAGGCAGCCAGGAGGGTGGGGAAGGGCTCAGGGCAGGGCCTTCGCGTCAGTCCCCTAGCACCCACACAAGGTGACAAAATGCAGTTAGAAGTGACCAATCTCACCAGTTCTATAAGTAAAAAAGATTCACCATACCACATTGAGAAAGAGCTCAAGCTAAGAAGTAGAGCATTACACACTCCCTTTTTAAGAGACTTAATTCATCTGAAGGCAACATTATGCAATACAACAGCCATTGTCAAATTATTATTTTGTTTAGTGAAATGCTGTATTGTTTCTAATTTTCTTTCTTTCTTTCTTTTTCTTTTATACTATTTTGTATTCTCTTTTAAAAAAAGAGTTAAGGGGCTGGGGAGATAGCTCCACAGTCTAAGCACCTGCCTGGCAAATACAAGGTCTGGGTTCAATCCTCAGTACTGCATGCTGTGCCAGTCCTGGAATCCCAGGGAGGCTGTGCCAGCCACTGACACCAGGTGCAGTGATGCATGCCTGAAATCCCAGTGCTAGG
Source organism: Octodon degus (assembly GCF_000260255.1). Classification (NCBI taxonomy): domain Eukaryota; kingdom Metazoa; phylum Chordata; class Mammalia; order Rodentia; family Octodontidae; genus Octodon; species Octodon degus. The sequence continues at coordinate 29,486,487 of NW_004524583.1, forward strand.
GAGGCTGAGACAGGAGGATCACAATGAGTCCAAGCTGCGTGGTGAGACCTTATACCAAATAAATAAAGATTTTTTTTTTTAAGTTTTAAAAAATAGGGACAGGGAGATAGCTCAATAGAATAAGCACTTCCCTGGCAAGCTCCAAGTCCTGAGTTCAATCCTCAGTACCACACACACAAAAAAACCTTAAAAAATAAAAAAAAAAAGAATTCACGGAGATCACACTTTCTCGTTTTAAGAGATTTGTAAGTTGAATAAATGTCCTAGAGAAGCACATTTCCACACAGCAATAATTATGACAATGCAAGTGTGATTCTTCATATAATTCTAAGATCCTTTTATCTCCAATCTTTTCAATATATCATGGTCTACGTAGAGTACAGAAATGTAGGTTATGTCGTGTAACTCAGTAATGTCCCAAATTTTCTGATCAAGGAGATTATGGGGGCCAGATTATGGGGGCCAAAGAGGAAAGTGATCGATGATGTAGAGTGTGCCTAAGGAGAGTCACTTGGGGAGAAAACATTCTCTCAGCCTTTCAC